>NC_137924.1:45887150-45957150 GCF_963457725.1 Sprattus sprattus | reverse complement strand
AAAAAACATAATTAGCAGAAATTCAATCTCAAGCAGTCCCTAGTCTATGCCACGAACCATGACTTTCAAGGCATCTGTGCTGTCTGAGAGAGAGAGAGCGAAAGAGAGAGTGTGTGTCGGTGTCTGTGTGTGTGTTTGTGTGTGTGGGTACTGAAATTAGCAGAAAAGCACACTTGAGCAGCCCCTCCGGACATGGGGTTATGTATTGGCTGATCGGCAGGGCAGATAACACGCAGGCATAATTAAACGCCTCACAATCACTCCAGCCACAGCACAGCCTCAGGCTACACATGGGGAGAACACTGCACCATACGGGGAGAGAAACAGTTCTAACAAACAGTCATGGTATATTTATTAGCAGACTGGGACGACAAACATGAATTAGAAAAACAGAATATGGGCAACTCAAAACATTCCACATGTACGGTGTTGTATTTTTTTTAGATTTATTGATGTGGTTGGTTGATATCTTGGTAGACATCTTAGACACACGGAGAGAGAGAGAGCTAGAGAAATGTAAATGAATGTGAATGTAATACTTTCAATTATTTTCACATACAAGTGCAAATTTTGTGTTGGAGAAGAAGACGGTGGAGAACTGGGGGAGTGTGTGTGTGTGTGTGTGTGTGTGTGAGAAATAATGAACATTTTTCAAAGCGCTGGCTCCACAACTGGCTATCTCTCTGAGCGATGGGGAATGGCCGCTCCGATACAGAGGTCCGCTACGGGACGCCTCAAACTCTCACCGGAGCACTGCAGCTCTTAAGCAAGACTTCCATTACCTCTCCTAACCCCTAGCAGCACAACCACACACTACAGTACATCGGCTCTAAGAATACAATGGTGGGAGAAAAACACTATACAAATGTCTGCTTATTTCCACTAAGGGATGCAATCTAACCCCAAACTGAAAACCAGCTCTACATCATCACCTGAAATGTACCGAAGCAAGTCACTTCATGATGGTGGGAGCAGTAGTTATTATCCCACAACAGTCAGTTCCACTGCTCCAGTGGAGTCCATCAGGACACACACACACACACACACACACACACAATTATATCCAGATACTATACACTGGTCTGCCACTATGCATTGGAATTTACTGGACATATGTGGCTGCAAAGTCAATGAGACCCATTTCATGGCCAGGATCATTTTACAATCTTTGATTTCATTATTATTTGTAATTTGTATACGGACAACACTAACATAAACAGGCAGCATAGGACTCTGCAAGTGCAAGTGTCGTTCCCATGGACAGACCACATTTAATTGCGTTGTGCATCGGCCGACAGTGG
Source organism: Sprattus sprattus (assembly GCF_963457725.1). Taxonomy (NCBI): domain Eukaryota; kingdom Metazoa; phylum Chordata; class Actinopteri; order Clupeiformes; family Clupeidae; genus Sprattus; species Sprattus sprattus. Next base: position 45,955,849 of record NC_137924.1, on the reverse strand, counting down.
AACCACTGTCAGTCTATGTGCTCCTCACCACCACGCTCAACCAGGGCCGCCGAGTGGCAATCTGACACGACACGCAAGTCCGACATGCTGAGTCAAGCCTCTTCTCACAGTGCCACGTTAAATGTCCTGAGGCTCCTCAGCACTGCGCAGTCTACTGCCAGCGTCTGTCTATGGAGATTGCATGGTTTGGTGTCTGAGTTTATATACCTGTCAGTGACGGGTATGCGTGACGGAGGAGAGTTCTGTTTAGAAAGGGGTGTCAGGATTCATCTGATGTGATTGGATGTGGTGTACGCTACTGTTTGTGTGGCTGTGTCTATGACACAGAGAGAGAGAGAGAGAGAGAGAGAGAGAGAAAGAGAGAGAGAGAGAGGCGACAGAAAGTGAGAGATCAGTTAGGTTCCATCATACAAAGCAGATTTAGTCGATGATGGAAGTCAAGGCGTTTGCACCTCCATCTGTGTCTTTCTATGCAGTTATTTGTATCCGTCTTCACATATGAGAACCAGAGGCTCAAGATCTTGAGGAACCAGAGCTCCTAAGACGACGACGACTACGACTACAACTACAACAACTACAACAACAACAACAACTAACTACTACCACTACTACATTAGCTTAACCTATCATTGTGTTGTTTTTCATCACACCGCTGGTTCACTAAAGTAGGGGTTTTCAACTGGTTTTGTCCCAGGGACCACCATTCTGACTAGAAAGTAATTTGCGGCCCGTGTTCATAACCGCAACCGCCACGCCGCGGACCCCCGGTTGAAAACCCCCGCACTAGAGTCTTATAAAAATGGTTGAGAAACTACTGTTGTCTCAAGTAAAGCCTTTCCCCCTGCAATGTCCATGTGACAAACCTCTGTCCTAATCTTCTCTGGGTCGTCAGTCCAACTCTTTGTTTGTTTTTATTAGTCACTTTGTGTCGACAACATGTCTCCAGTCTCACTTCCTCTTGCTGTTTAGACATGGGAGAACTAGAGACTAAGAGACTAGAGCTGCTGCAGATCTTTGACATTTACAGAAGTCTTACAGAGGAATAGAAAATCTTTGAAGAAAAAAAGGTGTGTGTGAGTGTGTGAGTGTGAGAGTGTGAGTGAGTGATAGAGTTTTCTATGTGTTAACCTACTCCAGCCACAGAACTCAACATTGTGCCACAAACACTCTCCACCACTCCAGCTCATCCTACTAAAAAAACAGTCTCTTTTCCCTTTAAGTATATTCTTTAAAAAAAAAGAAGAGCTTTGATTTCTTCCTTCATCTCAAGAGCCTAAAGAACCTAAAAGACCTAAAAGAAATCCTGAGGAACAAAGACGGAATTGTCTACGTAACAACCACACCTGTGGAGTGGTTTGACCTTTGAACTTTTGCGTTGTGCTATGATAAGTAGCACTATCCCTTCCTGTGGACTCCTGTCCACCCTATAACAACTGCCATAGTAACACTCTCCTCAAGTGTATTAGTGTGTGTCATACCCAATAACACAGTCATGGGTTTCCTGAGCGTGAGTATATGACTGGTATTGAGTACCAGAAGTCATGAAAACATACACCACTGACGCACACAGACACGCACACACAGGGCCGCTGACAGGTTTGGCTGGGCCCGGGACAAAATTATCTCAATGCCCCCCCCCCCCCCAAAAAAAAACCACACACACCTCTACTTTCTCAGTCCCTACCCTACCCTTAAATGACGGAAATTCAAAAAAATTACAACTTTAATTGGATAGGCTATGGATATGGACTGAGTGAAGTTATGGCTTTCAGAATCATACCCAAGGGCGTAGGTTTGGTCTCAGCATTGGTAGAGACACCCCCACCCCTAACATAAATTAGAAAATGTAGTTGATGTTATATTTAACAGGCAAACTTTATTAGAATATATTAACATTTGTGTACTAACTTGTGGAACTTGGAACTGATTTAAACATAATAAGAATAATAAACCCTTAGTTTAAATACAAAACTAAACGTTCTCCACATTTTTTTGACATCACATGATTTTGTTGTCCTTTTTGGATATCCCAAACATGAGTAAGACCTCATCTGAAGCCCTGATGGTCCAGCTGCTTCTTCCTCAACCTGCACTACATATGCACTGGATTTCTTAGTTTCCTGAATGCATTTCCAAATCTTGCCTTAATGAACAAAATTACCTAATGAGAAGTACATGCAGTGCATTTGTTTGTTCTGAAATTCATTTGTAATATGTAGGTAATTGGTTCAGGTTTTATGGAGCTGTACTAAGCCTACATCATCTGGATTGCAGTGCAATGAAATAATGTATTCATGAATTATATGCTGCATACATTTGGGGATCCCAATTTATTGCACCTTTTTACTACCTTCAAGTATAATATGTATTCTCAAAATAGCCAGTGTGATTGATTACATTCATGGGTAAAATTGTCTGAACATCCCTTTAAAAAACAGCATTTGAATGCAATCTTTACCAAAATGGACAATTCAACGTCTCATCTGAACCCCTTATGCTGATTAATAATCACCCTGCTCTACATCTGTAGCTTCAGGCTGCTGTTTTTCCTGCACAACAATTCATCAATTCAATAGACACTAACCATGCTTAGTTGACTGCTGACATTGGTCGAGACATTACAGGGAACGGAGATAGTTTTATTACTATCCTAGGGATCATATAGGCCTACCAGTTTATAGGGTGACCAGATTGGAGTTTGTGAAAAAGAGGACACTTCAACTCCTCTCCCGCAACGGAATTGGAAATGGCGTATCTTATCAGACTCAAAATGATCGTATTTGGAGGATGATTATCCTATCTGACAACACTCAGTGCGGGCACATGATGGCAGCACTCCGATCCCATCCAATTCTCTCCATGGGGTCTCCATGGGGGGTTAACTGCTCTATCTCAATGCACATGGCAGAGTGACAAATCTAGATCTTGGCCGCGTCAGTTCAAATCAAATGCGGAATGTTTACATCTGCTACCGTTGATTATACAGTAAATTCGTTGTGAAATGAAACAAAAACACACCACAGTCAAAGTTGTATTAGTATTGATTGATTCACATCGATATGAATGGATTACATGACTAACAACTGGTGGAAAAGTAATATGAAAATATTAGCAAGCCACACTTTAATCTATCACTGTTTAATCGATTTGCTATTTGATGAACCTGCATAGATTTATAAACCTGGAGACTGTGGCCTGGTGTAGGTCCTAGCCTGTACCAACTGGCCCAAACACTCACTCTCTCTCTCTCTCTCAAACTCTCTCACACACACACACACACACACACACACACACACACTTTTCTTTTTCCTTGAAGCCAACCTTGAATCCCTATCAGACCACCACAGAAGCCAAGAATCGTGTCTTAGAACAGAGAATAGAGGAGTGGCTCAGTGGCCTGAGCTAGCATTCATCATCTCTGCCGTCGCTTGGTGTTTGGCACACAGTCCCGGTTCTGGCGGGGCTATTTTAGGCACAACAGCGGCACTCATTCACCCAACACAGCGTTCCCTCAGTCACGCTCTCCCACGCTACCTTCATTTTTCATGATGTAGTGGACGATCTGACCCACGGTGTCACTGTTGTCCTCGCTGTAGGTGTCATTCAGACCTGAGGAGAGAGACAGAGAGAGAGGGATGAGGGTGGGAGAGAGAGAGAGAAAGAGAGAGAGAGACAGAGAGAGAGAGTGAGATGGTCAAAAAAGAAGAAGAAAAGAATAACAGATTTTTTTTGTCATTTCAAAATACCCAAAAGTCATGGACATCATAATAAAATATATTTTAAAGATTCAAGAGAACAAATATGTTCACAAATCCAAGCACCATAGAGAGAGAGAGAGAGTGAGTGAGTGAGAGCACATCGATCATGATCATATTGAATCAGTATCACCACATTTTGTTACATCATAGCCACTTAATATAATCTCCAGTCCACATACCATGATGTGAGGATGACAATTTCTCTGAAAAGTGTTCAATGGTGTGTTCAATACCCTAATGATTTAATTTTCGCCTGGATAGTAAAACTTGTCGTCAGAGGGCAATTCAGATCCGTATTGACCGGTGAGGAGGGCAATACGCGGCTGGCATGACTACTCATTAGCCAATCAGAACGCTCGTACTGTCGTTGCCATATAATAATGAACAATAATAGCAACGCGTCACAACATTCCAGCTTTAATCCCCTTATTCATCAATGACATTTTCGAATGGCCAACATCTGGGATGACAGATGACTTGGCTTTGCTCAGGCACTCTCTGTTGCTCTCGGCCCATTAGTGGACATGTTTAATAAATCTCATTTTGTTTTGGATCAAAACCCTGCTGATGTCTGGCATGCCTAGGGATGAGAACCGATAAGATTTTAACGATTCCGGTTCCTTATCGATTCCTGCTTATCGAACCGATTCCTTATCGATTCTCTGAACGATTCTTATAATTTGGTAAGGGGCGAAAAAAGAGCACAAACGGGTTTTTTACATTAATGTTCTTTTATATAAATTTCTAGAATGTTTACATACACATTTAAATAAAACTTACATAACTTAAATAAAATGTGTTCTGTTTAATATAAACGTTCATACAAATAACAATGCTCCTTCCTTACAGAAGACGTACTAACTGCAGCCTGTAACGATGACAGACTAGCAGCCTCTGAGCCCGTCTGATTTAGAACGTCATCATCAGCTTAATTGGATGGAAATGGAGATTATTTATAGAGCGAACGCTGGTTTGCACAAAGAAAAAAATGGCACTAACAAAATCGCTGAATTTTCTGATCTGACATACAGCCCTTGTTATTGAGGTAAAGGACTGTATATTTTCTTGTAGGTTGCTTGGTTGTATTGCTTATAGCGAACTATTATGCTAAACGCTTCTAATAGCAATGTAGAGTCCACTACAAACACAATAACGTACTGAAACATAATGACTTGTATCATGTGCAAACTAGGCACTCAGTATATTTAACACTTAGCTATTGCTGCCACTGAATTGGCTACGAGAAACGTATCCATATCGAACTGTCAAACTGAGGGAGCTGCACGCATTGCTTGCTTATTAACATAGTCTTTTGTACAGCCTAAACCCTACCCTAGGACCAACAGAGGGGAGGCAAGCACTGCCCCTGCCTCTAGCCAACGGTTGAAAATAGAAGATTATACCGTTAAGCTAGCCTAGTTATGTAAGTTATAATATATGACAATGTCCAACATCGCCCATTCTGTTAAGCAATTCAATGCTAAGTTTAGTTATGGTTAACACGAAAACGCTGATAACACTGATAAACACTGATAAACGCTGATAACACACGAGTAACACCGTTATGACTTATGATAAAACATTTTGAGGAGTTTACCTTGGCAAGTAAGGGATGAAGCGCCGACGTTAGTTGAGCTGCTGCTGGCATCGAAAACATGACATTCTTGTAATTTTATACCATGTGTGCTCAAGTGCTTATTCATGGTAGATGTACTTCCTCCCTTTGAGGAAATACATTTTTTACAGAGGTTACAAGTGACCGTGTTCGCATCCGTTCGGGTGAAATAAAGCCACACTTTAGATCGCTTCTGTCCAGTTGCCATTTCTGCTGTGTTCTGACTTTATGATAAGAGTTCGCACATGCGCAAACGGCACAGAGACCCGTTAACAGACCCGGTTATGAATTCGGCTAACGATTCCAAAGATTCGGCTCATTGGGAACCGGTTCTAAACAAGACCCGGTTCTCGGTTCCCATCCCTAGGCATGCCAGTGTTTGGTTTGGCCTGAGCTGTTCGCAATGATGCTGTGTGTGTGGAGCAAACATACATGCTAACAAACACCACTTGTTTATCCCTTTCATTTAGTGTTAGTAGTGTTTGTGTGTATGCGCCAAGGAGACCCCCCAATATGCTTGTCCACCTGCTCACTTTCATTAATCCTTCAACCGACAATCTGGCTGTTTGCTTTTTTTGAGGTGAACTATTCGGCTGCTGAAAATGAGAAAACACAAATAAAGGCTCTGGCCATTTTTCACCTGATCTACGTTTTCCCCCTTTGAGAGGAGGAATCTAATCCTGATCCATACTCCCTGCCCTGCAGTGGCACAGGAGGCCCAGGCAGAGAGCATCTAAGGTGAAGCAGAGTGTCCAGTGACAGTGACTCACACCGCTGCAGTGCCTTCACTTCTGGAGAGAGATGCTCTACTCTGAATGGTTGTCCTCCTCTCTCTCTCTCTAAAACTCATACCCTGTGAATATGTCTGTCATTTAAACATGCACTTCAATTTGAAGTTATAATGGCCAGACGGCTTAGTTACGATCACATCTTTGTATTGATTTCTATTTTCAAATTTTGGGTGTTTATTGCCTTTATTAAACCTAGATAGTCAGATTTGAGATGAATGGCTATTGTAGTGCTAACACTAGAGTATTATCTCATTGGATATGTTTCAATATATTAGTAAAACCAAAAGATATGTTTTGGTAGGCAGTACTGCATCACAGAGCAGTGTTGTTGTCATAGCAGAGCTTTACCAGGAACTTATTTCCATCGGACAAAAAAACAGTCACACTCACAGACACACTCACAAACCTGTACTCACAAACAATTACACACTCACACAATTGCTCCTCCTAGGCAGCACAGAGTTGTTACCAGTTCCTGTTTGGCGTGGCATCATTCATCACCATGACAATCCACAACGACACATCAACAGAGCTTATTCAGCTTATTCTTGCACCTTAATGTATACACTTTGGTGACTAAACCTGAGGCAAGTCAAGATAAATCCTCTGCCCAACCAAAGGTGGAATTCATTCTGAGAATGATAACATGTAGAGAATGGACACCTTCATCCCAGAGGGCCAAACAGCATTCCAGAGGACCTCTCTCTGATCTTCCATTGTTTGTATCAACAACAACAACCCTCAGATATTGAGTGCTTTCAGCCATGTTAGCATGGCCTGGCCACAGATGAACTAATGACTATATCTTTCATTCCTTTAACACCTGGTTCCTTCATACAACCTTTCCCACTGTCACACAGAGAGCCTAAGGATGTGTGTTACTTCCAAGTAATGTGCAAATGTATATAAATGTCATGTTTGGTCTTTAATTGATCCTTGTGGTGTGGGCAGCAGGCTTCGTTGCAATCGGAAGTATCTGCCATGGTTGTTTTATTTCTGGTCGGATTTAAAATCTCTAGACTTGATGCATTCATGGTTTATCAGGTTTATTTGGCCATTAAACCTATTTATTCCACTTTTATTGTTTAGAGTTGCGCTTATCGATTTGGTTTTCACCGGACATTCAGTTTGGTTAATATGTATTTGAACATTTAAGATTACCGTTTATTGTAGTAATACACTGTTCATTCAGTCACCATCCATTTAACTCATTGTGTGCCATGCCATTACTGTGCTACTAGCTTATATACTGCTTGGTAAGATTGGAGGTAATTTAATATTATCATGGAGTCAGATGAATCGGATTTTCCGTAATATTTACCACTCTGTGTAACAACAGGGACAAAAGAATACATCTCACACAAACACACACACGCAACCACACACACTCCACACACTCTCTCTCTCTCTCAACCCATCCCCTTCCCCTTCCGTGTGACCCCTTTTGAGAATAGACGTACTTCCTGTCCTGACCTTTGGCTGACTCTCAGCTCTGTATATTGTAACGATAGTAAAGGGGGGTGAGGGGCGAGTGTGAGCCATAGAGCGTTCCCTAATACCACAACTCTGAAGGCATGCCCATACCACAAGATCAAATATTTAGTGAATGAATAAGAAGCCAGGAGCAGGGACGCAGAAGACTCAGAGAGCGAGAGAGTGTGTGAGTGTGTGTGTGTGTGTGTGTGTGTGTGTGTGTGAGAGAGTGTGTGTGAGAGAGTGTGTGTGAGTGTGTGTGAGTGTGTGTGTGAGAGTTTAAGTGTGTACGAGTTTTAATGAATACTCCTTGACGATGACAATCTCTATAAACTCAGCATTCTTGAAACACATCATTGTTACAGATCAAAGATCTTTTTCAATTGCTTTTATAAAAACACACATCAATGAATATAGAAAGAGAATGAAAAGATAGTCTGAGTGAAAGAGAGATAGTGCTACTGAAAGAGACAGGGGCAACGAAACAGAATTGGCAAGAGTGAGGAGTAACGAGAGGGCATAACCGTGACGATAAGGGGTGGAGAGAAGGGGAAGAGTAAGAAGGAAAGCATACCTGAATAATACGGAGATAAAAGGAGAGACAGAACAGATTGAGCAGGCAAAGAAGTGTACCCATGAATGAGTGTCTCACCCACACAACCCTTTTGTTCTGTCACACAAAGACAAAGACAAAGAGGTAAGCAAGGAATGTTTCCAGTTTCAGGATGTGACAATAGTCTTTACACAGCCAGTGCCCAAGCCATTATCGTACAGCAACTCAGACACAGAAGCACACACATGAAGCCTTCACACACACACACACACACACACACACACACACACACACACACACTACAGTGTACACAATATACTGTATGAAACAGAACCCACATTCATGAAGCATTCATGAGGCAAGTCTGCTGATCAACAAACAGAATTCCAGTGAAAGCATGACACACATCTGAACCTCAATACTCCTTCATAACAACAGTACTGTTATCTTGGACTCACACGTACGCGTCGGAATGCGTTGACCAAACGGATGGCGGAGGAGGAGTCTGGCGCATGGGGTTGTGTTAATAACAAAGACGTTATAAAGAGATTGACAGTCAACAAATCAATCACGCCACTAGTAAGCTGTTTACCTTGCGAGTAGTAGCATGCTAACATTAGATAGGTGGCTCAGACACCTCGCAAATCCTATCAGACGTATTTTTCAGTTACAATAAAGCGGTTTATACATTGTACAGTGTCTATTTCTCTGTAACTTTAAAAAACTCTAAGCACGAAAAAAGTCAAACAAACTACTTTTAGGTACAAATATGACCATATACAGAGTTTGGTCCGCCATCTTTTTTTTTGCGCTTCCTGTTCTTGAGACGTGAGCATAAACCGATCTGATTGACTAGCGCCTGTGCTGTCTGTTATGCATGAAAGGCAATTTGATTGCATGAAAGGCAATTTGATTACATGAAAGGCAATTCAACTCAAAAAGTTGAACATTTTTCAACTCTGTCTGCAAGCAACGCATAAACCGCAAAGCAACGGAACCCAACGAAGCCACAATTCAGTTCGGCAAAGGAGTCCGGCCCTACTAATCAGGCCTGGGGCTCCGCCCCTTTTTTGTTTACGGCAGTTGCTTATCTGTCTACCCTGCAGGGGGCTGAGTGCCTAACAGATAATAGGATGGCCTATAAAGGCTTTTTTATGGTACTCCGTACGACACGTTTTTGGGCACATAGGAACGCCTTCAGGTAGTTGGAACGCCTTCTCAGGTAGCTGAAACGCCCTCTCCGTGCTCTCCAGAGCCGTGGGACAGCTCTCCGTGTCCCCGCAAAAATTTCTGTCGGTCCGCTCATGGTGACGGATACTCCTTGGCCGTGATTGGCCCACTACGACATCATTTCCATACGACATCAACTCCGGAAACTAACATTTCTGGACCTAGCGTTTCATGTTTCATTACCTTTATATCCATATATATATATATATATGAACAACAGCCACTGTCAAAGGTGCAGATCCTTTCCTTGAAAACTATTCCCTGTATATCACAATACATGAGCCGGCCCAAGTAGCCTACTGCCAGAGAACCAGCACGAGCGACAGCAATTAAAATATTTGTCCAAACGACCTGAGCCCCACGGAGTCAAAGTCTCAACTGTTCATACTACTGACACATTGACGTATTTTATGAATAGCCTGCCTTTATTTAACTCCGGCATCAACATATACTACATGCACTCGCTCACACAAACAAGCCCCTTTAAAAGTACAACCGCGCACAAGAGGGAGATAGCATATTGAAATTAAATTATTCATTGCAAGAACGGAATGAAATAGCCTACACATTCCACATGATAGGCATCTGCTGTGCCCAAATAAAACTCACATTGTATGCTACACCAGAAGAGGCACAACAAAAGGGTCTTACCATTGAAGATAGTCCACGTACAACGTTTGTTAATAACATGTCTACAAAGTCCACCGAGGTTCAATCCATGTTGTTATGGAGAAAGCAGATGCATCAATTCTATTTAATTAAAAGTTCACACTTCTTTTATTGGACATATCTATCATTGGACATATATTGCAGAACTTGTCACTCCATTGTTTATAACCGACGGTTTCCACTGTATTTTAAATCCAGCATGCATGTTGATTATACATTTCAAACGGCAGAATAGTCTGTTCCGTTAAAGCAAAAATAATGGCAGTATGCTACATGTTTGCTTAATAGGCCTAAATATTAGGGTTATTCTCGAATTCCGATTGTGTTTGGGATATTTTAACTATTTCATGAAAGGTGTGGACTTGTACAACACTGTCAGTCGTTCAGATGTTGTGCCTATATCATCTCGTCACATGATCAAATAGAGATTACAAAAATTACCCAGAAATCATTGCAAATCTGAATAGGACGAAAATACCAAGGAAAATAAGAACGTATTCATTTAATTTAATCGTTTTTTTAACAGTTTCTATAGTGTAAGATAAGCATATCATTTTGTTGTAGATTGCAACTATTTCTCCCACAAAAAATACCTACCATGATAGAGATAAGTTTGCCCTTTCACGTGTATATGTAACATTAGACAAAGCATGAAAGGTGTATGTCTGCTGACACCTGTTGCATTTCAGTAGCGACAGCTGGTGAGAGGGAAGTAAGTAACAGTTGTGGAGGAGAGGGAAAGTTAACGAACGATGTCCATCGCACGAAAATGTCATGGGGTAGCTTGTCTTTCGGCACTTAAACCGTTACTCCCCCTACTGTTCTGGAAGAGAATTGTTTTCAGCACCCACAGCCGTTGGAGTACTATAAAGGGACACAAATGCTAACTAGTACGTACTATCCGGCCGCCCGCCCACTGCCCGATTATCCGACACGACCGTTTTGAGTACTCTATAAGGGCCTTAAGAGGTTAAGGTTTGCTATGGACGGGAACTCTCTGCTCTTAACTTCTGCCTTGCCGTCGTAGTCTATGGATTGTTCCAGTGGTGATAGCCTGTGGAAAGACGTCCGACTACGGAACTCCATACTGAATACTCCTCCGTCATCGTCGCGTTTTACACTATTGTTTGTTACTTGTTTTCACCTAGACACATTGCACAACACTTTCCTTTTAACACATTATACTGATTGTTTATACTTGTGTACATAAATCTTTTAATAATCACTACGGTGTGGTCGACCCTTTTTTTATGTCAGCGCTGCCCTGAGCCAGGCAGTCGTGACAGTACCCAGTACTAAAACAATCCACATCTAATGATGGGCTACAAATGAAAGGTACAGCCTTCAGTAGAAGAGTAGTGCTTTTTTTGGAAGTGCTTTTTGCTAGATGAAACAATGGGCCACAGATGTGGCCGTTTCTCCTGCACCCTTAAACAGCTCTAAAACACCATCCGCCCCCCCCCTGAGTTGCAAGATCCTAATTGCACTGATCTATGTTGTTGTGGTATACCGTTACCATCATACATATAACATATGCTGTAATCGTTTTATTTTGTATATTTTCATCTAATCTCTTCATAGCTTTAACTTCCTCCATGAAACTTTTATTTAAAAATCAACAAGCTCTCGCCCAGTGGTGTGGTCCTAGGGGGAGTCTGGGTGAACCCACAGCACTCTTCTAGGTCTCTCTCCTGCTCTCTACACATTATTAGTGCATGTGAAATTTCAATAATAGGTGCCATTTTTTTCGGAACTACAAGAGCACTGTTGGTTTCAGACTTCAGACTTCAGGTCACAAACAGCCAGCAGAACTCAAGCCCTACAGTAGCACTTCATTGGGAAGGAACAGAGACCCCCAAATGACTCCCTGGCACTCTGCAAGGTGTAGATTTAAGCCCAGATGTGACTTCGGCAGTTCATGATGATAGTAAAACACTCTGAGGACAACTCATTAACACTGTGGCATAGAGTCTCATCGACAGGAACATGGCTGGTTTTCCACCCATAACTTAATGAAAGTACCAATCACCATTGCTTTTGGTTTCTGGAGGGACACGCCATTAACAGCAACCCTTAATTGGTCCATCCCGGCACAGTATGCTTTTCCACAAGAAGCGATTGGCTAGACCTCGATAATGAAATCACACCGTAGTAAGAGCTTAGGCAAACACTTGGCTAGAACCAATACAACTGGCCTCACAGGAACCACCTCAAACATCAAAGCCTTCTGCTGTCTACAGCATGTTGGTTAAAGTGACCCGTTTCTTAACTCCTAGCTCAAACAATGTGATACGTGTTTGATTTCCATGGTAAGTTCCCATAAGTTACGTGCTTTATATGCAAATGGAATTCATCAATACAATAAATGCAATAGAAATGGGAGGAAATTGTGTTGACTTTTGACATTTTCTATGCAAGACGGTTTTAGCCTCGCCAACTCAACTCATACACGGTGGACATGAATGGGTCCGTTAATATAAAGAAACCCCACATCAAATTTCTCAAACAAACGCCTACTGCTGGAAAACAGACATTTCCAACACAAAGATTCCACACAGAGAACTTTCAGAATAATCCAACAGACATTCCAGCTCTCCCTCCCTCTTCCTCCTTTCTTTCTCTCCTTCCATAAACAGTTTCCCTTGACCATGGAGGAGGATGTGACAGCAGACCGACGTCTAAACATGAGTATGACAACATTCTTAACTCTGAGCCAAGAGTCCTTGCCCACTCAAGACTGCCACACGTTCATGTTTGTAAGGTAAAGTTTAAAGTTTTAAATTTAACTAAAATTAAGCTATATTTACACTGACTGACATAGTATTTTAAAACTTAAAAAAAAAAATCCAGAGTTGTAAAGACTAATTCACCGTTATGAGTTATACGTGAGATCAAACAGGCATCCCATCATTTTTATAAAACATCCACAATCCCTCAAGGAGAGGATTTAAGTGCAAAGCTACACTGGGACTATTAAATGCCAAGGGTCATTTGTTACGACCCTGGTGGGTCTAGGCCCCGCCCCGTGATATTGCATGCCTGTTCTGTCTCTGTCTCTACAGCAGGTAATTAGAAGCAGGTGTACGGCAGGTGATTGGGAACAGGTGGACCCCATGATTGGCTGGGCTACAAAAGCCCTGATCAGTCTGCCGTTTGGGGAGCGTTGGAGTGGAGCATTGGATTGGAGTGTTGGATTTGTTGTTGGATATCGTTGGACTTAGAGAGTGCTTGGATTTGGGATTTGTTGTTGGTTTTGGATTGTGGTTTTTGTATTATCGTCGTTGTTTGTTTTGTTATATCATCTAACTGACTTGACACATTGGTTGTTTCTATTCACAACACTGACATTCACCACACGTTAGCTATCATTATTAGATAAAATATATAACTATAACCCTTATATATATTTTTATATAAATTCTGCCTGGTCTCCCTTTTATGTTTCGGTCATGGAGCTGTGATCGTAACACATTCTAGAATTTTTTTGTGTGTTTTACTACACAGCACTAACATGCTTGATTAAGAGTGGTGTTGACCCATATTGAGAGGGGGTGTAACACAGTGTGTGTGTACGACTTTAAAAGTCAAAGTTTAAATGGAGATTGCCATTAGTCAGATCAAATGTAACTAACTACCAATACTCTCAAAACGTCCGCCTCAATATAGATCACATATTGATCTGGTACTCTCTTGTAAGCATTACACATCTCTCGTCCAGTATATCCCAATCCCAGCACACATATGGAGGTCAGGGTAGAGGTCAGGGTAGAGGTATCTGCAGATCAATACGCTTGATTGCCTTTCAACATCTCAGACTCTCCTTCCACAAGCTTCAGTCACATTAAAGGTTGGGTCTGCTATCTTATCTCAGTGTCAGCAGGTATGATCTCAACTCTCGTCAGATTCTCACCCAACCACCTATGTTTGGACACGTTTTGTTCGGTCTGCCATCAGTGATGGATGGTTACAGATTGGTAAAAGTTGTCAGGATAACTGTAAAACACCTAAATGTTAACTAAGTTTAAAGAGCCAGTCATTAAGAAAATACAACTAAGCTGAGCTCAGAAATACAAATAGACTCACCATACTGCATTACCAAGGCTCTGCCATATAACTTAGGCCTACCTGATTCAAATAACATGTCAGAAGGTCAGCAGTCTGCCCTGCATCCATATCAGTGGAGGTGGAGACTTGTATGCTCCCTCTGTGAGCCTACCTGACTGTGGCCTACTTTATTGTGTGCTTTAACATAGTTTTGGTAAAGCTGATTTTCAGGCATCTGTTAAACCTTCAGTGGCCGGGGAAAGAGTAGCCTAGAAATGTGTTTACTTCTTCCAGGAGGTGCAGAAAGAGGACATGGGCGACCTGCTGCACAGCGTAGCCTATGTAGTTACGGCTCAAATAAATCATAAACGATGAAGCTAGCTGAAAACAAATGCCAATATTTATACCAAGGTGTATGACGCAAAATGTAAGATTCACGGCTCATTAACAACCATTTTAGTTGTCATTTGGAACCCTGAAGCTGAAAATACGTACTGTTCCACATCCAGACTTTGTGCTGAAATACCCATATGAGGGGCAAAGATGTGTTGGGTGGAAAATGCTACTCAGTCTCAGTTCCTATTGGCTGAAAAAAGGAATCTAATGCAAGGGAACATCTGGTCTTGAGCTGTTGTAAAAGATCTTCCTCAACATTCACCTAAGGGTGGTGGTGTATAAAGATGACGAAATCTATTTTCCATGGGCTGGATTCTCACGTGTTTGACAGTTCCCTCATGTAAAATGTAGGTTCCTGTTTTTTAGCACCAACCCTAGTGAAACACAGCAGCCTCTTAAACCCAAGTGCTTCTAAGGGGCTAAACCCAAGTGCTCCTAAGGGGGCAAGTTGTTGGATAAGGCAGACCAGTGGCACGCAGGAAGGACCTTGGACAGGTACAATTCACAAAACTATAACCCTTCATCCACTGCAGTCTAATTCAACTCTTACCTTCAAAGACAAGGTAAACCAAACAGAACTAAAGGCAAAATAATTTGTCCCTTATGATACGAGATAGAAAGAGGTGCAGTTCCTTATGAGACTCTCTCTGTACTGCAGGATGGTCTTTAGATGGCTCTAAAGGTGAGCTTGCAATATACTATGTATTATAAGATTTTGTACTGGTACTGCAAACTGCATGACTGAACACCCTTTTTAGGACAGTGGTACCTCCCACACTCCTGGTGCCACAGTCGCTGCAGCTCTGCTCACCTCTCTCCGCGTCCTTCTCTAGCTCTTTGTCAGCCTCCGCCGCCGCTTCTGCTTCCGCGTCCTCGGCCTCTGTGGTGCAGCGGTAGCCTTTCTTCTTCAGGGCGTGGCAGATGAGCACGCCCAGCAGCCCCAGCAGGAAGCACACAGGCACCAGGCCGAATGCCACGTACTCCGGGCTGTTCGTTTTGGTCGGGGCGTCCGTCTCCGGTAAACCCGCTGTAACAGACAAACCATGACAGACGACTTATGGCTTATACTATGTCAAACTATGTTGTTTATGTAAATACTTATGTGAACACATATGCCAATACAGGGTTTTACATACAGACATTCATTTATTAGAAAGGGCATTAAGGGCATTTAGGTTTTGATCAATCCGTGACAGTTGTAGTTGTTCCTCTATCAAACACATACAGTTTCATTCTCATGGCAACGCTGATTACATATGCATGAGTTTGTGTGTGTGGCTGTGTATGTACAAGAGGCAAGAAATAGAGAGAGCCTTCTCCTATGGTGCTGAAAATGGCCACGTAAACAGCATGAGGAGCTTTCAGGATGACAATGTATTAATTATATGTTATAAATAAAGAGATGTGCTGAAAGCACTGAAAACCATGTATGCGCTGCAATTCCATAATTCCAACAATGCTGCATCTCATCTTAGCTCTTTGGTGATGTTGGTGTGATGAATGACTGTAATTCACAAAGCTAGAAACAACAGAATAAACACACTGACAGACAGAGTAAGAGACAGAGTAAAGAGAGAAGAAGGAAAAAGAGAAAAGAAAGCTAGAGCGAGAGAGGGATAGCGGGTACTCTGTCAGACAGCGAGAGACTGAGCGTGCGGGCCAGCCAGCACAGCAGCCAGACGGCATCACTGTCGCAGTCATTGTCATCAGAGTGCTGACTAAGGATGGCTGCATCCCCCAGTAACTTTCCACTTGCCTCCATCCATCCCTCCCTCCCCCCCTCTCTCGCTCTCCTTCCCTCTCTCCATCCCTCTCTCTCTTCATCCCTCTCCCTCTCCCTCCCTCCCTCTCAATCACTCCTCTCTCTGTAATAAAAATCACAATTGCATGATACAATTCATAACTAAAACAAAAGCATATATGAACATGTTCACATACATGTGAGCATACAAACATATACTACCTACATGCATTTGGACATTTATGAGCACATACAAATATGACACAATAAACGATCCACAAGATAGCAAACATAGACACACATCTCCAATGTAGGACCCACACACAGTCCATTGGGGCACCAGTCAGCTGTGTCAAGGGTCAGCAGTTAGCTGGGACGCCTCAGTGTTCTCTTGGGAAAAGAAGCAGTCAGCTTC
Organism: Sprattus sprattus; assembly: GCF_963457725.1. Classification (NCBI taxonomy): domain Eukaryota; kingdom Metazoa; phylum Chordata; class Actinopteri; order Clupeiformes; family Clupeidae; genus Sprattus; species Sprattus sprattus. The sequence continues at coordinate 45,939,164 of NC_137924.1, read as the reverse complement.
CTGGCCCCCCCTCCTCCGTCCCTGGCGCCTCACCCCTCCACCCCCTCATGCAAGGCCTCTGAGCCCCCCCATGTGCTTCCCATCCAGCCCAAATCCCTTTACTCTCTGTGGGAACCCACCCCCTTAGGGCCAGCTCTCTGTCTCTATCATACCACCACTAAGTTTGCTCTCTTTTGCTCTCTCTGTCTCTCTATCTCTCGTCTGTCAGAGCTGACTTATCAGCTGCTGCTGTAAATGTGCTGCTCACCAACTCTTGTTAAATATGTATGCACAGACTCTTGAGAGCTCGCCCTCATACACAGTGAAACACACAACAGTAGCATAATTGCACTCACACACAAACACACACATATAATCTCAAACTGCCCACATTTCTCTGACTTTCTCATGGAATCGAGTGCTGAGGGCTTGGGGGGGGGGGGTTATGTTTGTGATGTGCTGCGGTATCTCAAGGTCAAAAGGTCACAGGCTCTGGCGTGTGCAGTTGCTCAAATTCCCCTCAGGATTAATAAAGTATCCATCTCATCTGTCATCATCTATCTAGGGCTATACTACACCCAGGCCGGACTGTTGTCCCTTTCTCCGCCGTGTGCAGCATTCCTCAAAAAATTCAATCAAACAGGCCTCCCAGGCTGACAAAGAGTCTATTGTCTACCATGTCTGTGTCTTTGTGTGTCCAACATGTAGAATGAAAGCTTAACACACACACACACACACACACACACACACACACACACACACACACACACACACACACACACACACACACACACACACACACACACACACACACACACACACACACACACACACACACACTTTTACCTGCATCTGTAACATGTGTGTGTCTGTGCATGCATTGACATGCTGTGTTCACAACAGACAGAAACATTGCTATAGCAACACTGAACTAATGGCCACACTAGTAAGACATGACATTTCAGAGAGCGGGAGAGAGAGAGACAGAGACAGGAAGAGGGAGAAAGGCAGAGACCATCAGAGGACAGACCTACAGAATCAAGGCACTGGCAAGAACAACCTTTGGTCACTCATCTGGTTGTCGCCATGACATTTCTCCCCGTGGCTACGGCCCTGCCCTCTCATTCCCACTCTGCTGTCTTAGACAGGTGCCTCACCCTACAGGACGGCTAGCATGCTTCACCACGTGACTCATCACACTCAAAAGACAAACTAGAGAAACGCATTACATAAACGCTAGCCAATATACTGTATGGCAGGATGGAGGTAGGAGAAAGGAGGGGCAGAAAGAGGGAGACATAGGTATAAAGCAAAGAGAACAAGAAGAAAGGAAAGAGCATACATATATTGAGAACACTGCAGTTAGTGCAGATAAGAGGCCATGTTAAAGCAGCAATACAGAGTTCTGTTCCAAAACTAGTAAGCTAACTACCTGAAAGGCATGCAAAAACCTTGCAAACACCTCCAACAGCCCAGCTGACACTGATAGAAGCGTGCTAACACACTAACTGGTGTCTTTTGGCAGTTTAGCTGGCAATGTCATGCGTGTGAAAGCTTTTCTTCCATTTTTGCAGGGTATTACACTGAACTACATAGGGCATATCCTGGATGGGTAGCGGGGAAAACACAGGTCTATCTGTACTTCACATGACCATATTCTATTTAAATGAATTTGAGGATGGCACCTTAACTAGTTGCCTATAAAACAATATCTCAAAAAGTGTTGAATTGTTGCAAAGTGTTACTTTAAGGCAGAGAAACATCCCAGAAAGCAAGCATATATCATTCCACCGCTGGATTTCTTTCTGGGTTTTGGACCTCACCCCACTGGTGGTGAGCCACTTCTGGCATGCTCTGAGTGCCACTTGTAGCCCCTGACTGAACAAGTATAAATGACTAAATTACTTTTTTGGACAGGGTGGACCGTTTGTCTGTAACTCACCAGCGGGCTGACCGAAAGCAGATGAGCAAAAGGCCAGCGGACCACCAGCTCTGACCCCAGCGGGCCGACCATGGGTCACTGGCCTTTTACCATCAGGGATATAAACCATACAAAGTCGAAACATCTGTTAAAAAAACCTAAGGACACAGGAAACAAATTAAGAATGGACATCTAAAATACAATAACAACTCAGACATACTTGATTAACACTCTTTATCTGATGTTTACTGCCCTTTTCCAAGGGACTCGCAAATGCCTTAAAGACCGAAGGAAGTACTTCCATGAGAAAGGAATAATACAGGACGATAAACCGGATCCCCTCAGTTCAATTGTTGAGGGTTCAAAAACAGCTGACAGGTGAAATGGACTGGAGTTTTGAGAGCTTTGAGAGCTTCCACTTGTATCTTATTGTATTAGTCTCTCTTTTCACTTCTCATTTCTCGGCTGGGTAATCGAATCCCTCACAAAGAGCTTTACCTTCCTGAACTCGTTAATATGAGGGAGAACAAGAAACTAAATAGATCTATACTGAAAAGAATGCCTGCCAGAGATTCCATCCATCATTTCCTTCCAAACTCTTTCTCTGAGGGAGTGGTATGAGCAGCAGATATATTGATATATCAGCTAAGAACAGATGGCCATGCTTGAAAGATAGGCTTGATAAAAACGTAGACTAGATTAACTTTCTCGGTGCCCTCACAGAAACCTACGTATGTGTTTGCGTGTGGGAGGTGACGTAAAAGAAATATTTTGGCCCATGATAGCTTTCAGGCCTCCCCTCTTCTGACGCACACATAAACATTCATATTCACCTTCACACACGTTGATTTCCCTTTCGTCAGTGCTTATTCACCTTCAAAATGACACAGGAAACGTCCTGTGCACTTCTCATAAATCTCCAGAGTCCACACTCAAGTAAAAGCATGCGGCTCACGTTAGAGCGCGTCTGTGTGTTTTCCTAAGCATAACATGCTAGATGTCACTCGCTAATAAAATAAGCCCGCGGTTGGAGTTTTTGGCTCATGCAGACAACAGCTGTGCGGGTGTTTGGGAGGAGAGCATGAGAGGACACTATCGAAAGATGTCACATATTCAACAGCGACAAGGACAAATCCAGTCTTTAGTCAGCAAGTGCTAACCTACAGCTGGGCCATCAGACTTAGGTAAACAGTTTACCATAGGGATAAGAGACAACATTGAAGGCTTATTTATGGTTCTTTGCTCACGGATAAATATTCCTCAGAATTCCACACGAGTAGGCCTACAATAAAGTCTGCAACTATCTTAAGGACATGTATGACTGTAGTTGTGTCGACTCTGCCCGAAGGTGCTTGGGTATTGCAGGACATCAAAAAGTGTCTCCAAGCAGTTTTACTAGTTGGGAGGTACAGGTAGCAAATGTAGGCAGCTGTAGCCTACACAAAGACTGGACTAGATCGTACTGTAGGGCCCCAGGCATTGCAGCACTAACCACTTTATTGAACCAAAACAATCAAATCACGCAACTGTTCTCAATAATGTTATCACGCAGCTGTGGACAACATCCTATGAACGAAGCTGCAACACATGCTGGACTCTTTGTTTTCAAACGAACTGGCAGATCTCTGCATTTGAACAAAATAACCCGAGGATGGCTAAAGACAAGAAAAACTTCTGACTTTCTTGTTGACATCCATAGCCTACATAGGTCACGGGACGGTCACGGTAATACAGCCCCCTCTCCAACTAACCTACGCCATCCGTAGAACTGCACATAATTCGGAACGAATTCCAGTCGTTTGATACCGGTGCTTTCTGTCGTAAGTAAGGGCGCATATATAGTTGATACTCGCCCTTCAAACACTCACTCTATCTGCATTGGATTTGTTAATTTGTTTTGATATAAAACGTGCTCTGTACTCACGCGTTACACCGCTCGTGACTCCTGAATCCCCCATGGAGAGCTCTGCTTGAGTCGGACGTTGACTTTAGGAGCCCGGTCAGTCGTGTGTCGGATGTCTTGGGACGTGGTCTCCCTTGGACCGTTGATATTCAGTATTTCCTCATTCTTACCGAAGCAATCGGGGACATCCCACTTTTAAAGCAGCAGCTTGGCTTGAAAGTTGCAGCAGGCCCACGCCCCTAACTGAAGATGAACCGGCGCAGAATGGACGCTAGAGAAAGAAACTGGTAATTGCCCTATCTATGGCTACGTTGTGTCAAATGCCTTCGCCCCCCTGCCATTAACCTTCATCCCTGTAGTAGGCGGCAGCTTCGATTGGACTGCAGTGCGCCAAAAAATAGAGAGAAAAAAACAGAACGCATGTTGGGTAATGATGTTTAGACAGGACCCAAATTAGTTTGGATGCTTGTATTACAACATAGACATACAGATGTCTATGATTGATTACTTATATATGTCTGATTACAACTTACAAATGCTTAATTTCAGCTGTAAGGCATGTTTCAGCCCTACATTTTTTTTTTAAATAAACCCGTCAACTACAGAACTAGATAATTCTTTAAATGAATATGGACTTTTTATAAGCACATCAAGTAAGTTGATGTAATGAAGCCTAGGTAAAGGCGATAAAGCCTTTCATCGTTTCTTAAAAACATCTCTCAGAAATCAAGTTTGTGCGTTACTGCATGTAAGAACACTCATCCAGTAGGTGTCAGACATTTACCATTTTCTACATGCTGCTCAAGAAGTTCTTTCATTGGTTCATTGTATAAATGTTGTATTTGACTTGAGTTCAAATGAAAAAGACCACATTAGTATTTCAGTCTATTATACATTTATTTGAAAACAAAAACTGTAAAAAAGTGTCATGATAAACATTTGGTACCATTCTTTTTGATTACATATGAAAATATTTGTACAAAAGTGTCACAATTCTTTTTTTATATCTTGAAAATGAGGAACACATTCTATCCCCCATAAGTACCATGTCTTAAATTTGGTTTATCCATAAGTACCCTCATTCGTACAACAATCTAAAAACTGCCGTTCTGAGAGACACCGATTTGTGTCTAGTTTTCAAAAATAGGCAACCATGTTCTCCAAAGATTTCACATTAAAACACTATACTGAACTACAGCCTCGTCATGATAAACATACACTGTAATTATATACACACATACGAGGGAAGACCAATCCTTCATAATTTCATGGCACCAAGTTTGAGATGTAACTGATATTCATGGAATGCACCATGCCTGTGTGGATTTTTAAACCCAGATGGTGTACAACATTTCACACTGCCACTACTTCCAGATGGCAACATAAAACATTAGGGATGTTTCTTGTTTACTGCTGACCTGTGAACTAGCGCAAGGACGTAACCCTTACTGTTACTGCAGTGTTTTTGTTCTACGGGGTCCCACTCAAGCAGTCATCTGTCTGTCATCTGGGGGGTTAAAAGACCACCACTGATCCTATGGCTAGCCTGAGGATGTTTACATTTAGTTACAGTGCGCACTCACGCAAAAAAAAAGAAAACCCATGTTGCACGGTGACACCAGAGACTTGGACCCTGGGACTTGATCCTTTGAATGTTCAGCTGCACTGTACTTCAACAAAAGGCTTTCATGGACAAGGATGAAAGGAACTTAGACTGATCGGAGAGCTCTCTACTCTGGCATGTTCTCCCTCATTCCACCACTCTCATGTACAAACACATGCAGCTAACCAGAAGAGATTTCACAATTTGGCCTTTTTCTTTTTTTTCCACCTTTTTCCAAAACAAAGATTAGCATAGAGGTCCATTTAGCATTAGCATAGAGGTCCAGTTCATTGTGTGCTGTGTAGACCCGGACTAAATGCATTTTCAAAAAAAATCCGTATTTTCAGTATTCTCACCATGTCATATCCACGGTCTTTGCAATAGACACAATTCTTCTGATCTACGATTCAAACCCTGTTCCTACCAGCAGTGACCAGTAAACCACCTTGTGTCACTGCTATTCTGTCTCCTTCATCAGTCGTACCCAGAGTGCAACACGCAGCCTGAATAAAGCCACTGATAACAGGCCACTGCCCCAGCACACACATACCCCCCCAAAACACACACAAATGAACACCAACGCACAAAATGCCCCCAACACTAGCATTACGACTCAGCTACGCTACATGACGTCCACAAAGAACTCGCTGGGGTTGCCCATGGCCAGGTGAAAGGACTGACGTGAGGCCGTCAGCTCAGGGGGCACAGAGGCAAGGTCACGGGTTGGGGGCGCGCCAGGGGGACCCCCGGGGGTGGAGGATGGGGATAGGCCCATGGCCGGGTGAGGCATCCCGACGGACGGGTGATGACCGGGGTGCGGGCCTCCCAGGGCGGGGTGTTGGTGGGGGTGCTGAGGGACCATCATGAGCATCATGGGGTTGTAGGGCAGGGGCATGCCCGGCGGGTAGGGCATGTGCGGGTGGTGGGGGGCGTGGGGGTGTGGAGGAAGCGGGGGCGGCGGCCCTCGGTGGTGGAGGGAGGAGGAGCGGCCACTCACGTGGCTGCCGTGCTCGCTGGGCGCCGACTGTGAGCCGTGGTTGCCGCGCCGCAGGCTACTGTGGGTGGAGTAGTCGGACTCGCTGCCGCTGCCCGAGCGTGAGTCGCCGCCACCACCGGGGGACTTCTCGTCCCGCCCTCCGCCGCCCACCACGCTTCCTGCCCCACTCTTGGTGCTGCCGCCACGCCGCCGCTCGCCTTCACTGCGTGTCGAACCGCTGCTGCGGCTCCCTGAGGAGAGGAGAGAGAGGTGAGAGGAGGAGAAGAAAGAGAGGTGAGAGGAGGAGAAGCGAGGAGAGGAAAGAGAGGTGAGAGGAGGAGAGGAAGGAGAGGAAAGAGAGGTGAGAGGAGGAGAAGCGAGGAGATGTATGAGCCGGCGTCACAGCCCCTCATCAATGTCAGTGTCAGTCATCAAATGGGAAGTCTATTATCTTTATCATCATATTATTCCAGGTCATACACATCAAGACCACTATCAAGCATTGTGTGCTACGACCAGATGTGTTGTGTATGTCGTAGAGTGCGAGAAATGTGAGCCGTGTGTCATGTATGCCGTTGTGTGTGTGTGTGTGTGTGTGTGTGTCTGTGCCTTAAAGTATGAACACATATTAGTGTCCACTGCATGCATGTGTGACGATATGTGTGTGAGCTTGCACTCATGGCCTCACCTTCACTGTGCTGGCTGCCGGTGCTGCCGGGGGTGTAGCTGTAGCTGGAGAGCTCGTGGTAGGGCGGGGGCTGGCTGGAGTAGGGGTGGGGGTACTGGTAGGGGAAGGAGTGCAGCAGGGGCCAGGGCGTGGCACCGGGCAGGGGCAGAGGGGCCAGCGTGTCCTGGTCCGAGGCCCCACTGGAGCCGCCGTCGTTATCATTCAGAGTGAGGTTGGCCATGTCTGAGGGAGAGAGAGAGAGAGAGAGAGAGAGAGAGAGAGAGACAGAGCGAGAGAGAGAGCGAGAGAGAGAGAGAGAGAGAGAGAGAAGGAGGACGAGGGAGAAAAGAGAAGAAAGACAGCAGACGAGAGAGAAGGGCAGGGAGAGCCACATGGGCGGTGAGAGGAAGACAGAAACGAATTTGTTCATTTATTTCGGTGAACTAGTCAAATAAGAATTAGAAGTGCATTGCAGTTTGGATACAGATGGATTCAGGTGTAAATAAGTCAAAGGGTATCCCTAACTGATCTCAGTTCAGTGGTAAAGTGATCTTGTGTTGGACTACTGAGGAGAGACTAGCATGGACCTAGTAAATGAAAGTGAATGGGGGGGGGGGGGGGGGGGGGGTAGCTAGCTAGCCATTGGCAGACCAGGCAGAGGGTTAGTGGCAGAAGGTTCAACCATGTTGCAATAGCTCAGATGATCCTAATTCCAGGGTCTACTCACAGTTTTCACAGTCACTGAAGTCTCCAAAGATGTAGTAGCACTGCTCAGAGAAGGTGATCTTGTTGACGGTGTGGCGGATGAAGCCGGCTTTCAGCAGGTTGCTGGCGTATTTACGTGCCTCACGCCTGTCCTGGTAGCCCTCGATGTGGTGGTACAGCCACTCCACCACGTCTGAGCCTTCACACACACACACACACACACACACACACACAAATTCAGTGGTCTACACTCGTCTTTGCAAATACAAATAGGCTGTCTTTTTCCCATAGCCTCTACTTTGTACTATTAGAATAGCTTGCACTTCCTTCCTTCAGACCCAGTGAGGGCGGTGTGACATCCCCCTGACAAGACCCATATTACACAATCAGGCAGTGTTCAAGTACATCCTTGATTCTAGGGAACAGAGGGTCACATTTGTTTCCTCTTTTCTGACTGATGCATCCCTGCTTGACCTCCACTCAACCCTCACTTCCAGTCTTGGAACTGCACTATTCTGCACTATTTTGTTCTGGTAAACTCCGATATGTCTAGCCTTTATTTTCTATGTTTCTCTGTTTCTCTTTGCAAAACCTTCCCCCCCTCACGCCATCTCCTCCCTCATGTTCTCCGTCCTCGCTCCTCGGTCTCTGCACCTACCCAGGAAGGCGTTGGGGATGGTGATCTTCAGCCACATGCGGTCCCGCACCTCCAGGCCTGACTCCGGGGAGGCCATGGCTTTGGCCACCGACGCCATGTCAGAATGCAGAGACAGGCTAAACTCATCAAAGCCTCCTACAGGACAAAACAGAGAGATGAGAGGTTGAGAAGAAGGGAGGGAGGGAGGGAGGGAGACCAAAAGGATGGATGGGTTTGAAGAGAGAAAGAGAAAGAGAAGAGAAGAGAGGATGAAGACAGGAGGGGGGATAAGGAGAATCAATAAATCATTGAGCCCAACATGAGAGCCCAGCGGGGAGAGGAAGTTGTGGAGACTGCGGAGGAGGAGAAGGCAGCTAGTGGACTGACTGAGGTTTCCTGCAGGATAGGAGTACACCAGGGGAGGGAGCCAAGGACAGACAGATGCACAGACGCAACACTGCGCAGGAGGAAGGACAGCAAGGAGTACTGAGAGCTCACAAACAAAGAAATCAAAGTAGAGCAACCAGAAATGTGGAGGAAAACAGAAACTTAACACTTGCAATGGAGTTTGGCCATAATCACAATTTGTCTTCATCTGACCGTAATGGGGAGCTCACTACAGTTATACTATGTTAAAGCCCTCCTCGTTGACTCTATACTTCAAAGCAAGAAAGCGCAGCCACATTGCTCTTATAAAATACCCCCCAGCATTACCATTAGAATGATAGAGCCCTTTGCTTCTCTTCTCTGCATGATGTCAAAACACTAACTGTACTGAGCCATTGCATGGATGTGAACCAGGCGTAAATAGAGTACATGAACAGCATCTACCCTCTGCTCCTGAATCACACCCTGAGAGAGAGGAAAAGAGAGAGGAAGTGCAGAAAAGAAACAGAGAAGAAGTAACACAAAAGCATCAGATATGTGTTTGTCGTCTGCACGTACACTCAGAGTCTGAGTCTATGGAAGATCCGTGAGCACACAGAGACTGAATGAGAGAAAGCTCAGGGTAGAGAAGGAGAGAAATGTGCAGGAGGTGTGTGTGTGTGTGTGTGTGTGTGTGTGTGTGTTACACTCACGCTCAGTCTCGGTGACAGAGGAGCTGGAGGTAATGGTGCTGAGGGAGGAGCTGCCAGGATAGGCGATGTAGGCCCCCGTCAGGGCTGCAGAATGACTGATCCAAGCCGCTGGGTCTATGGGGCGGATTGGTTCATCTGGGATGTGGGGGGGGGGGGGGAGGAAGATAGAGGGAATAAAAAGAGGAGAAAGAGGGTAAGTCAGATGAGGAAAGGCAGAACCCTAACCCTAACCTTAACCCACAGAAAGTATTTATTTAGTGTTTGTTCTCAAATTACCAATGCCATCTCTTCTGAAACTGATGTTTGAGTAGGGGACAGAACACTCACTGCGTGGAAGAGTGAAATATCCCTGAGGTGAAGGATCCCAGCACTTAGCTACGGTCAATATAATTGGCCTGAGGGAGACACAGGAAGACAATTTCATTACAACACCTACAGACCTAAACCAAACGAAATCTTTCAGTCGAAGATGCCTTCACACGAACATAGCAAACTTACCCTGGTTTGTGTACGATCTCCCTCAGCACTCGAACAGCATCATCATTGCTCATGTTCTCAAAGTTGATGTCGTTCACCTTGTTACAAAACAACATACCATTATAGCCACTGGGCTCAAACATTACCATACTTTAGGGCTTGGTGCATACCAGCAAGTACCAAAATATGAAGGATTATTTATAAAACTTTTTTGCCAGTACATATACAGTATAACACACATACACATATGGAAACAATACACACATGGACATAATATAGACACACACACACACACACTTGGACACAACACACACACACACATTTGGACACAACACACACACACACACACACACACACACACACACCTGCAGAAGCATGTCTCCAGGCTCGATCCTCCCATCAGCAGCGACGGCCCCGCCCTTCATGATGGAGCCGATGTAGATGCCCCCGTCCCCCCTCTCGTTGCTCTGGCCCACAATGCTTATACCCAGGAAGTTGTATTTCTCTATCAGACACATCAACACAATACCACCGACACAGTCAGCCACCACACCAGAGTACAGGTCAGGAGACTACCAGCATGAAACTTAACCACACGGGTTCAACTCCACAAACTCTAGGTATTTGCCATGGGAATATTTTTTATTCTAAATACTTCTCAAATTGTAATTATAGTGTTCACTATATGGCAATAGACTAAAAATGTGGATGGTAAAGCATTATCAATACTACACGCTTAACTGTTCCTGTATGCAGAACAGAGGGAGGGAGATTTGCATACCCATGTTGAGTGTGACAGTGATGATATTCAGGGACATGGTGGAGTCAGTCATGCTGCTAAACGATGAAGCCTGGAAGAAAAAGAATGTTCCTTTTACAGCCCTTTTCTTTCTTAGCCTCCAACTCTCAATGAATTTGATGTTCAGATGCAAGATAATTAGTGGTGCACCGATGTATCTGCCGTACATCTGTAGCGGCCAATATTCGCCTCTTTAACTGCCATCGGTGCATCGGAAATAATTGTATTGGTTTCAGTTAGATTGAAAGTTCAAGGATGGGTGGGGGAAAACTAAGTTGGTAGGAGTGTCATACCCGCTCTAGCCTTGGGGGGCGCTGTTTCCTGCGTCTGCGGTGGCGCTTGGGAAGCCGGGAGCCTGTACTCTGCTCTGTTGTGCTGCTGAACCTGAAAGCACAAAAACACAACGCATCACTTCTGCTGACTTTCCGCAGGACATCAGCTACCAACCACAAAGCCCACGAGACACAAACACAGCAAGAACTCAGCCTGAGGGACAGAATAGCAAGTAGTACAAACATCCACAGTTAGAACATATTGTTTGAAGAGCACGTCAGTTGGAGCTATAAGGATTCTGAGTCTTTTTATGATTCTTTTTTACGAGGTAAGACTGGAGTTTCCATATCCAGTGCATTTAGAAAGTATTCCGACCCCTTCACTTTCTTCCCATTTTGTTATATTGCAGCCGTATGCTTAAATCTTTCCTCTCCAAGGATGTTCAATTGGGTTCAGGTCAGGGCTCTGGCTGGGCCACTCAAGGACATTCATAGAGTTGTCCCTATGACACCCAACTGCGTTGTCTTGGCTGTGTGCTTTGGGTCACTGTTCTGTTGGAGGTGAACCTTCAGCCCACTCTGTGTCTTTCACTAAGGCTTCCATCTGGCCGTTCTGCCATCAACCCCAAATCAGTGTTGCAGTGATGGTTGTCATTCTGGAAGTTTCTCCCATCTTCACACAGGATCTGTGAAGCTCAGCCAGAGTAACCATCTGGTTCTTCTTCATGTCCTGTCCACTTCATTTCTCTCGATCGAGGTGTAAAAACATCTCAAAGATGATCAAGAAAGATGGGAGGCACCTGAGCTTAATTTCAAGAGTCGCAGCAATGGGTCTAAATACTTAAACTCAATGTGATTTCACATTTTCCTTTTTAATACATTTGCAGAAATCTGTTTTTGCTTTCTCATCCTAGGGTATTTTGCGTGTAGCTTGGAAGTGAAAACGATTTTAGCATAAGGCTGCAATATTACAAAATGTGAAAAAAATGGAACGTGTCTGACTACTTCCTGAATGAACTGTATGTAACTATTGCCAAAGAATGAAGTGAAGAAAAGGATTTGTATAATAAATGTTTTAGACAGCACCAGCAGTCCCAGCTAGCACCAGCAGAGGGAGTCCAAGTCTATAGAGTTTGCAGACTGCAAAGCCAAGAGAACTTTATGAGTTACTGGGTGGTAAAGGGAATCTATACAGCGACACATTTGACTGATTTAGCACCTCACAGTTGCTGTTTGTCTTCAAACAGATTGTTGCCTGTACTTACTATCGCCATTTTTCTTTTAAATGCAATGTCATACAGAATTCCATAACTGAGAGCTGAACAATTCATTTTAGCCACACTTATCTGGTCCCTTGCACAGCAGTGACGGCAGTAGACAAACAGAGAAAGATACATAAACACACTGTGGTAGCCCTAGAATGGGATCCTGATATGGCGGCCATGACAGCTGGACACCCACCTGCTCATTGTGTCGTCGTCGTCCGAGTCGCAGAAGCTGGTGGTCTCCAGCTCGCTGCTCATCACTGTGGTAGCGCTCTCGTAGCCCGCCAGGTGGCGCTCAAGACGCGTCTGACCGTTCACCCGCGGCCCTGAGGAAAACAGACAAGAGAACAGATAGATGTAGGAGGTTTACAGAAGTGATCTTTCTCATTTCCTCATATTATCTTTGATCTACTATACGAGAAATGGTGTGAGGACAATGGATAGTCCAAAAGAGGAAGACAAGAGATGGGGTGAGGGGGGGGGGGGGGGGAGTTCATGTTTGATCTTTACAAAAATAAGAAGTGGCAAAGGTGCTGAGATGGGCAGAATAAAAGAGGAAGATAGGGGATGAAAAAAGTGGAGAGAAAGTGAAAGACATAAAATAACAAACAGAAAGACGTGTAAGAAAGGGTGAACAGGACAGAGCGAGAGAGGGTATGAAAACAGACACCAACAGCTGGAAAACAGTTGAGCAAGAGAGAGAGAGATCACACATAAGACAAAGCAACAGATGAACGCTGAGAGGCTGAATGACTGAAAGAGAAGAAAAGACATCCATCAACTGAGGGTGACACTTTCAGGATGTCGGCCCTGGCTCAGAGAGGCTTGAACCAATCATAGCAGCTGTAAACAGCCCCAGTCATGCGTGCGTCCCCTCGCCACATCAAGGCCTGGCGACAGGCCCTCCTCAAGCACTGCAGACGCTGCTCTCAAAGACAATCCGCCGTGTGGTCTGGGGCTGGGGCTGGGGTGTGATATACTGCTGATCCACATCCCCCAGTGTCCCCAACTTTTGATTTATATGATTTCAGACTCTCTCTGTGTGTGTGTGTGTGTGTGTGTGTGTGTGTGTGTGTGTGTGTGTGTTTCCAGATGGCCTATACTTTATACCATGCTGCGCCATGTTCCACTAGTGCGGATATCTTTCCCTGATTATGACCTGTGTGGGCTGGTATGTGTGTGAAGAACATGGATATGTATGTGTATGTGTGTGTGTGTGACCTGTGTGTGTGACCTGTGTGGGCTGGTATGTGTGTGCACAGGTGTGTTAAACTGCATCTATGATTGTGTGTGTTGTATGAAGAGGTGCTATAGTGGTGTGTCAGTGTGAGTCAGTGTGTGTCTGTGTGTGTCTGTGTGTGTCTGTGTGTGTCTGTGTGTGTCTGTGTGTGTCTGTGTGTGTCTGTGTGTGTCTGTGTGTGTCTGTGTGTGTCTGTGTGTGTCTGTGTGTGTCTGTGTGTGTCTGTGTGTGTCTGTGTGAGTCAGTGTGAGTCAGTGTGAGTCAGTGTGAGTCTGTGTGTGTCTGTGTGTGTCTGTGTGTGTCTGTGTGTGTCTGTCTGTGTGTCTGTCTGTGTGAGTCTGTGTGAGTCTGTGTGAGTCTGTGTGAGTCTGTGTGAGTCTGTGTGAGTCTGTGTGAGTCTGTGTGAGTCTGTGTCTGTGTAAGACACTGTTTATGCGTGCATATGCTTAAGTATATTTTTTTAATATGTGCATGACTAGCTTGCAAATGTGCAAGGGAGTGTTTAAGTGCATGCATGTGAGTAGTGCACATCGGCCTGCATACTGAAGGGGAGATTTGTGTGAGTGTATGTGTTCGGATGAGTGTGTGTGTGTGTTTGGATGAGTGTGTGTGTGTGTGTGTGTGTGTTCAGATGAGTGTGTGTGTATTCAGATGAGTGTGTGTGTGTTTGGATGATTGTGTGTGTGTGTGTGTGTGTGTGTGTTCGGATGAGTGTGTGTCTGTGTTCTGATGAGTGTGTGTGTATGTGTGTGTATGTGTGTGTGTGTGTGTGTGTGTGTGTTAGAGATGCGCGGTTGGCGGTTGCACCCGCGGACTCCGCGGTTAAACCGCGGATCGGGCGGGTGACGTGACAAAAAATAATATTTTAATTAAATTCGGGCGGGTGGCGGTTTACCCAACGAAATTCAAAATATCTACACATTGTTAAATGTCGTTACCTACATCCAAGCACATTTTTAAATAATCAAATTTTCATCAGGCAGTAAATTGGCCTAGTTCCGTGTATGCATACAAAGCAAACAAAGGAAGCAAAAAAAGTTCAAATTAAGTGACGATGCCTATCATGTCGCGTCTCTTTGCAACGCCGCAAACCTGCAAGCTATGAGTCAGCTGTCAGTATTGGAAGAAGCCTTACCGTGTCGTAGATGAAACTGCCTGGGTTATTTTGTTTCGTTAGGCTATTAGTTATATTTTAAAACAGCCAGTCATTGTAGCCTACCACTCGTGGAATAAGGAATTTCAGAGAGATGATGGAGTGATTTGACTCAGAAGTGACATTGGGCATTGGCAGCGCGAGATGTTCAGAACTTCCAGCTCAGTAACATCACCAGCTAAGAAAGAAGGTAAGAAAAATAGTCGGAAAACTTTGATTTGCAAGGCAAGCAGGCAAATGTTGGGGTTGTTACAGTATAAAGCCTACAATGCGGTGAAATTTCGGAATTAGGCTAACAGACTTGTTTCCTTCTAAACTAAAAACAAGGCTATTTTACCATATTAAAATGGTGTACCAAATTGCGTTTTATTACAATGATAAAAAAGTGTAGGCCTACTAGCCTATGGTAAGGTCAGGTTTGCCGATGTGCTTGGCTATTTTAAAGTTTCTCCCTGAGCATCGATCGGAGACAGACGTCACTTCACTGATAATATTCTGGGTATAGGCTACAACATAGCCAATAGGCTTTCATACTAGGGGCTTTATCCTTTAAATATCTTTGCGGCATTGGATCAGTCTCCTTTCAAGAACAGGCAAGAACTTTCTTGCGCCTATACCTAAAAACAACAGGCGGATGACGGGCGGGTGCGGTTTTGAAAATTGGTCAAAAAAATTGGTGCGGATGGATAGCGGACGGATCATGCGTTTTGTGATGCGGTTGCGGATGAAATAATAGCCCATCCGCGCATCTCTAGTGTGTGTGTGTATGTGTTCGGATGGGCGTGTGTGTTCGGATGAGTGTGTGTGTGTGTATGTGTGTGTGTTCAGATGAGTGTGTGTGTGTGTGTGTGTGTGTGGTGTGTGTGTGTGTGTGTGTGTGTGTGTATGTTCAGATGAGTGTGTGTGTGTGTGTGTGTGTGTGTATTCCATGAGTACGGAGCTCCTCACCGTGCTGGTCCATGCCCTCTCTGTGTCTGGGTCTCTCCCTCCTGAAGGACACCACTGACTCCGTCTCCGTCGTGTCGTCCAGCGTCTCCACACTGCCTGCTGCATTAGGACTGAGAGGAGGACATCAATATAGAAGAAAGACACCGTTTTAGTATTAAAACCTATTGAATCTCTTTGAGGCTTGGCTATATTTAGCCATATTAGCTTATGCTATATTTGTTTACATCAAAAAATATGTCAGACCTATCTTTTTAGACACATTACATTTCAGTTACATATTGTTTACTTTAAAATGAAGACATTCCACCAGAACTGAACTGAAATGTAGCATTTCAGCTAAGCTTGATCACTATTGATATGCAAAAACGTCTCCATATTTGTCTTTTACTGTGGTGTGCGACATTGTGTGTATTGTCATGAAGGAATCTGAAGGAAAGCTACTGGAAAGAGGGGGGTCTGGAGTCCCCGATGCCTCCCGTCCTCTCCGCTGGTGGTGGGGGCAATGGCGGGGGAGGAGGAGAGGGGGCGCGCACCTCCACTGGCACAGGGGCAGGAGGCTCTACTGTTAACGGTGCCGCTAATGCATCGGACGACACCAACTGAACAAGAGAGAGCGAGAGGGGAGAGAGAGAATGGGACAAAGAAAGAGAGAGAGACAGCAGTCAGTTTTCCTGTCTTTAGTATGTTAGGAGGACAGGAAGGTCCATGCCCTCAGAAAAGAGCAATAATCCAGTAGTTCAAACATATCATACAGCGAACATCCGGACACAGATGTCCTCTGTTGAGAGGAAGTTGTAGACTACAAAGAACAACGTAAAAATGTCAACGAGATTACAGAAAGATGAATTGGGGTGAAAGGGAGAGAAAGAGGGAGAAAAAGAGAGAGGGAGAAGGAGAGAGAGGGAGAAGGAGAGAGATATAATGGAGAAAAAACACAATGAACAAATGAAGCATTAAAACAGAAAGAAAAAGAAATGGGAGGTAAGAAATAAGCACACAGAGAAGAGAGCAGACCACATCAAAGGAGACTGGAAGAGAACAAGCATGAGGTACAGTGTGCAGTTTATTGATGAAATGTCCCGCTGACTGAGGTCACGCAGATTCTCACGACAAACTGGATTTTATACAGCCCAAAGCAACTAAAGGAGCCATATCTGATATCACAATGAGCCTTATGTCAGTGGGAACACACAGTTGGCCATCAATTACAGTGGGTGTGTGTGTTAGAGAGAGAAACGAGTGAAGGAGAGAAGGTGTGAAAGGCTGAGGCACACTCTCACACACACACACCACTCTCTCTCTCTCTGTCTCACTCACACACACACACACACACACACACACACACACACACACACACACACACACACCCTTGGGTTGTGCAAAGCAAAAACTGTGTGTGTTTATGTGTAGAAAAGAAAAAAACCTGGAAAAAAAGTGTGTACATGCACGTCCCTGGAGAGGCAAACCCGCCCGACTGTTTTCGGGAACAATTAGCCCCATTTCAACCCCAGCAGGAGTCCTGTTACTGTACTTGACTTCTCAGAAGTGCCTCGCTGGCGTCTCCTTTGTGGGGGCCCTCCTCTCCACTCCACTTCAACTGCTACCTGGAGACCCGACCGCCGTCACATTGGCACCCACACAGAATGGTGCCTCGTTTAAACACAGAGATAAGGCTGAGCCGTAATTACATTCCACTGCACTGAGATAAGACTCGTCTTTCTGTCTTTTCACAAAAAGACCGTGACTGTGACAGTGCTGAAGGCCCTCTTTTCATCACAAAGATGGAGGTGTGAAGAGCCCCCTTGGCCAGTTTTGCAAGAGAAAATTGTCCACAGAATCCAGATGTTGTCCTCATTCTCTTTTCCTTTCCCCACTATCCCACCGCTGCACTTTCCTTCCCATCTCGGTCTCTCGTTTCCCCACCCTCCTTTCTCTCTACCGTGTTTTTTCTCCTTCATAATGGCTATGTGAGCTTTGTTTGCAGGCCTCCTCTGGGAGGTCTCGCTCTCTCAGTCTGGCTGTGATATCGCGTGTCGGTCCCTACGGTCTCTGGGTGTGTTCGTGTCGGGCCTTTTTTAACGCCAGTGGCTGGCCCCCTGCTCCAGCCAGCCAGCCAGCCTCTCAAGCCCCCAAACTCAAGAAAAGTCTTCAATTCCACTGCCTCAAACCAGCCAGGAAAGGAGGAAGGGAGGGAAAGAAAGAAAGAGAGAAAGAACGGAGGAAAGAAAAGGATATGACTCTCAGTCTAGATCATGAGTTAAACACAACTGCTTCCAAATCTTTTATAGTAGATGCAATATCCTCCTAGTCTGGGAAGTCCCGCCCCACTTCTTCCGGCCAAATTGATTTTGCCTCTGCACTGGGTCTGGCCAACTTTGGATAGCCGTTCATTTCAAGATTTCCAGAATCCTTGGAGCCAATCACAAACTGGCTTTTGGCTACCTGGCGCGCCATTGGCGGATTTAAACTTACCACGGCTACGTTACAAAATCTACTGCACGGAGAGTTTTTAAACATTGGACATGGTGGCCGCGGAAGCACCGCAAAACTTCGATAAGGCAAGTTTTCTTTGAAAACAGAACAGTAACTTGCCCTGGAACAATTCATACAGAAAAAATATGTGTTTGCTTTATTACCGATCGTTGTATCGTTGTATAGTATCGTTGGTCTGATTGGTTAAAGGCGTGTCCAATTACATGAGTGAAGTGGATCGCTGATGAGGAGTTGGCCAGACTAACTGAGCAAATGCAATGCAGTGAAGGGGCAGGGAATTCCCAGACAAATATCCTCCCCCACACACCATTTCTATCTAAACAGCAATTCAAATAAACTGTACCCCACCACTACCCTCAATTTAACTAACTCAACTAAAGACCTAAAGATAACAGGAAAGAAATAGAGAGTTCAGTAGCTTGAGAGCTTGACATAGAACACAATGGAGAAAAGAGAGAGAGAAAAGAGGAAGAGAAGCATTGAGAAGGGCCAACCTGGTTTGTGGCCCTGAAGATTGGCAGGGACTGACCCCAGACAAACATCTTCCAGTAGTTTTCCACAAACAGACATTCAAGGCCTCATTGATTTAAAAATGATTGTCGGACATATACTTCAATCTGGAGTGTGGGGTAATACGGGCCTGCAAAACATTTCCATTGTTTGACTCGCTCCTTCAACAGACCTTCACAGCCAGACAGCCTCAATCATGCTTAATCGATTTGAACAGAAACGTCTGTTCCAATACACTTTTCCCAAGGCTCAAATGTGTGTTCCGACAGCTCCGTGATCGAAGTTCACTGATGCATTTCAAACTGCCGCTTGTAATTCCAATCCACAAACTCCACTGACATTCCTGATTTAGACTGTTACTTCCCATGTCAGCATGGTTTTGTAAGGGTGGTATTTCGTTATTATAGTTGTCTGTGGTATTTCGTCATGCCACTGCATGAAAGCCGGGAAATGTCAACTAGCTGGTGTATCTGGCTAAGAACCTTGAGGGCTAATGGCTACTTTGATTACTTTTTGTTGAAGTTTCAGTTTCCTGTTTGTCATGTCAGTCAAACTGAACAAATGGGACCTCAACACAACTATTATGTTAAAGTACTGTTCCTTCAGAGAAACTCTTCAAGCCACTCGTCATGTTTAGCCTATAATGTTAATATGGAATATTATAATGGAATAAAGTACTCGTAATTATCAGTTTTCATTAGTGTATCAGACATCCCAACCTGCAAAAAGTCATTTCAGGGTGGTATCCCGTCTGGTGTATAATCAACCGTAACTACACATTGATGCATTTCAGTTTGCTTAAAACGAGCCCTTCATATCTCAATAGGAGCCGGTCGTCCTCCATGAAAAGGCCACCATGAGGCACCTCCATGTTTGTCCAGCAGCCCAGAGCAGACAACACTGGCTCTAGAGAGAGTTTTCTGGGTTTACGTTGAAGAGACAGCTTGAATTTGGTTGCGTGAATCCTAGTCAAAGGAGCAAAAACATGAGGCAAAACAAAATCGGGACAGGCAACGGCAGAAAAACAAGGATAGATATTGGTGTGGCCTTTACCACATGGAAATTGCAGAAGAAGGAATAATGTTTTCAGAGTATTGCCAAAGTTGTCCATTTTCTGATGGACAGGGAATTCAGCCTACCAATCTATTTGTTGTTTGATAGCACTAGCCAGAACACGCCCATGGGCATAGTTGCTTACACAAGTAACCTTTTCCACATGTCGATTTTGAAAAATATCGAATTGCTACCAGGACTGTAATTTTACATTTATGCGACAAAACTAGAATGTATCGTTGTTATTTGGACCCAAAAGACCCGGAGATCACCCCTATGAAGCCCACCCCTAAGCATGATAGTCCATTCCAACTCTTGCATTCTGAGTTCTGGCACTTTGTGCTAAAATCCCCCACCCCTGCAAAAAAGAGAATAAAGAGGATCCAGCAATGGTTCCCTATAGATTCTCTTTATACTTCCCTCATAAATCCATGGCAAAAAGTGCAATCTTTCATTGCTTCTTCTTCCTCCTCTAGACTAAGAGGGAATTACTGCTGGTTATTCCATTACTGGCTAGCCCAACATTGAGCTGAGCGGGGCTGTTTTATCAGAGATCCAGAGAGGATCAGAAGCAAAGCTGTTCCAATGACCCCAAGCACACCTGGACATTTCCACATCAGGCAGAGGGTTAAGATGCAAGTCTAACCAAAGACATTTGGACGCGGTTCTGACTAGGCCAGAATGTTAACTGTTTGAACGGACATCAGTAGTAGCTGAGCTGCTGTCCTTGTCCTCTTTTTTTCTGTTGGTGTGTCATACTTACTAAGTCATAGCGGGTTTTCAAGCTCCATTCTTATCCATAACAGTACCAAAGCCCTGCACTCGTAATCCCTGCAACATGAACTTATGACCTTAACATTCCACCATAGCAACACAACGTCTACTCCCCCAGACAACAGGAATCTGATGCACACAACACAGACTGCACACACATTATGCTGATTTCCAAAAGACAGTGGCTTCAAACTTAAGGCCAAGGTAAATATCATACACCAACACAACACAAAAGCTATTCCAAAATGAGCTAACCGAGGTCTCAGAGTGCAGTAGACATAACAAACATGTCTGGATAAGCAGTCCCTTCCAAAGAGAGTTAATCTGGGCCCCCGTCCTAGACAGTTTATCTAGGATAAGCAATTCTCAACCACCTCTTGAAGCACTCCTGGCCATACAGCTGGGAGGGGGGACACGCAAACTGTCCCTGGGCCAATGGACAAATGCTGCACAGCTAAGAGGTGAGATGGCGGTGTGTACATTAATATTCCATTACCAAATGCCTGCAAAACTAATTTTCTAACAAAGATAATAGTAGGCTGTTTTGTTCCCAAATACAGGAGGTGCATAGCATTGAGAGTTTACTGTAGTATAGGACAATTTCACACAGTAAAACACTCAATATTCTTCCTTCAAGAAGGACTCCATTACGATCTAAAGGAGGGTGGGGAAACGAGAGACCGAGATGGGAAGGAAAGTGTAGCGGTGGGATAGTGGGGAAAGGAAAAGAGAATGAGGACAACATCTGGATTCTGTGGACAATTTTCTCTTGCAAAACTGGCCAGGGGGGCTCTTCACACCTCCATCTTTGTGATGAAAAGAGGGCCTTCAAAAAAAATACATTGGCAGATGTCAAAAGAAAGTCTGATGATGCCACATGTAGGAGGATGTGTGTTTTATACTGGTTTAAACAGATAATGTTTGTTCAAAACATACCACTTGAGTTGTAGCACTTGAGTGGTCCAGCTGATGTTACCTGGGCAACATAAAATCATTGCATTCATGTGCTCTTTGGTCAGAGAACGACAGCCGAAGACAAAACATAAAAGTGCATCCTCATTCTCCTGTCAGCACATGGATGCAGCCTGCTCCCATTACCAGACCTCCTTCACTCCACACGACAGTTGTGTCTACAGTGATGGGGGTGGGGTGGTTATTGGGTTAGCGCTCGTTTGTCTGACCGGTCATGCCACGCTCCCTCCGAGGGGCCTGTCTCACCCCCAAGAACACATTTTGATGCCATCTCTAACGGGAGTGTGAGGTAGCTTTAATGTAAAGATCTCTAACGGGAGTGTGAGGTAGCTTTAATGTAAAGATCTCTAACGGGAGTGTGAGGTAGCTTTAATGTAAAGATCTCTAACGGGAGTGTGAGGTAGCTTTGATGTAAAGATCTCTAACGGGAGTGTGAGGTAGCTTTAATGTAAAGATCTCTAACGGGAGTGTGAGGTAGCTTTAATGTAAAGATCTCTAACGGGAGTGTGAGGTAGCTTTAATGTAAAGATCTCTAACGGGAGTGTGAGGTAGCTTTAATGTAAAGATCTCTAACGGGAGTGTGAGGTAGCTTTAATGCCATCTCTAACGGGAGTGTGAGGTAGCTTTAATGGAAAGATCTCTAACGGGAGTGTGAGGTAGCTTTAATGTAAAGATCTCTAACGGGAGTGTGAGGTAGCTTTAATGTAAAGATCTCTAACGGGAGTGTGAGGTAGCTTTAATGGAAAGATCTCTAACGGGAGTGTGAGGTAGCTTTAATGTAAAGATCTCTAACGGGAGTGTGAGGTAGCTTTAATGTAAAGATCTTATTCACTATTATCATCCATTTCAATGAGCACGTAAACATTAGCCTGCATCACTGGACCCTCAGAGATTTTATTTAAAAGAAAAAGTTTTTAAATAAGTATCAATTGCATTTGGGATGATCAATGCATTTGGGATGATGTTAATTGTGTCTTGAAAAGGGTTATAGAGGATGGTAAGGAAGTGGATAACTCTTCCCTGTTAAAGCATTGTGTTTTGTTTTGTCTTATAGGCTACTCACTGACTTAACTTCTGGCTTCCGTTAGATATTAGTTATTACTGCAGATTAGGCGTTTCATCATGAATAATAAACAGCGTGGAATTTCAGCAGTGACGCTTCTAATTAAAAGGCTCTCTTTCTGTCATTTTGGCTCTGGCTGAACTAAAGATGTCACTGGCTAGTGTCTTGGGCTTTAAGGGAGCGGCGAAAGCTCAAAACAAAACACAGGGTGCACTGGATCTATAACAAGACAAAAAAGTGAGAGCGTAGAAAACGTAATGTTTCAAAATAATCATTTTATCTCGATTATGTTATCTTGTAATAAGATGAATCGCCCAGCTGTACAATCACTTTAATACAAGGATACCCTGAATCTCACCAAATGTGTTTGTGCCGTATGACATGTTTGGATCATGATCCTGTGTCAGTGGGGATGCAAGATGTATTTGTTGTATAGTAGAAGGTTGCAAGAACTGATGCGTGCTTTGTGTAAAGGTAACGAACACTGAATCTCGAAAATGACATTGGATCAGTTAGTAGGTAAGGTAGTAGAATAAGGTGGCTTACCCAGGAGACCACACGGCCGTTGAAGCAGGGCAGCTTGGCGTTTTCATCTGAAATTTCCTCTTTCACCACTCTGCCAGGAGTGCACAGAGAGGACAGTCAACAAACAGGTCACATGCAACTCATCTCTCACACTCACACACACACACACACACACACACACACACACACACACACACACACACACACACACACACACACACACACAATACAAGGGTCTGAACACATGGTTGCAGGCCTATCAATTCATCACTCTGATTAGAGCCTAGCTTGAAAACAGAGGAAAGGTTGTGTTTCAGTGGATGTGGGCTGTTATTAAGCAAATAGGAGCAGGAGGTATGAGCAGGCATCTTCTATGGAACACAGCCTTTACCAACAACAGAAACACAAGACCACAATTCATGACAAATGACCACTGCATCACCCCTCTCTTTACTCAGAGGGACTCCAGATGGACGAGAAGAACTCATTGCACAGACAATAGACGAATTTCTAAAACAATATTTCAATATTAAGCTAAATTATTTTTACACTGTGGTGAAGAGCCGGATTCGAGTGCAGCTTGGATCATTTCTCAATCTTACTCCCCTTCTCAATCTTACTCCCCTTTTCAATCCTACTCCCCATCTCTATCCCGCTCACTTCCTGTCTCATCTCCACAGTCCCTGTCTGAGTAACGGCGAAAACATGCTATAAAAAAAAGAGAGCGAGAGATCTGCTTCTACAATAATGAACCTAAAACAAACAATAATTTAGCCTTAAGTTGTAATGTTTGAGGTAAGAATGGATTTGTCTTCATGCAATTCTACGCATCTAGTTTCCTTTTTATTGGTTTTGGGCATTTTGTAAAACGCCCCTTCCAAAGTACAACAGCGTCTTTTTAAAGAAAAAAAGTAGAAATCACCCCTCAAATGATCTAATGATCCCTCTTCTGAGGCTTGAGGCTCGGTCAGGTTGGAATGGGTTGTGCTCTGAGAGGGGAGGGCTAGGAAACTTGGCAGAATCCTCCCACCTTGCCAGCAATGACGAGCCCAATGTTCACATGAAAATAGGAAAAGGCTCCAATGGCACTGAGTAGAGTGCATACCTGCGCCAAGGCCCAGCAGGCCCCTTTAATGACGTATCTCACATTTTTAATGAAGGCTAGACTAACTTCGTGCAGGCATCATGAGTCGGATCCGCACCAAAATGAAGTGGGTTCTTCCTTGACCCATACTCCACCAAGTTTCATGAAAATCTGGCTAGCAATTTTTGCAATTCATTTGAGATGAAAATAAAACTTCCTTGGTGGTGGTAACAAACAAAAAACTCCTGCAGACATGCTGGTGCTGGTACAACAAGCATGAATTGAACTCATTGCTGGCCTCCTGGCTACTAAGGTCATGAACTACATCTTTGCCGCCACCAACGCTTTTATTTATTTACTTAACCCGTCTAAGTCTAAAAGCAGTACATTATTTTAAAGTGGCCTGTTTGTAGATGCAATTTGAGGCATGAGTTCCCAAGTTAGGATAATTTAAGGCCTTAAAAAGCCTGAAGTGACTGAAGACATGGCTAGAAGACTTCTGATCCCAGATCAGCATTCCCGATCTAAGAGGCTCCATGGCTACAACAAGCCATTATGGAGCCTACATTCCATGCTACAAGGCGAGAGAAAAATAAATGTGAATTGGCAGGCTGATTGTACTCCAAATGTATGACTCGGGAAAACAAATAAATGGAAGTTATTTGGCACAACACTTTCACATTCCTAGACAACCATTAGCCCCTGCAACCCCCCCCCCCCCCCCCATCACCCAACTTTCCCTGTACTGTAACCTATAAGCCCTGAGTTTAACACAATTGCGCAATACCCCCCAACCCAATCCTCTGGGCTTTAAAAGGGAACTGTTCCCACCATTACACAAACCCCCTCCCCAAACACACACACACACACACAGTCTCCTGCCTCAAACTGCATCAGTGCCCCATTCAGTGCCCAACCAAACCTCCAGCGATGCCTCAGAGAAGGAGAGAAAGCCTCACACTGGGGTAAAGAGAGCCATGGTAATGTTACAAGTGAGAGTGAATGATGGAGGGAGAGAAAGTCTGAGGGAGAGCAAGCCAGAAACGCCAAACAATGAAAGAAAGAGAGCGGAAAGGACAAACAAGAGGGGGGAGAGAGAGAGGGTTCCTACAGGGAGAAAGAGAGTGCACAAAAAAAAGAGCGTGAGGGACAGAGAAAAAGAGAGCGAGTAAAGAAAAAGAGAGGTGAGAGACAGAAGGAGGG
Organism: Sprattus sprattus; assembly: GCF_963457725.1. Classification (NCBI taxonomy): domain Eukaryota; kingdom Metazoa; phylum Chordata; class Actinopteri; order Clupeiformes; family Clupeidae; genus Sprattus; species Sprattus sprattus. Next base: position 45,913,863 of record NC_137924.1, on the reverse strand, counting down.
AGGGACAGAGAAAGAGAGCTGCTGAAGAATATAGTGTGAAAGACTGTGGTTCAGAGAATGCCTCATTTCGCCTGCACAGACCAAACCACCCCTTTCCCCGGCTGGTCCTAACTTCAACCCCAACCCCCACCATCGCTCCTCGACCACGGCTGCTCTCTTCCTGTTGACTCTGCCTCAGACACCCCAGCAAATGGCCCCTGTCCAGCCCCGGAGCTCACCCCCTCCCAGCCCCTCTGATCCAGCCCGTTACCACACACAGACAGTCTGACAGCTGCCACTGGCCCCTTGGCTCCTCTACGCAACAGGAAACACAAACACCAGGGCTGCTGCTGCACACACACACACACACACACACACACACACACACACACACACACACACCCTTCACAGCGCAGTCATATCACTTTACACACCCGTACTCAGTGAAGGTGCTACATTTATGTGTACAATGTATTTGTGACTGTTGCAATGAGCAATACCAATAACCTGCACTGGAATTAGGTTGAGGTATTTTAACAAGGAGATGGAGAGGGCCCTTAATAGAGGCCATCCAAACTGCCAGAAACAAGAATAACTTTAAGGACGCACTTGTGCTCAATGCCGACGTGGTGACAGTTCCATTTGCGTATTGGTCAGGAAGTCAGCGTATCAGCATGACCAACCACAGCAGTTAGCCAATGGTTACGCTACATCTGATGTGTGGGTGGGTTTTCAGATTTGCTGACAGCAAGCATGTAAGTCTTGCTTTAGTGCCACTGCCCATTTAACAGGTAGCCCGTCACATGTTTATATATTGATTGTTCTTTGTGTTAGACTATGACGCGTATGCATAGTCACTGGCACAGACTCATCAACCCATCAGTGAGGTCACTGACGGCAAGCTTGGACATGAGACTTGACGTCAGCCATAGCTTTTGAGTCTCTCTCTTAGCTCAAGAGTTCTCGCTTTACCTTAGTAAAAGTTACTTTCAGGTGCTTTGTGAATTTAGGAGAACATTTTTAGTTCGAAATTTTTAGTGCAACTTAGGAGTACTCTAAGCGGAAAGATAAACTGCTTGGTGAAATATGGGCCCGGACATTACGGGAGATGATACCGATTACATACAATTTCACACAATCAATGAGGCCTTCTATTCTTAAAATATCCACAACAACTATTACAGATGCAGTGCATCACAGATTGTGTGATCTTAACTTAAATGCAAACATGTCAAGTCAGACAGCAAGAGGTCAGATAATATTTCTTGATGAGCACCTTACTTATCATTTCAGTGGTTGTGGGATGTTTGTTTGCCCGACTCACTTTAGTATTCTAATTGATGGAAATCGCAAATGTTTCTTCTGGTGAAATATGAGTATTTTCAGTGTGACAGACTAAAGATATGTTCTCAGCTAAAAGCTGTCTTCTCTCAGTGATGAATACGTTGCAATACTGGCAAGTGATTCAGTACCTGCCTTTCTGTTTAGCTGTGATTTGTGAATATTATGCATTGAGAAGGATTGTGAGTAAGTGAATAGAACTGTGCTACTGTGTCTTTCTCAACACATCTCTCTTACTGTGGACTCATGGTTGATGGGTATGCGATTACTGTCTAATGGTAATGGGTGGCATCACATGAATGATAAAGAAACCATAGCCTAACTGATGAACTACTGCTGGATTTACAACATCCCAACTCATTAACGTATTGGCTAAGGCACGTTTAACCATACGGTTTTTCTGTGCAAAGATTACTCCTCCAACATACATTTTGCCCAGTGGAAATACTAATTTAAGTACAAACCAATTGGCAGTAGGCCTACAGTTTAAGCAGTTTGTTGGGACAGCTTTCGGATCAATCTTTACCTCTCCTTTTAGAATCTGGTCCTGATTTCACACTGGAGAGAGACGAAACTAGTGGAAAACTTTTTCGAATTAGAAGCTCATGTAATCCTCTACATGAAGTGTCTGAAAGTCTGTCGATAAGATTGATCAGCCATGCCATACTGAATGTTACGGGCATTTGGCCACGACCATCTCTACACAAAATAACGTGCGTATCTCCTAAGAGACTGTTCGGGGAGTATTTCATGAAGGATGGAGAGAACCGGCCCGGCTATATTTGTTGAAACGTCCTTCACGATGTCTATGATAAAAAGACAGCATCAATTCCATCCCTCCGCAATAAAAATGTACTGATTAGCAAACTGACTTCATTGGTACAGAAGACAAAGTCGAAACAGTAACTTCCCGAACAGTTGTTTTGATTGTCACTTGTCAGAGGTGTGTGCTCTAGCGTCCTGGAAAAGGGTGGGCAGTACTGAATATTGGGGGAGGGGTCCTTAATGAAATGCAAGGACTGATTAAAAAGAGAAAAAAGACAAATCCCCTCGTTGGAAACGGTGATTTGAAAAATTCTGCAACACAGGGAGAGCGATGGCATCCAAAGCAGAATTGTTTATTTGTAGTACTACTTGGCATGGTTGGTAAAGATACGAAATCGCTCAGCCCTCAAGTTACAATTGTTTCCAACTGGTTAATGACTTTATTTATACAAATCTATTTAAAAATGTCAAATTGTGTTAATAATTAAAATCCTTTAGGTAAATGTATTGGGTCTATTACTTTGGAATGCACTCGGCTGCTGGGATGAAATCCAAATTGACGCCCGCTCCAGTGACTTGGTTACCAAGATGAGCATCAGTTGCCCACTAGGATATTAGGATAGCCGACTTTTTCTCACGGTAGACAGTGCCAGCCAAGGTTACAAAACCACAACAGTGATTTTACACTGTGCTAAAAGTAAGACATTGTTTTCTCTCTTTTGGCTAACTTTAAGTATCTAACAACATCACTGAAGTTATACTCTGCACACAATTCCAGTCACGCTCTCTCACTCACCCAAAATCCTGGTCCATAGATTTGAAGAAGAATTTGTAGTTTGGTTTGTTCAAGACCTGTTTAAAATCCAGCAAAGTTATTTGTTCGGCCGGAATGGGAATCTTCACCAAGTAAGGCGTCTCCTCCTCGTCGATGTGATAAATTATTTTAGTTTCCGCCATTTCGCCAGCTCCTTTTCTCTCCTGTCCCACAAAACTATGGAAGAGGGATGGGATAGCTAGCTTACCAGCTAACTGGTTAGCTGATAGTAGCTAGAGAGGAGGTTGGGGGTGAGTAGGGAGAACGCGACAGGACAACCACGCAAAGTTTTCAATGGACAGAAAGTTTTCGAAAAGTTAACAAAACACTCTGTTTCCCCTGCGTCGGCATTCGAACATTCAACGAGGGTTCCCGTAACCTTCTCCGTCGAAGAGGTTAAGACCGTGGACCCACGCCTAAACCTACAGATAACTATCGTAGAACTACTTTTCCCCCCAACAACAACACAGGACAGGAGGGGGGTTCAATAAAGTTTGGTCGAATGCAGGCCAACGTAAGGGACGTGTGACGTAATGTAGGCGCCCCATACGTTCCCTCAACGTAAGGTTGGGTTGGGGGCACCGACAAACTTCAATACAATTATTTCTAAACAAAGGAATGGTTCACGTGAGCTCACATGATTGCACAGAGGTTGGGGATGATACATTATGTTATAAACCACGAGTAGCTTGACTAATGCCTTTTCTTATTGGTGTTTTGTAAAATGATTCATTCACTCACAATGTTTTCAGTGACATTCACTCATACCAATCAATAATAACACATCAAATCAATGCGCAATTTGTCTACGCAGTAATATTAAATAGTAGTTACTTTACGTTCCTCAATGAAAAAATCCTGGACTGGACCTAATTTTCGTCTTGTCAATGGACCATGTTGTCCGTACTGGCCTAGAGCTTTTTGTGAACAGAGTCGCATTTTGCAAGACCTTGAATGCAAAAGGATCTCTGCTGTTCATCTTATGGATCAGTATCTGATTTTTTGTTAGAAATAGCAAAGCAAATGTAGGCTACAACACAGAGGAGGGATCATAATCAGCACATGGATCATTCCAAGACAACGAACAATGAACTTTGTGTTTTTGCGATCAAAGAGTGTAATGCAATACATCTGCCCTTTTCTGCTTTGGACAGAAATTGGGTCGAAAGACTTCCAAGACCTAAACCCTTGTCAAGTCAAACTTAAAAGTATAAATAGGCTACATCAGAAATACCTCACCATGTCAGGAGAACACAAACAAGAGTTTCATTGTTTCTTGGCCAGGATCGGTCCAATTCCCACGTGATAACATTATTAGAAGTTGCAGTTCCTGTCACAACAGCTCACACTGCATCACACTTACACAGATGTTGCACCAACTGTACAGTGATGCTGCTGAGACGCATCCAACGGGATGGATGTTTGCGGGCGCGCTGCAGCATTTCACAACCGCCTGCTGAACCACTAGAGGGAGCCAGACCACACAAATCTGCAGCTCCGTGACGAAGCCCACAAGCTTACTTCACACAAGGGTGAATACAACTACAAAAACAGATAGGTAATAACATGCTATAATGCAAACCACTGTCTCGATAGCAACAGTGACAGTGAAAAATTACAAAACTTATTTAATTAATATTAGTTTAACTGCAGATAAATAAACAGCAGCAGCTTAATAATTACATAGTCTAGATATAAAATTGATACATGACAAATCATTATAAACCAAATAAGCTACCTACTTTAAGTGTTTAAGAGTAAAAATGATCTGTTCAGATTATTTCTGATGAACTCTAGATACATCTCACGTCTTGTCCAGAGCAACACAACACATGGTCTTTGAGTTCTTCTGTGGTAGAAAATATGATTCATCAGACTGGGTCATTAGTTGTTAAATTGGACACATAAATCTGATGCTGGAGCAAAACATGAACAAAAAACAATAAATGAATAACCAACACTGCAATCATACGGCATTCCAGAGTTACGGCGTGGTAAATCTCTTACAAATAGGCCTACTACTTTTTAATCAGTGAATAATTAAACCCGTTGCAATAAAATACCAAGCTATAACATTTACAGTCGCTTAGTGTTATTGTTGTCAACTAAACAAAAGATCACATTGTCAACAAAAGACAAAATAGAACAGAATGTCTAATCTACACACTTAACTTCAACACAAGCATGTGGTGTAAGAAAACATGATCTTAATGCATGAATACCTTTGTTTTTTTGTTAGGTAAGTTAAAGTTAGTGTGGCTAAAACAGAACACCGACTTATCCTCTTTATCTCCAGCGCTGCACATAATGTATACAAGAACAATACAATTGAACTACATTCAGATCCATAGACAATTGAAGTTATCAATGTTGAAGTGTGGCATTATTCCTGTTGTCCCAGAATAGCTCCAAGGCAGCACACTGAAGTTCAACACACACATCTTCAGAAAAGTTACGTAGAAAAATGTGTTGTTGAAGAATAACTTAGCATTTCAGATTATTCCAGTGCCAATAGAGGAATTGTTTGCCTAGCTTATTCCAATGTGTTTTGAGACAACAGAGGGACAGATATCCATTGGGCAGAGAGAAGGCTGACATTTCAATGCCCACCACATGTACACTGTATGTTCTGATGCCATGCAAATTAAAACAATGTTTGATTAGCCATGTTTCTCTCTTCCTTCATACAGTCTATAAACAGCAGCCCAGTATCAGTTCATTAGTCCCTGAAGCATGTGAGGTCAACATTTTACTGGTTCTCTCCTCCCTGTCCTGTGTGTGATTCTTCCCGCTAGTTCAGGTTAAATGCACCTTAAATAGAACATCCAGACATCTTCTTGCTTCAAAACGTTGCACATGACTCACACAAAAGAAATAACAGTTAACTATTTTCCGATCAGTAGCTCAATGGAGTTATAAATGAATGATGCAGGATGATTTTAGACGTTACAGGGAGCTACGAAAGGAATGTAATCATGTCAAAAGAAACGTTTACAGAAATGTAAGGCAGTACTGTAAAATATGGCTTGTAGGCAGAATATAGAATTGAAACGGTTTTGTCACATAGAATTTAAAACATCTGTTTACTTTGACAAAGAACCGTCAGGGTGTCAAGGCCTTCTTCTCTGGGGGTGAGGATTACTTTCCTCCTGGCTCTCTCTTATGGAAGAAGCTGGGCCCGAACACCAGGGCGATCACACAGGTCAGCACAAAGATGATCCAGAAGACCACAGCCAGCATCTGGACGTAGAGCAGGGTCCGCCTCTGCTGCCGGGGCTCCCCCACGCCGCCTAGGCCCAGCAGCCCCTGCTCCCCAGCACTCCTCCTATCCTCCTGGTTTATCTGCTCCACCCTGAGGCTCACTGTGGGCAGGATGATGAAGCGGGCATCACGCTGCTCCAGCGACACCACCACCCGCTGCGTGACGGTGGTGGCCAGGCGCGCAGCTACGGACACGGGCATGCGGAAGGACATGGGTGGCAAGCGGGCCATGATACGGGAGTTGGGGGGCAATGAGAGGGCATCGCCGGCTTGAAGGGGGGTCGGGTGGCGGCAGAGCGGGCAGGTGATGAAGGGGGCGCTGTCCGGGTCCAGTGGGCGGGGGGAGGAAAGCTGGATCTGCTGGAGGCACTCGGTGCAGAAGATGTGCAAGCACTCCAGCATTCGGGGGCACTTGCCACACTGGTTGTACTCCTGGTAGCATATGGGGCACTCCACCTCAGCAGTGTCACCTTGCCCAGGTGCCTGCTCTTGGGGCTGAGTCTCACCGGGGAGCCCCATTGTCTGGATGGCTCCCGGCGTCTCCGGCATGACTTTGTTCAGACAAGCGTAAAAGGTGTATGCTGGCGATAAATAGGGGTTGTTGGACCAGACAAAAGAGGGAAACACCCTTTAGTTTCTTTTAATTCTCTCAGTGTGGTGAGAAGAGACACTGAAAAGTCAGACTGAAAGCAAAGATTAAAAAAGTCATGCCGGGTCTTATTCCTGCTTTGGCAGCACACAAGGTTTAAAGGTGTGTCAGTGTAGGAAAATAAGACAAAAAGTATTACATAATATTACCATAAGAAGTCCAGACTTTGTGTTCTCCTGGTTTCTCTGGCTTCACTACGTGTGTATACGAGTTTGTTTTTCTGGCCAAACATTGTTACTAGATAACATCTGACTTCATACATTTAACCCCAAACTATGATGGTTTTGAAATCTGTTTCTAAAATTGAATCTGTAAAATATGGGGCATTGTATATGATGATAACTTTGGCCAACCATAGAAATTGCTTTTAACATTTCAGCCTGACCTCAAAAGACAATCTTAAATTGCCACTATCTATTTGTCATGCTATTCATCTTATGTACTTAAAATAGGCGGACGATTATGTTTACTTTGTAGTGGGTGGTGTGAAAGGAAGTATCTGTCAGCTGATAAAAAACCCAGTTTTGGCAGACAAACAGAAACTAAGAATAGTTTAGTCAGGAGAGTTCCCTCAGGTGTTTCCCCTTATCGTTTCATTATTGATTTAAGAGCTGATCATAACAGGCCTCACACAGGCCTCATCATGCTCTTAACTATTTAGAATTTTCAATATGCTTGGTTGTGTGGCAAAGGTGAACTTAAGCATTCATTTTTAAACATCAACTTAAAACAAAATGAAGTCAAGGCTTTATGAAAACCTAAAAGCATTTAACCTTTTTTTGGTAGAGAAAGTCATTTAGTTTATCTGAGCAAAAAATGGATTGAGTTTCTGTGGAGCTTGATGTGTTTCCAATTTGAAACGCAGAGTAACAGCCTTCACCTCACATGACTTCCTCCTCTTCACTACCACAGAAATGTTCGCATCTGTTAGAGTTGTAAATATTGACTTGGTGTTGAACGAGTTGTCCAGTGACGGTGGCTCGAGGACCTAAGAGAAAACATATACAGATGTGCATGAGGCGACACTGAATGTACTGAATGTTTTTTTCTGACATCCTATGACATCTCTGTCTTGGCAACAGTGTACTCGTTTACTCATGGGAATAGTTACCTGGCAACTGAGTTCCCACAGCATTTTGCTTTATGGCTGGAGGCAATGTTGCGAGGCAAAACAATTCCCTCCAATGTTCATCCACTGTTTGATAGTGCACACAGTATTGTGTATAGTTGCATATATTGCACAGTATTGTGTATAGTTGTATATAGTGTACAGTTGTTTTAACACTCACATTTTTGTTTTAATTATATTATACATATATACAATATACAAGCATTTGACACGCATCACAACAACAGGACATAAATATCTACACCTAAATGTGTAGGTCTACTTACTAGAATACATGTGTTTCCAACACTCAGTTTGACAAGATAACTCCAAATATGCATAATCTGTGAAAGCTTGCAATGACATTATATACATTATATACATAGAAAAGCTTGGGTGTCATTGCTAAGGTACTTAGATTAACTGCATTGCTATTCACATAAACATTCAGACTAAAGTTTCTAAAAAAATAAGTGGGTGAATGAACAAAATGTCTCATCTGGTACCAGTAAAACTAGAGCGCCAAGAAAAACCTCTCTGAATGGGCCTTCTGACAGTACTCAGCTGGGCTATCCACCATGTTAGGATGCTTTAATGGTTACTCACCCCTATGGGGTTAGTTGTGATTCAGGCTCCTTATCCTCTCCTAAAGACCATAGTGTTTGTCCATCCCATTGCCTCTGAATGAGCTGTTGCTGCTGTGGAGATAGTAAACTATCTGTCAGTGCCATTCTCCTCTTCTCCTTCTCCTTCATTCTTGTCTTTTGTACCGTCACATTTTCACGTCTCTCTTTGTGTTACTCCTTTTACATCCTCACACATGTGAATCTTCCCAGTGAATGAAAACACCTCAGTCGCTTTGTCAAACACTTGTGTGTCTCTCTCGTTCTCTTCCTCCTTCTATCCCTCTCTCATCTTCCTCCATGCCTATCCTCACATTGTCCCCTGATGCCCTGTCTTCACCCATGCCCCAAAGGCTACTGCTGGTTTCCCAGACGTTTATCACCTAGCAATGCTTTGGTTACTAGGAGTGAGAACAGTCCCAAGACCCTCTCCAAACCCCAGTGTGTATCTGTCATCCCAACTCATGTCTGCGTATGTTCAACAAAGGTATAGGTGTGTCCTTTGCAGAAGTAGTAGCAGGCTAATCCCTAAGGGTCTGTACCAATATTTGTCCAAGACTGGTTTGTGAGGCACCTATAGTGGAAAGGCTTGTTTGCACTGTTCTGAGTTTGAACACCACCACTGGATTCGATCTCTGTTGCAGAAAACACTGCCATGTAGCCAAAGTGGTTATAATTGTTGTCTACTACGGGTAGATCTGAACCCCTGGGTTCATCCAGTAACCTGGCTGGCACCTACAAGGAAAAACACAGTCCATAAAAATGAGTTAATGATCAGGAGAATGAATGGTTCACGTTTACAGTAACTTCCACAGAAAAAAGATAATTATTGGCAATGGGTTGGTTGTTGGAACTCATTGTCACTTCTTCCTTGTTTCCTTTTGGAAATTAGGGACTTTATCATCATAAGCAAAGTCAAACGCCACCATCTGTGTGGTAATGGTTAGCGTTACTGAACTTTGGACTTTTGTCATGACTCACTCCTGAAGTGACTGTTCCTCTCGAGGCTTCCCCTTCTCCCTTATATGGCATCTACCTCAGTCAGTGTTTATATGGCCATGAGGCTCGTGCCAAGCCATTCAGAACCAGACAGGCCTTGTGATTACAAACCTTTGTGCTGAATTAAAAAACACTGAAACATAATTGTAGCGTGCAGTAGGGTAGCAGTGATTCTGTGTGTGACACTATTGGTTCCCCTGCATGTCTTGCATGCATTATTGTTGATTATGGTTCTGAAATAATGTCACATTAGCGTGAGTAACTTATAATTTCATCTGTGTGTTTTGTACGTTTGATGCCTGTGTAGAGCTATGTGTTGGTCTATGGATGTCCACCATCAGTGTTGTAACCATATCAGAGTATAACACCTGCTTTCTGTCTCCAGTTCAGCATGTGTTCTTTGGCACTCCTGGGGTTGTGCGGTGTATGGGGCAAGGGACTTAACATTAAACCTGAGACTCCTGTGTCCGCCTCCATTCTTCTGGGCTTGCTCGCCACAATTTTATAAAAACTTAAACTATAGAAAACCTACTGTAGTGTTCGGAATTGCAGATAATCAAACTGACCATCTGAGCGCCATGGTTATTCCCTTTCAACAATGTTCTGACATATTCTTTTCATGGTGCCTTCCAGGGAAATACCTGCCCGGATCTGACCACACCTTTACCTTAGAAGCACCCCCATGGCCAACAGCTATATAGCAGCAAATCTGGTCCTTTGGCACAGGTCAACACCCACACAAACACCTCCATGCCCAGACACGCTGTGATATTTCTACTTGATGATTCACATTACCATTCACCCACAATGGAAGAGGTTAGGTACTTACCACTAACTTCTTGACAGATGTAAATCATTTTTTTAAGAAACAGCTGGGTATCAGGATACTCTTTCAGGAACAAGGGAAACGATTTTTTTCCCCCTCAGAATGTGGCACAATACAACCTCCAAGTATATGCTGGGAATGTCACTTAGTGCGACGGGGGAAGTGCTTGAATTGTATCAACAAAATCAAAGAGTTACGAGAAAATGTTGTCTTTGGCCTTTGCAGCAGTGTTATATTATGAGCAACGTGGATTTGTCGATATTGTAGAGGCCCGGGGGCCTTGTCCATGACGCCTTTTACTAGAGCCGGAAGCCTGCATTACGTCAGTGGAGTGGGATGCCACTATTGTTCTGGGAAATTGCCACGGGCCAGAGTGCTCCTTTCTTCGGTTAGTGAAGGGCTGGGGTGCCTATTGCTGCCCATGCTGTCTTACACAAATGAATAAGCACATACAAACATTAACACACACACACACACACACACACACACACACACACACTTTCTTATTCTCTCATATAGTCTCAATATCTTCTAACCCATATGTCACTCACTTATATATTCTCTTACAATTGCTTAGATGTTTGCGCTCTCTCTGTCTTGTGCTTGATACATTTTGAGGCTTACAGTTCTGATCAGCAGTATTTGGAGCTAAGAATGTAACACCAGACTGATGCTGCACTGACTTTGCCCAAAGGTTGCCCTGATAGTTTAAAGGACACAGGCCTACAGTGTAGGTCATTACACTTAAACACATACAGGTTTGTACAACTTCAAAGTTATGGTATAAAATGTTTCTGTAACAGACTCAAAACTTGTAACTCAGCTCGATGTAAAGGATTTATAGTAAATCAGAATATAACTATCTATCTATCGCTTTACAATGGTCTATATAACCTGTATGTATCTATAAGTATAGCTACCTATTATGTTGACCTTCATAACCACACAGCAATTATGTTTCAGTCAACATTTCTCAATTATCTTGAAGGTTGATACTGTAACGATCTCAGTAATACATTAGACCTTATCAACATTGAGACGCCTCCACCCGCTTGCTTATTTTTTTCTAGCTGAATATTAAGATTCCCGGAGTAGGTGTGGTACCGCGCTAAGGCATTTGCTTGAGGATAAAGGAGAGTTGTCTTTCAGCCTGTGACGTCACAAGTTTGTGTTGCGTGTTATTTTGGCAGACAGACGAAGAAGGCGTAGGCTTGAGAGACTTCCCACGCAGTCTCCTTCCCAATTGCCTATATATGACGTGCCATTCTCCCCCTGTTGCATATGACTGAGTCAACCGTTCAGGGAGAGGACATGGATCTCGAGTGCGGTGTTTGTTTCCAGAGCTACAACGCTGGGCGACGGTGTCCGCGAGAACTGAGATGTAAACACAGCTTTTGTGAATGCTGCTTGAATTTACTCGCTCGGTCGCCAGCACGTGAGACAGAGCGATCTACGGCTCATGTCCCAGCTGAAGTAGCAATTGTGTGCCCGTTGTGCCGGTACCCCACCACCCTGCTTGGCGGTGAGGTGAGGGGACAGCTACCAGTAGACGAAAACCTTTTCGAGCGTATGTTATCAACTGGTGTCCTGAACGACAGCATGTCTGATGACGAAGATGCGGATTCAGATGAGTTTCAAAAAGAATCTGTCCCCAAATGCGAGGAGAGAGCAGATGACAATTCTGGTACGGATGCGGTGCCCAGGTCAAGAGGTAGACGACTTTGGAGGTCATTCAAACGTTTCTGCGAAAAAGTGATCGGAGAGGATGTCCTGCGAGACAGACATCGTAAGTGGATTTCTTAAGTTGGTTTTTACTCATATTTGGCATGATGATTTATGGAACCAGATGAAGTATCATATTTAAAATAGTAAAATATTTGTTGTTAAATAGTGGACTTTGCTCACCACGTTCTTCTTTTTGTTTCTAGATGTTCTGACGGATGAAGACATGAGGGACCTTGTGTTGATGGCGTGTATGATGTGAATGAAAATGGACTTACCGTTACATTCCTTGAGATTGACTTCTGACTCTGACAAACTCCGAAAGCGCTTAATTTCAGCATCATCTTTGGTCTTCCTTGGTCAGCACTTGCTTTAGTAGGCTACACTGAACTGAATATTTTTCCTGAGGTTTTATTAAACTGGCTTCACCTATAATGAGAACCGTAAGCAAATGTGCCGATGATGAATTTTCCTGCAACGAAAACTGTCACTTTTAAATCAGTATTAGTTCGTTATGTAGCACTGACAAAGCATATTTGTTTTATGCTGTCTGATAACCATTATTTATTTATTGATCTAATCTTTCTATTTATTTATGTATGTATGTATATGTATAAGTCTGATTTTGTGAATAATAAATGACAAAAATATCAATTAGTTGTCAATTCATTTTTAGAGGGGATGCTGCCACCTTGAGGTTTACAACACTGCATGATCCTAATTAAACTTTTCAAAGTTGAATGATCGTCATTGGACCAAGATCGAATTGAGTTTGGACCTCAGTTACGGCTTTTTCTTTATCTCTCCATTAATCTCTTGGAATATAATTTTTCCTCTATAATTTTCATGTTTGCAATGTCAAGTACTACTGAGCTCAGTCGATTCTGTCCCCATTGTGCTTGCTCTAAGGGGGTTCAGCCCTGGGCTCGGTAGAGAGCCAGAGACAATTGTATTGGTTTGGTTCTAAATAAATACAATTGGATTGGATGCAAATTCAATTCAATCTTCCCTAGCCAAAGCATCCAGTCAATCCAGCAAGACCGGCAATGCTTGCTTTTCCCACAAAATGGTATTAACTGGTGGGCAGTGATAACATATGGTCACTCAAAGGGTCTCCGCTTTAAGCCAAGTTGCACATTAATCTTAATTATCAGAAAATAACAAAATGACACACTCCTCTCTGCATGTGTTTCTCACATTCAGGATTGTGTGACTTTCTCACTGGAGAATATCCTGAAATATTGAGGCTTTCCTTCTAGAAACCAAATATAACATGAACTGAGAAGCCATTTCCCCATCAAATCCTTTTACAAAAGTCAGATGGTGACCATTTTAAGTTCTGTAGGCCCTGGAAATTCCTTTGCACACTGTAAAACACCCAGCTCAATTTTCCTGTATGGTGACAATCTTTTTGGTAGTCTAATTGATTTGAGATTACTTTATTGATGGATAAGACAGGGAACTCCAAACCGGCAAATTACAAAATAAGAGAAACACCCTGGACTGCAACAATTTAGAGTTAGTACTTAGAGCAAAACTCCAACTCTCATAACTTTCACAATTTTAAGTGTTTTCATTGCTGTCTCCTGGAAAACCAAATCATGTACATTTTGAGTATCTGTCAAAACTACAAGGGCATTTGAACAGTAGGCTATGCCTTTTAAGAATGCTTGATTCAGTGCAGGGATGAGGACAAATAAGCAGAAAGTTCCAGCAACACCCACACACACCCTAACCATAGAAACAAACAGCTCTGTTGATTGGAAACAATCCCACATATTCCATAGAGATGGTACTAAACCGTGTTGATCGGAAACAATCCCAATAATCAACACTGTCAACAGAGATGGAGCTAAACCACAGGCAGCATTATTGCCGGTTAATTACAAGGAGAGTGTCTTCTAATCCCCCAATTGAGTGCACCCATTCTCTATTACTCTCAGCTGTAACTCGTTAGGTCAACAATGCGCATGCTCAGAGGAGGTCTTGTATCATGGCCGCCCTTATATGTCTTTCTTTCAGCCTCTTTGTCTCTCAGCCTCGGTCCATGGGTAAGCAGGATATCATGTCTCTGGGTTTTAACATCAGGTTAGTGTTTTAGGAGTTGCCAAACTACCTTCTGATTTTCTGTTTATGAGCAGTTGAAGTGAAAATGTGTTCAATTAAATGATTTGATATTTTCATTGTTCTACAGGCTTGCACTGATTTCTTTGGCTTTAACAGGCATATGTGTGCATTGCAGTGAACCTCAAAAAAGTGAGTCATGTTGACCTCACATTCTTTAAAATTCTTTTTGGGTGCATTTTAATTTAGTATTGGATCTGTGGACATTGTGCTTATTTAGTTTCACATTGATTTGCCTCTGAACTGTACGCTGTAACTTTCTGTGACTGGAGTTTCTCTTCAACCTAGCAGTCTCTGTCCAAGTCATTGACCGAAACTGTCCTTGAACCATTTGCAGTGTTGCTCACCATTACTATATGCTGCAAATGTGCTTTTTGCTACTCTAAATACTATAACAACACCCCCATCCCCTTTTTTTGAACTGTGACCTTGTTCAATTCACTGATATAACTGGCAGTTACAGAACTATATTTTAAAATGTATCTTATGTTTTGAAATCTTTAATCAATTCTTGCTTTGTAGGCAGATATGTCTTCAAAGGCTTCCAGCAACATGGCCTGCAAGCAACCCAGAGCATGGATGACTTCAAGTCTCCTGAAGATCTCACAGGATTTCGTCCTCCTGGACATTGGTTTGATGGGTCTGACCGAGTCCTAGACCAGAGAGAGCCTTACAGCCCCAATCTCCAGAGGTACTCACCTGGCAGACAACAACTCTCTGAAAGATACTCCTCCTCTTTCCAGAGCAGTGTGCCACTTACTTGGACACAGACGGCCATCAGAAACCCCAATCACCCTCTCCAGAGTAGGCTAGGCATTGGCAGCACTGATCCTGGAACTGTTGCAGTGCTTCAGATAAGCCACAAACCTGGAGCTGCAAAAGAAAGTGAATACACTAGGCTCATTGCCGTAGGGAATGGTGTTTCTATAATGCGTCAAAGTGGTTACGGCCAAAACTTGCCCCCTGTTGTCTCTAGCTCTGCTAATAATGGCCATGCAGGCAGTGTCTACAGTGGGCTGGCTTCTGGTAGTGTCAAACTAGAGCAACCTGTTGCTGAGAAGCCCTATACAGGCATGTCCAGGGAAAATAAGGCTGCATATGTAAAGGTTAAGGCACAAGGGAGGCTAAATGGAGTCACAAGTCCCCTGAGTTCTCTTCATGGAGGCCAGGGGAAGTACTCTTTCAGTGAAGTCAGCAGCTCTTCCTATACACATAGTGGAAAGGTAAATTCACCTGTTAAATCCGAACATGCACAAGTGTTCCAAAACAACTACAGGAACAGTCAGTCAGTCTTTAGTAGAGAAGGTTATGGGTTTGACCAACAACTGAAGATTGGGACACAGGGTGAGCCTGCCAGAAGCCATTACAGTCCATCCAAAGCTTCTCTTGCTAAGCAGCAGCCCAGTGGCACAGCACCGGTTAAGGGAAATCCAGCTCAATTAGGTCCCCAAACACACTTTGAAAATGCTAACCCTCAAATGGTTGCCAGACCAGATGGCTTATTTGATCAACATAGAAGCATTGGTGGTGATTGGAAACCCATGAGGGTTAAAACAAGTAATGCTTTCAGTGTGCCTAGCTCACCTGTTGGAATTTGGGCTCCAGAACAAGTTGCTCAAACTGCAGAAATTCACTCCAATGTCCATCCAGTTCCTGCCAAAGAGCCTTACCAGAGCTATAATGCACATCAGGCAAGGGGAAGCCAGACTAGCCCTGACTTGAACCATGGTATTGGATCAAAGATCCTCAAGAACCCTGGCACTTTCCTCAGTCCTCAGATTACTCCTGAGCAAAGCAAGCCAAACTTCCCCAGAAAAATATCCACTTATGGTATACCTTATTCAGGTTCTGGTGTCCTTGACGCAGACTTTGTATCAAATGCTGGTGTCGTTGGGAGCTATGATTCTGTTCAACCAACTAACAGTCTGTATTCTAAACCTGCGACAGCATTCAGTGCGATAGGTCAGAGCGTGGATACTGCTAATCGGCACAATGAGTACAAAGGCAAAAATCCTGCCCACACCCCAGTTAACCCTCAACACGGCAGCAGTGCTACGCCTGGACAGTATACAAATGTCAAGATGAGTAACGAAGCTCAGGATTCCAGACAGAATCTCATTCCTTTGGCTCACACTGAGGACTTTAACAGTGCTTTACAGATGAACCCTGGCAAGGCAAGTTCTCAACATCGACCAAGTCCCGACACCACTCGTGGCCACCAGTCTGGAGGGTCCAGTGGCACTGGACATGTGCGTGTCTTCAGTGATGACGCTGCCCTGAGGGGCCCCTCTAGTGGGCTTCTGCAGCTAAAAGCTAGCTGGTATGCTCCAGAACTACGCTCCCCGATGACCCTCAGTCAGAGGTACCCAAACATCAAAGCCAGTAATGCTGTTTATTCAAGTCCAATCCAAAGTTCTGGGTGGAATGAAATGGCCCGACAAGGCTCATCAATTAACACTATTACGACTGCCAATGGTCACTTTATTCCCAAATCTGGCCTCCAAAGCTTAGTTGGCTCTCAAAGAGGATACTCTCAGAGACAGGATATTGGAAAAGTTGCTGGTATTCAAACCAGATTTGGTTATGTCGGAGTACCGTTGTCAGCAGGTCCGACTGGTCCTAATGGAAGACCCACAAGTTTCTCCACCACTGGCTCAAGGGTGCCCCCTGCTGTTCTTCAAAGACTTTCAGAGTTGGATAACCGAATGGCCCGTTTGACTCAGACAAAAAGTTCCACAAGTAGCTATGTGATTGCCACACGAGTGAAATCTCCCTCCAGCTCAACGAAGATAAAACCCATGAGGAAGTTCAAGCCCCTCAGCCTGGCTGAAATTGGTGGAAGTGCTGCATTTAGAGCAAAGAGGCCTCGGTTTGCTTCAGAATCTAATGAAAATGTTTTTGTTCCAGACCGACAGAAGAATGGTTTTCTAGAATCTGCTGGTGTGCGTGGTCCCTCTGGTCTGACTCAACACGGGCTACGTAACACCGCTTTCACTAAAAAAAATCTCGATTTTTCTGTTCGCAGCTCTGAGTCACATCAACGTGAGCCAAGCAAACTGAATGCAAAGCGTACCAGTGGATTAAATCTCACTCGGTCAAAAATGTTTGCGCTCAGTCAATCTATGAAGAGTGAGTCAAGCAATCCCTTTTTTCAAAGAACTGGTAAATTTCCTGCCCTACAGACAACAATCAACACTAAGAGAGCGGCCAAAAGGAGCCGGATCCGTCAGACACCGAATTCTTCGATGACCCAAGGGCAGAGGAACCTAGGTCTAGGTGATCAGCCCCCAAGTAAAAAAAAACAACAGAATTCATCTAGTGACTCCATTATCCACGGTCACCTAACTCCAAGCTGGAGCTATCAAAGCTGGAATAGCTCCCAGGATGAAGGTGGATCTGGACACCAGAGTATGGTAACGTCTGCTTATTCCGAGGGAGATAATGGGTTAGGGAGTAATCACTCCACGAATGGCTCCATGGCGCCCTCTGCTGGTACACATGCAGGGAGTGATGAGGGCAAACCCAGCGAAGACCTAAAGACTGTCCTGTTGGATCCAAGAACTGCAAATGTAACCATGAGCACAAATTCCACAAGCAGCTTTGTGGCTGGCAGACGTGTGATTAAAAGTAGAGGTACAGCTTTAGTCACACCACTTTCCACCCAAGAACCCTTACAGCAGAGCAAGACCATAATGAACTTAAAACCTCTCAACTCATCTTATGTTAGTGCTGTCTGAATGCAGTGAAGACTGTCTGGTCTGGTTGGTGCTGTCTGAATGCTGGTGATTTTATGTCAGGCCAGTTGGAACTCTACGTGGAGCAGTCAAGACACGCCAAAGCTTTGGCCCCATTCCATCTGGACATGGTACTACATTTCTACCTTTAAGTATTCTCCAGACCCTGAGATGACACAACACAAGTGAATTCATGTTTGTAGTTCTGATTGACACAAGTGAGTGCATGTTTGTAGTTCTGATCAAGCTTTCCTCTGATGCTTTTGAGTTTTTCTTAAAAAAAATTATGATGAATGACTCTTCCAGGTTTCTCCACAGGGAACGCTTTGGATGTGACTAAAAAGGCAGACGGGTTGGACTGGACTATAGCTTGGACTCCAGATGGTCTTTTGTGATCCTGCTGGGCTTATTGCAACTTCAATGATTCTGCTCAAGAGAGTTTGAATGTTTCTGTGAAACTGATCCAAATCAATGTTGTAATAAATTGTTTAAACTTAACCTTTCCTTGTTTGTCAGTTAATTTAAGTGCTGGCACTTTCTTATTTCCCCTTCCCTGAATGCTATCGTGTCAGCTTAGTTTGAGTTGAGAAAGATGTGGGGTACCCCCATGGCCAAAATAGTCACTTAAGCCAGTTCTTTTCGACTGTTAAAGCGGTATCCATGCTCTGTGTTGGGAAAAATCCAAGCGGTGGCCTCAAAGTAATTTTGAGGGATGGTACCAATAAAAAAACATGGCATAATGTCATATGGAGTAATTATTGAGTTAGAGGAACGAAGAGGACTGTGTGTGCTTTTTCTTGGGCTGATGGATGATTTTCTCATTAGCTAAATCTCTGCCAGAGTTGCTATGCCTAGTCTGCTGACACCAGTCTTTCCACTGCTGTTCAAAGCATTCAAATCTGTCCGTTCGTAGAGTCGGTTTGGCAGGCTCATGTTTTGCTTGTGTAGGCGCAAACAATGCAATGGAAAACCTGATAAAGACTTCTCGTTTTCGCGCAGTAAAATTCAGCTTTAGTTTTTTGTGAAGCATAATATATTTATTTTCAATCTGATTGTACTGGGATTCAGTTCTTGGCAAAGCAGCTAAGGAATCTTTTTCATTAGAGATGGGACAGTCCAAAATGCCTGACTGGGATAAAAACATTTAAAATGGGCCAAAATGTAAAGCAATGAAGTGCTGACCTACCAATCAACTGGTATAATAACAGTAAATTACATGACAAGTTTAATCGGTTTTATTATATTCAAGTGCATAGACTGTTAGTCAAAATAGTTTGTGAGGTAATTGGATACTTTTTCTTTTCAAGTTCATTACTTTAATGTGTCTGCCATTTCACGGGGGAAAAAAAGGTATTGCCGGTAAAACTTCCTTTGCAAGTGGAGTTAAGCTGTGTGATTTTATCTTGTACGTGTGGATGTCAGCCACTAGATGGCCTCTGGTATCCATAAAGAGGAAGCCATGAAGGGGAGTTTGTTTTCCATCTGGGGTGTTACGCTGGGTTGTTTGATAGTCAGAGTTTTGAAGAATCAAGTACTTCACCACTTTTACATAATCAGATTCATAGACTAAGACTAAGGTTGTTTCTGGAAGGTTACTTTTTTGTATAAACGTTTTTTATTTATTTATTTTTTACAAATTATGAATCATGGAGAGCAAATCAACAAAGACCAACTGAATGCCAGCTACATCAAAGCGATTAGGCACCGAGTGCTCAGAGCTGTTTCAATGGCTGCTGACAGATAAAAGCTGGGGTGTAGGACTGAGTTCAAATCGAAGTTGCAATGGTCTCATTCACAGACCGTGCCCTTTGACCTCTTCCCACCAGGACAGGGCCTGTTGGACGCGCAGTCTCTCTGAAGCCAAACGGTCGGCAGGGTGGTTAAGAGTGAGAAAGAGGCCCCACAGAGGGAGAAAATCCGCCAGGGGGAGGTTGTGTGTGTGTGTGTGTGTGTGTGTGTGTGTGTGTGTGTAGTTGGGGGGGTGCTGTCAATCAGGAGCACATACATTGTGCAGGGGATTAGTGCCCTTGTATTCCCCCCCTTCTCGCCTCCAACCACACACACACACACACACACACACACATACCAGTCCCAAACCACACACATGAAAGAGCAATGAAAGGAGAACTGTCCATTTTCTTTCCAGTGTGGGAGGCACTGTACAGACATTGAGTTGGAGTTGTTCCATTTGAAGTCTGTTTCATGAAGTATGCTTAATTACGGGCACTCAAGATGTGTTGGCAACTTAAAGGCTAAAAGTCTGCTTTGGTTCTCTCTTTTCCCCCCTACTTTGTTCAGGTTTGTGTGAACATGTCCGCACTATCATTTTTTCCCCTCCGCATGGTTCCCTTCCCTCCCTCTCTCCCTCACGCTTTCTCTGTGTCTGTCCCTCCCTCTCCCTCCTTCTCTCATTTGTTCACTCGCTCCCTGGGGTGGGAGGGGGAATTCTGTACCATGTGTCTGTGACTCTGTGAGAGCTTTCAAGAAAATAAAACACAGAGGCCCCATGGTCGCCCCCTCTTCTCCTCCCTCTTGCCCTCCCCTCCTTCCTCCTTCTTTTCCGCACCCTGTAATTCCCTTTCTTTCTCTGTCTCTCTTTCTCGCTCCTTCTCGACCATGTGCGATTTCATGTTTTTCAAAAGCTCAGCCCAGTCTCTATATCAGGCCGTCCGCCAGTGTGTCTCTGTGTGAGTGACCGTCTATACAATGCCGCAATGCCTTACAGATGCAGCCGCGGGCCGGATGCATACACTCAGTCAATAAAACCCATTACGTTTACTGTCCGCATTTCCCAGGGGGTGAACGAGTGTAGAGAGAGAGAGAGAGAGAGAGAGAGAGAGAGAGAAAGAGAGAAAGAGAGGAGAGAGAGAGAGAGAGAGAGAGAGAGAGAGAGAGAGAGAGAGAGAGAGAGAGAGAGAGAGAGAGAGAAAGAGAGAAAGAGAGAGAGAGAGAGAGAGAGAGAGAAGAGAGAGAGAGAGAGAGAGAGAGAGAGGGTGGGGGGAGGGAGGCAAAGACCGTGAGAGGGAGGGAAGCTGGGAGTGAACAAGAGTAAAAGAAAAAGCTTTTTTGTTTAGCTAAGTAAACTAAGGGAAAGCAAAAGGGGTGGAGGTGGGGTGAGGTTGGTGGTGTCGGTGGTGGTGGGGGGGGGATTGGTGAGTGTTGGGTAAGGAGGGAGAGAGGGAGGGAGGAATGGGGAGGGTTTTTATTCAATGCCAGGGCAGGACTACATGGAAACGTGGCCATGTCCTCGCTGGCACGTCCGGATTAAATTACCTTGCATGTCGGTCGCTATGAGGCTCCACCGCTGCCTGCCTGTATTGATCGCTCCGGCCAGGTTGAACTCGCTCACCTTCTCCCTCTGGCTGGAGCAGGCCAGAAACCAGCCAACGACTGCCAGTGCTTCCGTAAAAAAACCTCAAAAACACGACAAAAAAATCCCACCCCTCTTTCCAGGCCCGGGAGTCATAAGTGAGGGAGGATATGGCCCATTAGGTCAAAGCGAATTACAGCGTTATTCAAGTTCCCGGCATACTGTATCGACTGTCCAGTGGGTAAACAAACTACCAAGGCCTTCACAGAGCGAAAATAGCCCTCCTTTTCCATTTTTGGATGACATTTGCCTAGCCTTTAATCCAGGGGGTAATTTTTAGTTGCGAATACAGAGGGCTATTTTGGAGGCCCAGGTACAGGCAGCTTCAGGAACAGGACGGGAGCTTATTTCTTACACAGAGTGGCCTTCCTGTCTGCTTGAGCCAAAGAGGAAGTAATAAACCAGGAAGACTTCCTCAGGAGCTGCCAGAGGGGGCGAGACGTGTTGGGCGGATTGGTCGTGGCAGTGGCAGCACAAATTGGTATGAATTGAAATAACTTAATTCAAAGTTTCTTTTCATTTTATTGAATATAGTTCCTTTGGACGGAACATTCAGAAAACTGCACTGAGTAAGGCCAGACTCTATTTTCTTAGCAGCGAGATGACTGGTTTGTGAGTCCAGCTGTTATGTGTTGAGCCTCTAAACAGCAGAGCTTCTGCAGCTGTGGCAGTTGGCATCGTTCTGCCCGTTTACCTGTGTGCCACGCTGCCCACACACACCTGCCGGCACTGCACCGGGAACACTGCCAGTTCTCCAGATGACTAGCACCAGTCGTCTGGTACCTCCCCCCCCCGCCCCCCTCACACACTTAAATCCCTTCACCACCCCAAACCCCCGTCCTTTACCTAAATCTGCCTGGCGCTGTCCCAGAATAAACTAATGCCCGGCGGAAACAAACGCCACTGCCGCAAGGGTGCTCTGTGGTTGCCACGACAACGCAGAGTAATCATCATTTGCTGGCTCGATCTGTGTAAGGGGACAGAGCGGAGGTTATGGATAGGTCCACTCTCAGTCTTTCACTCTCATGCCCACTCTCAGTCTCTCACTGTCTCTTGTCCTTTTACATACTGTTGACTCAATTCTGCCTTTTCATCCCTTATTCTCATCCTTCCGAATAAATACAAAGACTCATCTTTTGAACCAGATTGGCAACTCATCAGTCTGAGAGGCAAAGGAGAGTCGTGGTGAGGCTTAAGGCAAAAGGGGCTGCCCTCCCTCTGAGACAGCAATGCTTAAGAGTTGCCAGGAAAGCAACCACACACACACATGTGCCCACACACACACACACACTGACGCACATACACACACACTAAGGTACAGTCACATACAAAGACACACATATGGACAACCACACAGAGCAATGAGTGGGTGTGTTTCGTGTCTGATCTTCCTCTCCTGGGGCCTTGAGGTGAATGCATGCCTGGATTCAGTGCTGGTTGGGTGGACAGCTGCGAGGCATGGCGGGACTTGCTCTCACTCTCCATGCTATTGTTGGGGGGGAACAGTAGGAGGATACAGTCATTCCCGTACATACACAGGAGATTGTGTGTGTGTGTGTGTGTGTGTCTGGGACTGATCTATGTCCATTCATTCTTTTAGAGAAGGCTTGTCCTGCAGAGCACAGCTGGGATTGTGTTTCGGGTCCATCTGCCATTGAACAGGAAGGCGAAGAGCACAAAGCACAATGAGAGAGAGAGAGAGAGAGAGAGAGAGAGAGAGAGAGAGAAAAGAAAGAGAGAGAGAAGAATTATCTTACAAACAACGTTACATAGGAACAGTGTTGGGTAGTGGCATGTATTGTTCAACACTAGCCGTTGCACACCAAGGTTGATCAGATTTCCACAGATGAATGCATTTGTGTTTGTGTGTGTGTGTGTGTGCCCTGTCTACCAGGCCTTCTGCGCTAGTTTCAGTTGAATCTCAGTTCAGAAGCGACCATTAAGCGACAGCAAGTGAACCACATAAACCACCAAAAAGACACAAACAAACATTTCAATTTCCTTTAATTTTCTTTGCTTTAACAACACCCCCTCCCCTCCCCTTCGAGAAAGAAAAAAAACAGTACATTTGTCTACATCACAGGCAAGAATCATCGTCAATATATATTGTATCCCACAATCCTTTTCACCAGGAGAAAGATAACCCAAAACAGAACCACTCGCCAGCCCTATCAACCCAACTGGACCCATGCCTCTCAACCCAACTGGACCCATGCCTCTCAACCCAACTGGACCCATGCCTCTCAACCCAACTGAACCCAGCCTAACCCAACTGGACCCATGCCTCTCACCCCAACTGAACCCAGCCTAACCCAACTGGACCCATGCCTCTCACCCTAACTGAACCCAGCCTAACCCAACTGGACCCATGCCTTTCACCCCAACTGAACCCAGCCTAACCCAACTGGACCCATGCCTTTCACCCCAACTTCTTTCACACCCCTGGCCCAGTAGTAACTCTTCCCTCAACTCAGCGGCAAAACAATAGAGCCAAACGGCTTGAGCGACTCCTCCCAAGAACTCTTCCTGTCGATAGCTTTCTCCGGCCCTTGTCCACGCTTTTCCTCATAGTACTAGTGTTGCCTCGCTCTACCACTCTATACTCTCAGTTGACTCTCGGCTATCTCTCTTTCTCTCTCTCGCATGTGTGACATTTAACTCAAAAAATGGTCATGATGTACAACTAGGTTTGTCAGTCAGTCAGTCAGTCAGTCAGTCTTGGTGACACTGTCAAATTATTTTAAAGAAAAGGTCCCAGGTAGATCAGAATGTTTCTACACTGGATTCAGTTCCATTCAGGCAGCCAGCCCATTCCACATCTAGAGGCAGCTGCTGTCGAGAACACACAGCCTGGGAGTTAGGAGCTGACCAGCCTGGAGTTCAAGACTGAGGCCAACATGAGGACCATAAAGGGTCATTTAGAGGGGGGAAACAATGGTAAGTGGATACCCATGGCTGTCTTGGGTGTTCTCCATTGTAATAGAGTGGTCTTGTGCTCCATGAAAGCCTGGCATTGCGAGAGGAAGACCATGGTCTGCGTTATTCATTTCACCACCTCACCACTACACACCACTGAGGGGAATTGTCTACACCAAGAGAGAGAGAGAACAATCTGGAGGCAATAAAGTTGTTCTGTTATGCGTCGTGTCCCGGCAATCATGTGAGAAGGTTTTTTTTTTTCCTTTTTCGCGTAAGGCCACTCAGACAGACAGACAGAAATGTGGCAGTTAGGCAGAAAAAAAGGGAAACACAAAAGTCCTACTATGCATTTAGACCCCCACGCCCCCAACAACAGGTAACATCGTCAGAAAAACTTAAAACACTCCTCTATGTTCATTAGCAGCAAAGCCCCTCGTCCTGACCCTCCTGAACTCTGACCCTCCTGAACTCTGACCCTCCTGAACTCTGGCCCTCCTTAAAGCTAGCGTGGCCATAATGACGGATAGAATCAGAGGACTGAAGGTGGTCTTTCAGGAAACGATTCCCCGACAAATTAAAAGATTAAACAAATGTTCCAAAACAAATATAAATTGGATTGCAGAGGATCATTCTGTAACAGAAATGACAAAACAAAAACAAATCCTCAAATAAACTCATTTTAGGAGTTGTTTTCTGAAGAACTGCGTTGATATTTTAAGTGCTACGATGGCGTTAGTGTTTGATTTAGTTAACACCTTGTCATCCACACACATCCACACACACCCACACAAACAAGCACAAGCACAAACACACATACACACACATACACACACACACACACACACACACACACACTGATTGGATTTTGGGTTGGTGGCAGCAGTGTGGCATCCTGAAGAGGGGCGTCCCTGCCTGCAGCCCCATTCCCCCAGCTCCAGTTGCGTGCGGAGGAAAGTACCGGAGAGAGAGAGGTGTACCACCGAACGAGGACCAAAATAGAAGTACGAGGGGCTAACACTCACACGCCTCAGTAGACCTTACAGAACACGCAAAGAAAAGAGGAAACAGCAGCAGCAGGGGGAGGGATAGAAAGATAGAAAGAAAGAAATGACGACAATGAAACAGCAAAAGACAAAGATAGAAGGCACTTTAGTGTAACTGCAGGGGTGATGCACAGAAATAAAGGAAGAAAGAAAGAAAAGAACCTGAGTCATGTCAGGTTAAATAGTCTTGCAGCTTGACAACTAACAAGTATGGGTGGTGGACACCTAAAACTCAAGAACACACCCCTGAAACCAAATAACTCTGAATGATAATTGACCCACTACTTTCACCTTGTTTGTGTGTGTGTGTGTGTGTGTGTGTGTGTGTGTGTGTGTGTGTGTACTGGCCGTGAGACAGAACCACACGCTAGTCCATCTAGTACAGCTCAGATGTGCAGTAAGGCGAGTGGGTTGCTATTCTTTCACTCATCACATATTATTTACAATAAACACTATAGAATGGACTGCAATTCCTCTTCGTAGATTTTTGAGGTGATATCTCTCTATTTAAAAAAAAATAACATTTCCACACACACACAAGCACGCACGCACACAGACACACAAGCTCGAAGCACGCACGCACACACACACACACACACACACACACACACACACACACACACACACACACACACACACACACACACACACACACACACAAAGAGAAAACAGCACCATATTAGCCACTACCATGTTCTACTTTGAGGTTATGCTGAGGGTATAGCTAAAGATGAGGGTGCAGACAAACAAAATAGGCACTTCTGCAAGGACATCCATACACTACATTATATTCAAGAGCCACAGGTGTGCTTCATCTGCTCATCTTTAGACTGAATCCAGTTCAGTTCTTCTGGCGTCCAGATTTTACTGGGTTCGACCAATCTCACTGGCTCCTTGATGGGGGCGGTCACGACGTCACGTCCAGTCTCTCCCATGATTGGCTCGATCAGTATGTCCATCAGTCTCAGGAGTTAAAGTGCACCTTAACATCGTAAGATGGTTTTGTCTTTGTTTGTCTAGACATTTTTTTTTTCATTTTTGGCACTTGTTCTCATTGGTTGCCATCAGCAATAAAAAAAAAATCTAAACGCAAACAAATGTCGGAGTTTTATTCACTTGAGTCTCGCCATTTCTTCTGCTGCGGAGGCAAGTTCAACTCCAGACCCTGAGTCTATCAGGACTCCATATCCCAGAGTTCCAAAGGTGGGGATGAAACAGGCTTCAACACTCTGAAAGACAGAGAAAAACACCACGTTATTAATAATTAGAATCAATTTCATTTTTAAAATGTTTTTACTGTTACTGGCTTAGGTCCCTATTCTTTCTAATACACCATGCACTCTGCACCTTGACCATTACGGCCCATCTGGAGTGAATTAATATCAAACTGAAATAAAGATTACAGATACACTATGACTGTGGGTTCACAGTTAAAT
>NC_137924.1:45852150-45872150 GCF_963457725.1 Sprattus sprattus | reverse complement strand
CGGGAGCCGTACAATCCTATACAAGTGTTTTGGCAGCCTGAAGGGCAGCAACCGAGCACCAAGCCTCCTCAAAGGCCCACCTGCATCGCTAACAAGCTAACACACTAAAATGCTAATGCAAACTCTAACAACATCCTTTGGGTTTTTGGGTATAAACTGATGGGCAAGTAACCTATCTTTCTTCATCCTTTCTTCTATCTTTCTCTATCCTTTCTTCTTTCTACTTTAATCTTTAACACTCCTCCGACCAAAGCACTGCGGGGTGGTAAGAAGAAGGAAAACAAGAAATAAAGAGCATGTTTAATGTTTCATTCATTCATTCATTCATTCATTCTTCTGGATGGCAGCGTGCCAGGATGGGAGGAAGGCATGAAGGCAGGCGGGCAGGGGGGTGTAGGGGGTAGAGGAGATGGCACACTGGCGCTTTTGTGTGGCATTGACGTCCCAGAAACTGCTCCTTACGAGAGCAATAACCTGTCACTGAGCTTAAGGGATTTCAGCTTTTAGGACTTAGCCTATCTGGACTTCTCTCCCTTTCTCTCCCTTTCCCCCCTTTAATGCATCATTTCATTGCTCTCCCTCTCAGCTCTCTCTCTCTCTCTCTCTCTCCTTCCAGCACAGCATCTTCATTTGATTTTTCTCTTCTTATTTGTTCCAAATCTGTTCTTTTATCCCCAACTTAACTGTTGATTTGCAGCGCTGCTAATAGTAGCGAAGCCTGAAATATTAATTTTGGGTGTGTCAGTGGAATATATGCTGTACAAAAACCAAAGCAAAACTTCATCTGTAGAGTTTTTTACACTTATTCTAAGATTAAAACATAACGAAGAGCATTTGCATAATATCAGTTTTATTATTTATTGTTACCTACATTGTATCTATAGCAATGGCAATGGTCTTCTCACTAAACATCTGCAGCATTGACCATGCAGCTACATCACATCAGATCTTCTTATAGCACGGGTAGCCACACCACCAAGACAGCTCACCAAAAGACTGCCACAAACCTAAACGGGTCTTTTCTGACAATGGTTTTCTGTTCCTCTTTCTCGATGCATGGACTATTAAAAAAAACTTGTCCAGACTCTCAGGCTTTTTTTTTTGACATTGTTGCATTTTCTAATTAAATCTCTAGCTAGCTGGCTTGCCATGATCCGTCACTGAGTGCCACTTAAACAGCACACAGGCAGCAGCAGCGGTGCCAGCACCACCCCACCCTCATTTGAACTCTCTCTGCCCATTAGTCTGCTTTTAGCATTAGTCTGCTTTTCCATTTGTAGCAAAAAACAATGTGTATGTTTATGCTGGGTGCAGGAATGTGCGTAGGCACTCCAGTCTGAGCATGGATCACCTAACCCAATCCCCTGACCACCACATTCTCCACATCTACAAAGGATTTATCGAACCTTTTATTTTTTTAAGTACAGAATAAAAATGAATATTCAGAATGTATTCAGAAAATGTCAACTGTCACCTTCATACTGGGATAAACGTATCCTGCCCTCTTTAGTAGGACTATCTATGGAGACATATAGATGTACTTATTGGGATGCAAATCTCCTTCAGTTCAATATGCTGTGTACACATTAGAAACAGGTTATTTCAAAATCAGCTGACAGCGTAGGGAAACCCGTAGCAGACAGAACATCGATGCAAACTCCTTACAAAACACCGATCAAGCTTAACCTACAATCAATCATTAAATTACTAATTGTTGGCAGAATTGACAACCCATTTATGTGCAGGAACAAAGGAAACCGTTGCCATAACTCCTCCAGTCAATCAGTGTGGACACATGCGTCCAATTTCCGATTTCAGTCCGATTTAAATTGGATATTGGACACATGTGACTCCCCAGAACTAGATTCATTGTGTCCAACTTGAGTCCGACTGGACTCCGATGTAAACCCCCAGACACACGATTCGATTCCGCTGGTAATTGGACTGGGCGCGCATGTGTCTCTCGTATCTGATTCAAATTGGACAACAACAACTTTTGCACGTGCTTGAGATCGTGCCCACAGACATATACATGCATCATATATAATGTATATGATATGATAAACGCTGCTAGACGCTCAGTTCTTGTGCTCCCTCTCATTCACGTTGAAATACTGAAAGCGAAAGTGAAACTTAGAAACTGGAACGCAACTGTTTGGGACAGAACGCGCTAATTCAGTAAACAAATATTTTCTTATTACTTTTCCACCCGTTGTTAGTCATGTAATCCATTCATATCGATGTGAATCAATCAATACTAATACAACTTTAACTGTGGTGTGTTTTTGTTTCATTTCACAACGTATTTACTGTATAATCAACGGTTTTGTTTCATTTCACAACGTATTTACTGTATAATCAACGGTAGCAGATGTAAACATTCCGCATTTGATTTGAACTGATCTAGTTGTGTCACTTCCATGTGCTTTGAGATAGAGCAGTTAACCCCCCATGGAGACCCCATGGAGAGAATCGGATAGGATCGGAGTGCTGCCATCATGTGCCCGCACTGAATGTCAACGTAACAGATTCTCACTAACCACAGATTAGTTTTTCTTCTTCCCCGCCTATCGCCTGCGCTTCTGTTTGGAACAGTATGACAGGTAGTTGTGCTTATGTACAGTATAGTGCTAGAACACTCAAAAAAGATTATACTGAGACTTTCTGGCTTCTCAGGACATTTTCATGTCTTTGATTCCATGGTGGTTGGGAGCTGTCCACTCGTACACACAGACCGAGAAGAGCTCTCACTGTCTGGTCTCTCCCTCCCTCCCTCCCTCCCTCCCTCCCTCCCTCCCTCCCTCCCTCCCACTTTTCCCCTCCCTCCTCCCCCCCCTCTTTGCTGACCAGGCTTCCCGTGTCTTATGGGCACATATAGCCGGGAACCACTGAGACTGAATGTCTGAGGTAAGCAGAGGGCTACTCTGCATTTGCGTCTGTCCACCAAAGAGGCTCATGGGAAGCACACAGATGACGTCCCACCCCGGCGATCCCATGTGTGTCAATAGCAACGGCACCTTTTCAAAGCTCTACGTCCGTGCACTTCTTCTCTTCTCAAAGGCATGTTCAACAGGGCTGGCCATGATCAAACAACAAAGTGTCTGGCTGTTAGTTCTATCTGACTGTAAGAAAGAAAGACTTTCCGCTCAAATATTTAAAGACTTGCCCGCACCAAAATCTCCCAGGAAACTATGTCAAATATTTAACCTCTGTCTCAAGGAACAGTATGAGAGACATATTTTAAAGGTAGGGTGGGAACGAACAGGGCAAAAGGCAGATAAAAAAAGAGGAAGAGGCAGAGAAGGAAGAAAGAAAGAGAAAAAGATCAAAAGACAATGAGGAGGGTGTTGACCGACACAACAGGAGCATAGCGCACCATGGACATTTCAGCTGTATACCCCACAGCATGCCTCACATAGAGCTCACACACACACACACACACACACACACACACACACACACACACACACACACACACACACACACACATTACCACAGGGTCAACCCAGGGAAGAAATAGAGCTGGATTACCACCCTGTCAAACCCTCTCTCTCTCCCTCTCTCCATTCTCTCTCTCTCTCCCTCTATCTCTCTCTTCCCCTTTCATTCCCCCCTCCCTTCCTCTCTCTCTCTCTCCCTCTTTCATTCTCTCTTCCTTTCATTCCCTCTCTCTCTCTCTCCCTCTTTCATTCCCTCTCTCTCTCTATCTCTCTCTTCCCCTTTCATTCCCCCCTCCCTTCCTCTCTCTCTCTCTCCCTCTTTCATTCTCTCTCCCTCTTTCATTCCCTCTCTTTTTCTCTCTCCCTCCCTCTCCCTCTCTCTAGTTTAGGTCCTTGGAGGTCAGCCGGGGCCTCTGTCCAGTCTTACAGTACCAACAGACTGGCCCCTGCTGAGCCCCTCTCCTCTGACGTGCCGGTGATGTCACGAGACCCCTGGTGAGGTCCTGTACGTGTGCGCTCTGCTCAACTCGGCTCATCTTAGAGGGAACACAGGGTCGCATGCCTGACATGTGCAGAGTGTTCTAGAAGGGTTCGCTTTGACGCTGCAGGGGCCGTGACAACACAGGGCTCACCCCAACACAGCAGGAGACTTAGGGAGGATTGTGAAAACATATTACATTCGAGTGCAGGGTAAATAAAGAAATGCAGACGGCTTGGTTCTCTATGTGTATGTGTATGTGTATGTGTATGTGTATGTGTATGTGTATATGTATGTATGCATGAGCATGCTAATGTGAGAGTGTATTTGTGTCTGTCTATAAATGTCTAGTGTTTGTGTGACATTAACGGAGTGGAATACAGAGTAAGTTAGTGAGAGAGAGAGAGAGAGAGAGAGAGAGTGAGGGCCCTATTTTAACGATCAGAAACATAAGTAGGACAGCGCCAAACGCAAGTAGCTGTGTGGGCGGCTCTATGGCGCATTTGCTATTATAACGGCGGAAAAAACACACTTGCGCCCGGCGCAAATGTCAAATGGGTTGGTCCAAAGGAGGTTACTCAGCCATAGGTGTGGTTTGGGCGTAATATGCAATAAACCAATCAGAGCGTCATCTCACATTCCCTTTAAGAGCGAGGAGCGCATATTCCATAGCGGCTTGTTATTATAATGGCGGAATTACCTGGAGGAAGACTGTGAGGCCACCAGAACGTGTGTTACCAGAAACAATCACGGCAATATTTTCCCATGCTTGTTTCGAGAAATGTTTCTACTTTTCATTTCTCGTTTGTACTTTTTCAGTTCCTAGCATTCGTTTTTTGGTGGCAACATATTTGAAATAAAAGTCACAAAAACATACTTTCCGATGTTTTGGGTTCACCCTCACTGAATCACTAGGTTATGTATGCATGGTAATAATATTGCACCCATCGGCACATGCAGTTCAACCTCACGTCTTCTAAAGTCCTCTAATCTATCCTCATTTATGTCATTGACACATCCATGATTCATGGCAATGTTGTGTAAAACACTGGGGGGGCACTTATGTGAATATAGGTGCAGTCTATAGCGCCAAGGACGCCAGGGAACCCATACTTCTCCCAGAACGCCTGCTTAGCCCTCTCTTGGCTGTCGGGTGTTACAGGAAATGTTATGAATTCCCCAGCATGTCGGACTAGACCTGACGTAACTGCATGTATAGCCGAACTTATTGCAGACTGTGATAGGGACAGTGTGCGTCTGTCCCCAGCTCATCTGCCAGGAGATGGCAGACATCAGAACCGCCATTACAATTAACCTGAATCATTTGGGTCAATGTGTACGCTAGATGTATGACTATTTTTATATGGATATCACAATGATTTCCTCATGTGGTAAATACTTTATTTTCCTTGTAATTATATATGGCTTGCCAAAAAATTGGTGCAGATCTCTCGTGTAGACGAGAGAAGTAAAGTGTAGCCTACTGTGCGGCCAAGCACGCGTCCTTAAAATAGCGTCTGAATACGCGCCACAGACTCTTCACAATGCGCCTCTGACATTAGACTAGGTTTTTTCTGGTCAACGGCACAATGCCGTTTTGAAACTGCAAAATACCACTTGCGCCTGAGAAACGCCTTCTCTGTTCCACCCCGCCCATTTCGGAGCAAGTTCATTTCGACGCGCGCCTCTGGAGGGAAAATCCCGCTGTGCGCGGGTGCAAGATAGGAATGATACATGCGCGGTGACAATGTCAATTGCGCTGGGTGCAAGATAGGGCCCTGAGAGTGTGTGTGTGTTTATTGTGTGGTGTGTGGCTGTATGGTGTGGCAGTTCACACAGGACTGAAACAGCGGACTGAAGTGATTTATCCTGTCTGTCTCGTTTCTGTTCCTCACCCTCAAGACCGCAGTTCCTGCAGGTAAATGCACATTTCACAGAAATGTGTGTGTGTGTGTGTGTGTGTGTGTGTGTGTGTGTGTGTGTCTGTATTTCAGTGCTTTAGTTGATCTGTAATACAGTACTAAATTACATTCCTTGTTTTAATGTGTGTGTGTGTTTGCAAGTGTGTGAAAAATGTGTGAGTGTGTGTGTGTGTGTGTGTGTATCTGAAAAATGTGTGTGTGTGTGTGTGTGTGTGTGTGTGTGTGTGTGTGTCAGAGTGTGTGTGTGTACAGTGTTTGTGTGTAAAATTTAACGGTGGAGCAGGCCACTCTTAGGACCAAGCATAGAACACAGTCTAACTCCCCCACATATAAGGTTGAATCCAAACACTTGCATTAAGAGGAGATGAGGGTGGTTAGTCAGTGTATGTCATAGAAGCAGACGAATAGATAAAGTTTAAATTCAATTTAAATGATCTCAGTTAAACATACGCATGCACCAATACAGGCATTTTTTCAGATTACACCATAATAGAGGTTATGATTACCTATGTCATTTTTTGTGTGAGGTGTGAAAACAGTAAGGCACTGTTTCCTTCCACCGACAACTGGACCGATAGAATCTCATGTATGCATACATGGGACAGAGAGACAGCAGCTGTTCACATGTGTGTATGTGTGTATGTGTGTGTGTGTGTGTGTGTGTGTGTGTCTGTGTGTGCAGTTACTCGTGGGCTCTGTCCTGGCACATACAGAGTTACCCAGACTTCTGTGCTACACGTGGCACAGGCAGCCTGAGGAAGGGAGAAAAAGAGCTCAGCGACCACCCCCACATCACTTACTGAGAGAGAGAGAGAGAGAGAGAGAGAGAGAGAGAGAGAGAGAGAGAGAGTGAGGGAGGGAGTGGACAGAGAAAGCAAGAGGGACATAGAGGATACAGAGAGAGAGACTGTACGTCTTTAATGTGCAATGAAGGTTGCATTTGTTTACTTAACTAACTGTTGAGACTCTCAAACCTGCCTAAGCAAAGGTGACCACACATACACATACACACACACACACACAAGCATGCATGCCTGCCCCTAAACTAGTGAGTGACCTTATGTGTTCAGCATTCAAGTAAGCAGACACACACACACACACACGGCTGCTGAAATATTCATGTGTGCTGTCGGTCTCACCCTCCCCTAGTTCTCCCTCTCGTTTTGCAACTACCCCCCCCCCCCTCCCCCCTCCCTTCTCGGGTCAGGCTTGGCCTCTATATTGGCAGACAGCCAGGGAAAATCCCCATAATTAGTCTGGATCATCCGCCGCTAACGAAGGAACACATACACAAATATATCCACAGACTGCGCAATTGATCGCTTCCTGACTCTGTAATCTTAGAGCAGATCTGTGGTACACGGGCACGCGCATGCACACACACACACAGAAATGGTGACACACTGCATAGTAACACATAATGAACTCAAACCAACAAACTCTCTGAAAAACACAAACACCTCACTCACAAACGTAAATACCATGTCAAATACACAACCACACACACACACACACACACACACACACTCACTTATTTACTCACCCACTCAGTCACTTTCTCACTCTGTGCCTTTCACTTTCCAGCTCTTTCTGTGACTTTCACATGAGCGTCACATACATCAATGGACTTCACCTCCTGCTCCAGATATTTCAGGGGGGGTTCTACTGAATCTATTTATATTACACTTCTATCAGCCTCAGCCAGGATGGAAGGAGCTGCACTGTTACGCTGAACAAAAGCGATGAGTCCTGGCACACCACACCACACTAACTAACTAACCACACACACACACAGACACACAGACAGACACACACACACACACACACACTATGGCATGCCAGCAAGTATGAGAGAAATGTCGACATTCAGAGAGTCTGGGGGGGGGGGGGGGGGGGGGGGTCAGTGTGTGCTCACGTGAAAGATGATACGTGGTATGCTACAAAGTAAAACACTCTTACAGTGGGAAAGAGACAGGAAGGCCAAGCTATAAAGACTATAAGAGAGAGTGTGTGTGTGTGTGTGTGTGTGTGTGTGTGTGTGTGTGTGTGTGTGTGTGTGTGTGTGTGTGTGTGTGTGTATGTGAAACAAAAGGATCATTTATTAAAGGGGGCATAGTTGAGGAGGAGGGGGGGGGTTGTTGGCCCCTGCTCAGCTGGGAGCATGGTGCCAGAGTTGGGCACCAAAGGGCTGGAGCAGAAACAGGAGGTGGAGGGAAGCTGGAGGAGGAGGAGGAGGAGGAGGAGGAGGAGGAGGAGGAGGAGGAGGAGGAGGTAGAGAGAGTCTGGAGGTGGCTGTCCTCCACTCAACATTCACAGCCAACGTGCTACATTCACTGCCGCGCCACAGCTGGGGTGGCAGCTCGCTGAGAAAACACTGCCGACGCAAGAACACACACACTCACACACACACACACACACACACACACACACACACACACACACACACACACACACACACACACACAAGCGAGCGCGCATGCAGAGACTTCATATTTTAATCATTCAAACCAAAGCTGGCTCATAGCCTCCCTCACAGACATTCTTGGTCACGCACAAAAATTAGCTCAATGGAAGCACATACTTTTAGTCGTCACCCTGACTCTCACACACACACACCACACACACACACACACACACACACACACACACACACACACACACACACACACACACACACACACACACACACACACACACACACACACACACACACACACACACACACACAACTACGTCTTTTCCTTATTTAAACTAAGGATTGCTAATGCCCCCACTCAAAGACTCATAATCTCTGCCATGCACAAATACATACATCCACATATGGCTCTCTGATATACAAAGACACACCCCTTCTAGTCTTATAAACATAGAGTACATTCGGTAGGCTATCTTTAAGTGGCACACTTTCTTTCTGTAATGTAACTGTAACTGTTACTGTAAAGTCTGACTTCCAAGACCTTGCTTGGGCTCAGGAAACTAATCCAGAACCCACATGTCGACGTGTAATCTTAGCCCAAACACTGACTGGCCCCTGCAAACCGACTCAGGCCCACAGCGGTTCCTTGTTAAAAAACAACCACAAGTGACGTAAGCCTGCAACTGCACTCTTTCATGTGCCTTACGCCTAAAAAACATCTACATTAAAAAAAACTTAAATCTATTAAATGATTCTCATGGACACTTTCATTACAAAACAAGCACATTCTTTAAACTATTTCAATTATAATCATACCGAGTCTAGAAGTCTACGTTAATTCCAATACAAGTCAGCCCTAAACAGCCATCTGAAGTACATCCCAAAACATATCTGTCAGATTAAACCTTGCCGAACAGTGCTAGAATATCCAGGGTTGAGATGATCCGATGGTTATGTGATTTGCGGCCAAAGAAATCAAAGCTGGTAAAGGATTCATGGGGCATCGACCACAGGCCAGGTGAGTGTCACAGGCACAGCCTGGCTCAAACTGGGCATGAATATCAGATTAAGAGGGTACATGGCCATACCCATTAAAGTATATTACCTTAAAAGGCCATTGTCAATTTCAACTATGATACCTAGACAGCAGAAACTAAACAGAGACATAGGCTGTACAGGGAGATAAAGAGAGAGAGTCACAGAGATGGAGGAAAAGGGTTTAGAGAAAGGAAAGGGAAAGGGAGAGGGAGAGGGGTCAGGGTAGGGTTCATGTCAACAATTGACAGTACGATGGAAAATCACCCCGTTGGCAAGACGGCACGAGGACACCAATGGAAGTGAAGTAATCTTTCTGTTTCTGTTGCAAAGCCTGTATACATACATAGACTGGATGGCTGGATGTTAACCATAACTTTTGTTTTGGCATCTATAGACAGAGATATGACTTTTTCTGTAAGCTTGGATGTCGTATGGCTGTTATGCAATGAGCTTTAGAAGCAAACATCCTCTCAATTGTGGTAACCATCTGGATTTACTAATTAGCACATGATTAGGTAGAGCTAATGTGTGAAACTAGACATGGGGCACATGTATGTGTGCTTGTATGTCACAAAGCAATGCATGCTGGGTTGTCTGGCTGGAGGCAATGTGCAAATGGCTTTACAGGGTACCCCTTGGTTGAAGGAGCAGGGTGCATACGTATGGAACATGCGAAATGTAATTTAATGTAATGTAATGAACTTCTATGCTTCTATGTGTTACATTTTCCAGTACTCCAGCTCAGTACTTACCTGTGTCTTTGCCGGCACTCTGGTGGGTCCGCAGCTCCTCTGACTTGTAGAAGTCGATGCTGGCGTAGGTGTTGAGGCTGGAGGCTACCGTTCCGAGCCCTGCCCCGGCCACTCCCACAGCCCCTACCCCCAGTACACTGGAGAAGAGACGCGTGGGGACGGGCTGAGGCGTTTGGGGGGCGTCCAGTCCTGAGTGAGGGCTCTCTTTATTGGCCAGGTCCAGGTCGATGTAGTTGAGGCCTTGCTCTGCGGACAAAGCCTGGACGTTGGGTAGCAAGGGTGGCCCGTGCTGCGAGGGGGATTCGGGGGAGGCGGCAATGCTGCTGCCCCACAGGATGCTGTCGAAGCCCAGGCGCCTGGCCACAGCCTGGGCGTGCTCGGGGAGCCCTCCGGACACAGACGAGGATGACGAGGACGACCCAGAAGACGCCGCAGCCAGGAAAGTCTCTGAGCAGTGGCGGCGACGCCCCTGGGGGTCGGCCCGGATCACCTTGGCGCCGTGGTCCGGGTTGGGGCACTGCTTGCTCCCCATGGGGAAGTCCAGCGGGAGGCCCAGGCTGAGGCCCGGGCCTGTGGGGATGGACTCGG
This sequence comes from Sprattus sprattus, assembly GCF_963457725.1. NCBI lineage: Eukaryota > Metazoa > Chordata > Actinopteri > Clupeiformes > Clupeidae > Sprattus > Sprattus sprattus. Next base: position 45,861,516 of record NC_137924.1, on the reverse strand, counting down.
GCCGACCTGGGGAAGGCCCCTTGGGGGAAGACGTAGAGCTGGTGGTGGGGGTGCTGGCAGTCAGGCTGAAGGCCATCTCTGTGTAGTCCCCGCAGGACGTGGGTGAGTCTGGGGCCTGGGGCACCTGCTGCCGCGGTCCTTTCCCTGCCTCATCCAGCCGTGAAGAGCTGGGCCGGAGCTCGTCTCGGGCCTTGGAAGCGCTCGCAGTGGGCAGCGGAGTTGTCGGGGGAGTAGAGAAGGAAGGGAACCCCAGAGGGGTGAGTGACAGTGGGGACGGGGACGGAGAAGGGCCACAGTCCATGTTGACATACTCACAGATGGTAGAGGGAGGCTGTGGAGCCCCTGGGGATACGGGGAGGAACCCCGCTAGGCAGGACATGGGGCGGGGGAGGGGGCGACTAGAGGAGGATGACGAGGTGGACGTTGGGGGAATCGAGAAGCCAGGCCTGATTCCTCTCCCACCAGCAGCGCCTGCGGTTGTTGTTGGTGCTACAAATGCTCCTGCTCTGTGCTCTCCCTTGAACTCGATGCTGACGTACTCCCCAGGACTCTTGGGCTCTGAAGGCAGTGGGCTCTCCCGCACACGAGGCAGAGTGTTGGCTTTGGACACGTCCACAAACAGGCTGACCGGGCGGTTCCGCTGCCCCGGCCCCTGCTGCTTCAGTCCGGCCGCTCCCCTCCTCTGGCCCTGGTAGGGCTGCTGCTGCTGAGGGTGCTGCAGTGGCCCATCTCTGCCCCGAGCTGCAGCCCTGGCCCCTGGTCCTCCATAAGGGGACCTCTCCTCACCCTCTCCCAGGCTCTCGCTGCTTGCTGAGCTGGACGAGTAGGAGGAGGAGGAGAGGGACAGGTGTCGGCCAGAGAGAGGCCCCGCGTGGGGGTCCTGGAGCTTTCCCCCACCGTTGTTGTTGCTGGGACCCCTGAACACCCCACTGCTAGCTGCCCTGGTGCCCCCTGCGCTCCCCCCAGCACCGAGTCTCTTCCCCCGGCCGGGCCCATCGTCAAAGTGGGCTGTGGGGTTGTGTTTGTAGGACCTCGGCAGCGAGTAATACGAGTACACCATTTTCGGCGCAGGATGCTGCTGCTTCTGATGGGGTGACTGCTGGGGGCCATTGCCATGGTGACCGTTACCATGCGGGTCAGAGCGGGCGAGGTGTTCCGAGAGTGCTGTGGTAGGCGGAGGACTTCCGCTGGTGGAACGGGTGCTGATGGGCGACATGTTCATGTAGTCGCTGCCGGCCCGGCTGTCGGCACTGCTGCTGCCCACCCAGGCGCTAGGCAAGCCCCGCTGATCCGGGGAGCAGCTGCCATTGGGCGACATCATCATGTAACCGTCGGCGACAGGAGGAGGGCGGATGGGCTGAGGGGGTGACACACTGCTGTTAGGCGTCATGGCCATGTAGTCGTCAGCAGCGTCTGGGTGCCGGCCAAAATCCGGATCGGCAACAGCGACTACCAGCGAGTTGGAGACAGAGGATGGCGGGGTGGCAATTACCCCCGGTAACATGGACATGTAGCCATTGTCAATGGGTCCCCCACCCTGACCTCCACCTCCCACAGTGACCCCTGAACTTAAAGAGCCTCCGTTCTCACCTCGGAACTCTGCGTTCATGTCCAGATAGGTTGACGGCCCTCCTGATGTGGAGGGCTGGGAGGTGTGGAGGGACGGGTCACGCCGCTGGGTGAAGGGGTCTCGGCTGGCGCTGCGTGACATCACCGCATAGTTGTCCTCTTCCGCCTCCACCTGCTCCTCCCCGTCTCCACCTCCTCTCCTGGGCGGGGCGAGGCGCTCCAGGGCCATGGGGGGCAGAGAGGCTCTCTTGCTGAGGAAACAGCGATCCGCCTCGGACTCTCGACTTGAGAAGCGCCGCAGAATCCTCCTACCCTGGGGCGTTTGTGTGGTGTTTCCGCCCATACTGTGATACTGTGAGGCGCCATCTACAGAAGTTGACCCATTTCCCCTTCTCTGCTGCTGGCTCATGAGGATGTAATTGCTCCCCTCGTCGTCTCTGTCCCTACCCCCGAGACTGGACAAGCTGTGGGGTGCAAGCATCGAACCTTCCCCGGGGCTGGAGCCATACTCGTCCGAGGAGCCATAGTCGCTGAGGGAGCCTGAGAGAGAGGCCTGAAGGCTGGGCACACGGCTGTACGCTCCAGCCTGGGAACCACCCCCAAGGCTGCTCCCCATGCTGCTGCTACTACCCCCTGCACCCCCTCCAGGTGACAGGAGGCAGGAGTCAGCCCCATGCCCACCTGGGGAGATACGGCTGCGGGGGCATGGGGCGGTGGGAGTGGATGTGGAGCGCATCAGGCCTTGGGGGTGTTTAGCCGAAGGGGGCGCTCGTACAGACTTAGACCGGAGGATGGGTGTGGAGGTGCAGGAGCCACCATTTGGGGTAGGGCTGGCACTGAAGCTGGCTGTGCCCATGGCAACCCCTCCACACATGTCGTCACTCTTGGCTCCGTCGCTGGCCGCACGCGTCCGGGGGAAGCTGTGGTACCGTGGGGTGGGCGACGTGTTGGAAGCCCCTTCACCATCTCCGCACACACTTCCAGCATTTCCAGCCTCCACCATGCTCGTCGCTGCCCCCGCTGCGGGAGGCTCGGTGCGGGGGCGGCGCGTGAGCCCCACCTGGCTGGGCGGGGGGTTGGGGTGGTGGCGTCTGGAGGGCACGCTGATGGGGTTGGAGGCAGTGGCGCCCCCGCCTGCACAAGCCCCCGACTGGGATTTGCTGCGTTGACGGAACTCCTCGCTCAGGGACTTCATGGCTTCCAGCAGCGTCTCGTGCATGTTCTGGGCCACTACCGAGTCGTCCACCTGCATCCAGAACTCACCGGGGCCTGTTACGGCAGAGCGACCTACCTGCGGACAGAGGCACACAGGGCTCAACTCCTGCAGTTGGTAATCAGCGTATAACTACTCTTATCCTTTTAATACTACTCTGGATAATTCAAGGATATTCACTGGTCATATAACAATTTTGATTCTGAAGTTCCCAAAGTCCCCATAACAGCCGTACTCTTGACTTCATTTGGTCTGAGTCACATTGAATAAACATTTGGGTCACCTTGGAAGTCACATTCACACACACACGACTGCAATTGTCAACTCAACTGACAAAAACTCTCATACTAATTCCTACTCCCCCCCCCCCCACACACACCTCATATACACTACCGTTCAAAAGTTTGAGTCACTTAGAAATGTCCTTAATTTTCAAAGAAAAGTATAGTTTTTTTCAAAGCAGATGACATTAAATTAATCAGAAATACACTCTATACATTGTTAATGTGGTGTATGACTATTCTAGGTGGAAATATCTGGTTTTTAATTAAATATCAACATAGGTGTGTAGAGGCCCATCTCCAGCAACTATCACTCCTGTGTTCTAATGGTACATTGTGTTTGCTAATCGCCTTAGAAGACTCATGGATGACTAGAAAACCCTTGCAAACCCTTGTGCAATTATGTTAGCACAGCTGAAAACTGTTTTGCGGGTGAGAGAAGCTATAAAACTGGCCTTCATTCGAGCTAGTTGAGTATCTGGAGCTTCAAATTTGTGAGTTCGGTTATACTCTCAAAATGGCTCGAAAAAGATAACTTTCATGTGAAACTCGCCAGTCTATTCTTGTTCTTAGAAATGAAGGCTATTCCATGTGAGAAATTGCGAAGAAACTGAACTTGTCCTACACCGGTGTGTACTACTCTCTTCAGAGAACAGCAGAAACGGGCTCTACTGCACAACTCAGCAAGAAGACAAGTATATTAGAGTGTCTAGTTTAAGAAATAGACGCCTCACAGGTCTTCAACTGGCAGCTTTTTAAATGGTACCCGCAAAACGCCAGTGTCACCTTCTACAGTGAAGAGGCGACTCTGGGATGCTGGCCTTATAGGCAGAGTCGCAAAGAAAAAAATATATCTGAGACTGGCCAATAAAAAGAAAAGATTGATATGGGCAAACGGACACAGACATTGGACAGAGGAAGATTGGAAAAAAGTGTTCTGGATGAATTTACAGTTTGAGGTGTTTGGATCATACAGAAGAACATTTGTGAGACACAGAACAGGTGAAAAGATGCTGGAAGAGTGCCTGACGTAGGGCTGGGCGATAAAACGATACAAATAATTATCGCGATAATGACTTCCCTCGATAAAGCTATCGTAACATTAATTAATTTTCAATAATATCGATAATGTCGATAGAGAATAATTAGGAACAGCAGTCCGTTTAATTTCTGTGATGCAGCAGGAAGTTGCGGAGAATCAGGGTGGCCGCGGGGCATTAAAAAGTCTTAAATCGCTGCGTTGTCTATGGTTAGGTCAGAGTGTAGACTACTGCGAAGCTTAAGCGTCTAATTAATACATGACTAGATACCCTACTAGCTGGCTAGCCTGCTAACTAGTTATCTAGTCCTGTCAGCACTGTTTCCACACGCTACACCACGCCCGCTAGCAATGTATTAATTTTATGGAAATTAAACGGTGGTCACTTAAACATATTCATCACAGTGTGAGACAGAAAGAAAAAAGGTTTTACAATTACGTTACGTTCTAATACGTGACCGTTAGCACACCATTCATTCAACTCCATTGGTAGCTAATGTAACTGTGCTGTAACCTGCTGTTGCTCTGATCTTGGGAGGTGGTCTACCTGTTGCTTTGATCGCTAACTTGCCACTGTAACTCAATCCCTGGAATACTTTGAGTAGTAAAACACGAACAATGTCCAATGTTTCCATTGTGCACTTTATTCGCAAATGTTATTTTCTTGCTATCGTTCAAATGATCGGAACTTCTTGCTTCGTTTGGGCTGAATCTCGTAGCCTAGACTGAATCCTAGCCGAGGGGATAACCCCACCCCCCGGATTGCTCCACAGCCATGGCTCCTGTTTATTGGTTTATCATCGTATTTTCGCATTACACACATTTAGCTGATGTTCTTAAACTCAATCGGACGAACCGGTTATTATCAGACATCAGTTTGTTTACTTGAAAAGATTACTGTATATTTCCATTTGTTTTGAAGTTGAGAAATGTTGGGAGTTTACAATAAAAAAGAAACATTGAAACCTTTGGTTTGTACAGGCGTTCTTGTCTGAAGCAAATGAAACAGACTTAATTTATATCGTCTTATATCGTTATCGAATGAAAATATAAATATCTATCGTGATATTTTTTTACCCATATCGCCCAGCCCTAGCCTGACGCCATCTGTCAAACAGGGTGGAGGTAATGTGATGGTCTGGGGCATCTTTGGTGCTGGTAAAGTGGAAGACTTTTACAAGGTAAAAAGGATTTTAAATAGGGAAGGCCATCACTTCATTTTGCAACGCCATACCATACCCTGTGGACAGCGCTTGATTGGAGCCAATTTCCTCCTACAACAGGACAATGACCCAAAGCGCACCTCCAAATTATACAAGAACTATATAGGAAAGAAGCAGGCAGCTCGTATGCTGTCTGTAATGGAGTGGCCAGTGAATTAACCAGATCTCCACCCAATTGAGCTGTTGTGGGAGCAGCTTGGCCGCATGGTACGCAAGAAGTGCCCATCAAGCCAATCCAACTTGTGGGGGGTGCTTCAGGAAGCGTGGGGTGATTTTTTTTCAGATTACCTCAACAAATTAACAGCTAAAATGCCAAAGGTCTCCAATGCTGTAATTGCTTTTGTCAAAAAAGGCTCCATTTGCAGAAAAGTTTGAAGAACAATATTAAGATTTCAGACCTTGTCAATGTCTTGACTATATTTTCTATTCATTTTGCAACTCATTTGATAAATACAAGTGTGAGTTTTCATGGAAAACATGAAATTGTCTAGGTGACCCCAAACTTTTGAACGGTAGTGTACACACATACACACACATCATATACACACATACACACACATCATATACACACATACACACAGCTCATATACCCCGACACACACACACACACACACACACACACCTCATAAACACACACCTCATAAACACACACCTCATATACACACATCTCATACACACACACACACACACACCTCATATACACACAGCTCATATACACACAGCTCATATACACACACCTCATACACACACACCTCATATACACACAGCTTATAAACACACATACACACACACCTCATATACACACAGCTTATAAACACACATACACACACCTCAACGAAGAAGAAGTTCTCTGAGTGGCCACAGCGCCGCACATTCATGAGCTGCAGGACGACGCCAGCGGCGTCCGAGTTGAGCTTGACGAAGTTGACCGTCTTGTCAGTCAGGCACAGGCGGTAGATGCCCACCAAGTTCTTGGCCTGTCCCAGGCCCTTGGGCCACACCTTCACCTGCCACACCTCCTTGAAGGCCTGCCCTGGGGTGGGCACACCGTAGTCTCCATTGGCACAGTCCGTCACCGGGATCTTAGCTGCAGAGGAGGGAGGGAGGGAGGGAGGGAGGGAGGGAACAAGAGAGTGAGTAAATGCATAAACCAATGAATGGCTAAATGAAAGAAAGGGCAAAACAATGAACCTATAATTGAATGAATGCATGAATGAATGAAAGAATGAAAGTAGAGAGGAATAACACAATAATGATGTTGAAGGAAGGAAGAAGAGCAAAGAGGCAGCGAGAGAAAAAGTGTGTGATTGAAAATTATCAAGCGACTAACTGCAAGGAAAAAAACACTGGGAGCAACAAAGGGAGAACCAAAGACTTAAACAAAAAAAGACCGAGGGCAACGACCGACCTTATGTAGGCAACACCCTTCACTATTCCCACAACCACCCACACACACACACACACACACACACACACACACACACACACACACACACACACACACACACACACACACAGAAGTAAGTGACCTTGTACAGTGAGCTTACACAACGAGCCACAGCACTGAACACTAACGAGGCCCAGGGGACCAATGGAAGGGCCGCAGCTTGTGCAACACTTAAAAGGTTCCCTCCCTACAACATCATGGGGACAATAAAAGAGGTGACACCATTTGCAGTCTAAACATCCTTTCACGAAACCTCAATTTGAGACGCACACAGACAAGAGGTATCCATAATCGATATACAAAATGCTCAAAGCACATACAAATATTTCAAAATTATTAATGTAATGTGAATTCTTTACCCCTATCATTTCCTATACCATGTTACTTGGCAGACTCCTTTGTACTTTGTACTGAATTTTGTAGTAATCTATGCTCTCTACTACCTCAGTCCCACAAAACACAAACACACATACACACACACACACACACACACACACACACACAGATTCCTGAAACGTGTGCGGAAATCTGCTCCACTGATACTACTAGCCAAGCAGCTCAAGATCAGTAGATTTACACCTCCAAGGAAGAACATTCCGGGTTAAAAAAACAGTTCAGCCTCACCCATGCATGTCACCTGCCAGTTTCACCCTCAACTCCTACCAACCTCCAGGCCTTGCAATTAGCCATTTGTAATAAGCATTTCACCCAATTGGATGAAACGCAAGGGCGGGCTTTTTTTTACGTACAATAAGTAGCACTTTCTTACGGCTAAAAATGACTCAGTTTCCCCGTTAAAGGTCCTTCGTGGTACCATCATGGGAAGAAAACAAGCAAGGTGGTCATTTCTGGCTTGGGTGTCCTCCCTTAACCTCTTTGGAATGAAGGGAGGGAAGGAGTGAGAGAGAGATCAGGGTAAAAAACAGCTCAGCTCACGCCCCTATCTCAGTGTCCAGCTTGACCGTCACGTTCTGACATCAAAGGAGGAGGGAGGAGAGGACGGAGGTACTGTGGAGGTTAAGCTCAGAGAGATGGTGCTGTGGGCCAGTATGGTGTGAGGACAAACTGCCCCGCATTGTGCCTGGCACAATGACAACAAGAAGGAGGCAGGAGGAGGAAGATAAAATAAAATAAAATAAACTGCTGTTTTAACTGTCATGTTCGCTTCGCTCTCTTAATATTTTTGATTAAGGAGTACAACACATAAGCAACCCCCCCCTCTCACCAATAATACACACACACACACACACACGGAACACACACACGGAACACACACACACACACACACACACACACACGGAACACACACACGGAACACACACACACACACACACACACACGGAACACACACACACACACACACACACACACACACACACGGAACACACACACGGAACACACACACACACACACACACACACACACATTAAAAACCCATGACACCTGCATGTTCGGACTGAGCAACATCCGTACCTGCCACCATCCTGATTGACTTACTAACCCTCACACCGGTGCCTGCATGGAAACCTGTTGAGGAACGTCAAAGGGAGACTAAACACCATCGCTCCATGTTGGAAGGAGAGAGAGAGAGAGGGGGGGAGAGAGAGAGAACATGATGAAACCCAAACCTCCAACCACTTCACATACTTCAGTGATTCAGCCTTCAGAGGGGGAGGGATTCACCACCTTTCATCATGAATGCAATAAGGCCTCTTAGATTATGGTGTGTGTGTGTGTGTGTGTGTGTGTGTGTGTGTGTGTGTGTGTGTGTGTGTGTGTGCATGTGTGTATGTGTGTGTATATGTGTGTGTGTGTGAGTGAGTGCGAAAGTGTGTTAGTGAGTGAGTGACAGAGAGAGAGAGAGAGCGAGAGGGAGAGAGAGAGAGAGAGAGAGAGAGAATCTGTGTGTAAGATAGTGTAAAAGAGTGGTTTTCTGTATGTGTTTTATCAGTTGGGTTTAAATGTTTGCAGGTGCATGGCTGGGTGCTGAGGTAAGCTATTGTCTACAGTATATTGTGTACTTCTGTCTGTCTGTGTGTGTGTGTGTGTGTGTGTTTGTTATGTTTTGTGTCCATGCATGCTGAGGTAAGCAGTCTCTCTGTATGAATCCTTCAATGCAACTTTGTAAACCATGGCTTGTGGGTGCGTATGTGTGTGTGTGTGTGAGTGTGTGTGTGTATGCGGTTGCTGCTCGTTGCATACAGGTGCTGGAGCATGTTGCTCATCAGCACATGCTGGGGTCGTAAAAAAGGCCGCCCCTGATGCAGGCGTCACACATTCCCCCCCGAGGTTACTCTGCGGCTGGAGTGACAGGTTTTAATGAAAGAGTGACAGAAAGAGAAGGAACAAAACTGGAACTCACTGGAGCTGCACCACAGCCCTCCAGGACCAAAGCTCATTTCCCCGCTTGCCTTACCACCCATCCCTTCACTCAGGGGAGGCCGAGTATGTGTACAGACTGTGTGTTTGTGTGAGTGTGCAGGGTTATTGGGCAAGAGTGACTCAACCAGTTACAGATAGTAGGAAAGAAAGAAAGGCACAAAAAAAGAGAGATAAGGACACACAAAAGGTACAATGTCGCTTTGGCAACATTT
>NC_137924.1:45794797-45851950 GCF_963457725.1 Sprattus sprattus | reverse complement strand
GCTTTATCTCAAAGCACATGGCAGTGACAAATCCAGATCTTGGCCGCGTCAGTTCAAATCAAATGCGGAATGTTTACATCTGCTACCGTTGATTATACAGTAAATACGTTGTGAAATGAAACAAAAACACACCACAGTTAAAGTTGTATTAGTATTGATTGATTCACATCGATATGAATGGATTACATGACTAATAACTGGTGGAAAAGTAATATGAAAATATTTGTTCACTGAATTAGCACGTTCTGTCCAAAACAGTTGCGTTCCAGTTTCAAAGTTTCAGTTTCGGTTTCAGTATTTCAACGTGAATGAGAGGGAGCACAAGAACTGAGCGTCTAGCAGCGATTATCATATCATAGACACATATGATGCATGTATATGTCTGTGGGCATGATCTCAAGCACGTGCAAAAGTTGTTGTTGTCCAATTGGAATCTAGGTTCGAGAGACACATGCGCGCCCAGTCTGTTTCCCAGCGGAATCGAATCGTGTATCCAGGGGTTTACATCGGAGTCCAGTCGGACTCAAGTCGGACACAAGAAATCTAGATTTGGGGAGACACGTGTCCAATTTCCGATTTAAATCGGACTGAAATCGGAAATTGGACACATGTGTCCACACTGCTTGTCTATTCGGTGCCATGGCAGAAGCTATATTAATCTACTGGCACAGCTTCAATCCACTTTCTTAAATAAGGGCGAGGCGAGGAGAGGCGCTCCTACTAGTTTCAGCGTGCTGCACCCCCAGAGAATGGCCCTCCAATGCAACGGCCGGGACTCAGGGAAAGTACAAAGATAAAGAAAAATAAACAAATAAAATGAATAAATAAAAAGGAAAAAATAGGCTATATAGTATAGAGGCTAGCAACAAAACCTGGGCATCCAAACAGTGTGCTTGGTTAACCAGATTCTGACTTTGACTGGTAAACAGACAACCATGATGTGAATTTAGGACTTCATGATAAAAAAAAGTTCTTTAAATGTTATATGTTGTAAAACAGGAGAACTGGATATCATTGCACAGTGAACAAAAAATAGTTTTTTTTTTTACCAGGGTTAGCAGACAGTCCATACAGGCACTGAAGAGTGTACACCTTCATATTTCATGTTTTCTCATGGATCCCCAATGGAAGGATGTCCAATGAGTTTTGCCAAAAAAAGTCTCTGCAACCCTAGTTTGTAGCAGATTTTCACCTTTTCAGTTTTCATCGAACAGTAAATCGCCAAAACTAACAGCCAAGAAAGAAAAGCCATCCCTGAGAAAGACAGACAGACAGGAAGATAGACCAAAGAAGGGGAAATAAACAGAAAACAATAAAGAGCCCTGGGTTTCATCCCCCCCCCCCCCCCCCCCCCCCCCACACCCACCCCGCTCCACAGCAGGGACCCCTCTGCTCCCTCACCTGTGTGGAGGCCTGAAACAAAGACTGGCCTTGTGGTGGCTCAGTGGCATGCAGGAGGGGTGGGGTGGGGTGGGGTGAGTTGGGTGAGGGATGGGGGTAGTCTGGTCATAGCCCCCAGCACCTGCTTTAATAAATCAGCCTGACATGGCAGAAATAGGGCCACCCTCACCTAGAATGATAATGAGGTTTTACCTCTCTCTCTCTCTCTCTCTCTCCCTCTCTCTCCTTTTTCTTTCTTTCTCACATTACATATATATTTATATTTACACACACACACACACACACACACACACACACACACACACACACACACACACACACACACACACACACCACACACACGTGGGTGAGGATATCCCCATACTCTGCCATGAACTTTCTGAACTCTTATTAGGGTGCCAGATCCTGCTGGGACTTGTACGTTTATGAAATGGTATAGAAACCATATAATAGAAAACATACAATGGGCTATTGTCTGCCGCAAAAAGAATGTGTGTGTGTGTGTGTGTGTGTGAGAGAGAGGAAGTGTTGGGAGGAATGTGGTTAAATCCAAAATGTCTGCTGGGAGGTTAAACCTCATTATCATTTTATGCCATCACAGTAGCTTACAGTTTACATTTACATCATCAGTTATGCAAAGTCTGGTGTTTGGGTGGGATTCTGAATGATTGCCATGTGTGTGAGTGTGGAATTTATCAGTGTGAGGTTGTGTTGAGTGTCATTTTGTGTATATGTGTGTGTGTGTGTGTGTGTGTGTGTGTGTGTGTGTGTGTGTGTCTTAACCCTGTCTCTTTGCTGTATAAATGAAGCAATCATAGCCATATGTGTTTCTATGAGGCTCACCCAAGCAGGCTTAACTGGGGCTCACCACTGCTCTCTGACTAACATTTCCGCAAATGCTTCCAGAACATTCTGCTTGTGGTTGCAAAATAGGAGACATTTGTGTGTGTGTGTGTTTGTGTGTCTGTGTGTGTTCTCTCTCTCTCTCCCTGGTTCTCTCATTTTTTTCCAAATTGTATGAGTCCATACTTCTGAACCCAGAATAAATGGTGGGTTCAGTTAGTTCACTCTGTGAGGTTGGGTGTGTGTGTGTTTGTGTGTGTGTGTGTGTGTGTGATACATGATCTTGGCACCATGTGCATACAAGTGTGGGCATTTGTGATTCTGAGACAAAGCAAACCTCAGGCTGTTTGCACAGCAGATGAATCAGACACACACACAAACACACACACACACACACACACACACACACACACACAAAGTTTCTTATCATGCTGCTGCAACATGCACGCATGCACGTATGCGTGTGTTTGAGAGTCAGAGAGCAGAGAGAACGAGTATGTGTGTGTGTGTGGATTGTGCATGTCATTAGGCAGTGACAATGTGAGTGTGAGCAGGGGAGAGAGGGAAAGAGAGACAGATCACAGGAACAGGAAGGGGAAGAAAGAGAACTTGGGGCCCCAGGGACAGACACTTTAGAAGAAGAGGAGAAGAAAGAGGAGAAGAGAGACAGAAGAAAGAGGAGAATGGAAGACCCCCTGTCACCACGGACAAAACCCAGCATGGCAACCAATGGGAGTTCCACAGCTATCTTCCATTCCTCCATGCCTCCTTCTCATCCTGCCATCCACACAGAACATACACCAGCCGTGGACCGAGGAGGGAGGGAAAGGGGCAGAAGGACCAAGAGAGAAAGGCAGAAAGAAAGGAAAAAAGAAAGAAAGAAGAGATAGAGCAGTGTTTACTTCTAATCTTCTCCTAAAACTGCCCTATAATGCGCAAGCGCTCTTTTTCAGCTCATGGGAGCCGTGCATACCTCCCTTGAGACGAGGACACAGAGTTCTTCCCTCTGCTAGCAAGACCGCTACCTGGCAGTGAGGAAGCAGGCACACACTGACACAGACACTGACACACACACACACACACACACACCCACACACACACACACACACACATTCCATGGGCTTTTTTTTTCACCTGCTATCCAATGACGCATGACTATGACACTAATGCCTGAGAAGTGTGCATGTTTGTTAATGTGTGGGTGGGTGGGTGGCTGCGTCACAAAATGCACACTGGATTATAAAAATGACCCTGGGTGAAATGGAGCCTGACGTCACACGCTCGGCTCAATGCACACACTCTGTCTCTCCCTCACACACACAATGGTCGTTTACAGTGTCCACTATTAAGACAAATGTGACACTTAGCTAGCTGTGCGGTGACACAACGGCAGCATTGGCCTGTGATGAGTGTTTAGTGCCTACACCTGTTCAGAACATGGAGACAGCATTGTCTGTGTGTGTGTCTGTGTGTGTGTGTGTGTGTGTGTATCTGTGTATGTAGGTTAAGTGGGGAAGTAGTTATAAAACAACGGCCTACTATACACACATGCTTACTCACACACATACACACACATATACGAGCACACACACACACATATGCACACACCCACACACTTTCCTTACCTTTTTATCCAATTATAGTACCCTTGGCTCCTCCTTGTGGAGTCAGTCTGTGGCTAATCTATAGGTGACCCTTTACTTAGGCCCCAGATTAAATATAGGATTATGGGATGGGGGGGGGGGGGGGGGCGGGGGGGGGGGGCTCTTGTCCCCTTCTCTGCCCGTCACCAGAGTTATGTTACCTCTCCCCTGCCTGCCCCTATCACCCAGCACGTTTCTTTATGGGGGGCTATTACATGCTACGCATCCTGCCGTGCAAAGGTGTGTGTGGTGTGCATGCGTGCGTGTGTCTGCATGTCTGCATGTCTGCGTGTGTGTGTGTGTGTGCATGTGTGCGTGTCTGCGTGTGTGTGTGTGTGTGTGTGTGTGTGTGTGTGTGTGTGTGTGTGGGCGCACAGCAGGATGTGTAGCATGTTTATTACCCCCCATAGACAGCATGAATCACATAAGAGGGGCCCCTCTCTGTTAGCTTGTCTATCCATTGTTAGTGTCATACACTTTATTGTCTTACTTGAGGTCTCTATCCTTCTCTCATCATCCTCTCTCCTTCCCTTTGGCTTTCTCTACACCCCTTCTCTCTCCCTCTCTCTCTTTCTCTCTGCAGCTGGAAAAAAGATAGACTGAGTCCCACTGTCTGTTGTTCCGTCCTAAACACCCCAACCAAACTCACCCATTATGAAACTAGGTCACACACACACACACACACACACACACTCTCTTTTTCTCTCCCCATCACACATGAAAAGAAAAAAAATCCATACCCCCTCTCTCACCCACACAAGTTTCAGTCCGGGCTGGAAAGTGCGATGTTGAAGCAGAGATGATACAGGCACAGCCCAGCCCTGGTCCAGCCACGGCCACTCAGTGGATGCCAGGTGAAATGCCACCCTGTGCGTTGGCATTGACAGGGCCCGCAGGCAGGCACCGTAGGCCACTGCTTCCTGGCAGGCTGATGTTATGCCACCTCCCCCCTCTCCCTTCCTCAAAGGCTCCCGGTCTTCCAAGCGAGGGCATTCATCTTGGCGCAGAGTCTGGCGTCTGAGGGCTTGTGTACGCTAGCCGTGTACAGTGAGCGATGAGGTGAGGCTGACTCACTGCGTACGGTTTCAACCTCAAGCCTTTCCCGCACTCAATCGCTCACACACAAACACACAAGTTGCAGTAAAGCAAACACACACTCACATACACATGAGAGAGAGAGAGAGAGAGAACAGCCCAGGGCTTGAGATTTAGGCCGAATCTCGATTCTTCCTCTTTTGCTTTGTCTTTGTCTTGTCTTAACCCTAGCACTTGCGTGTGTAAGGGCCAAGTGTAAGGGCCAAGGGCTGAAAACTTTCCCCTATGAAATGAGACGCCACTCGGTTTTGGGTACGTCATGCGTGACTGTATGAGCTATGAAACTAGCGATTTAAAAAAAGTCTAATGAAGAACATGGTTGCAAATATATGTATACAACTGTGTAGAGCACGAAACAAGACTGTCGTCATTTTTAAATTAATTATAAGCCAAAAATACTTACATGTAGTGTATGTAGCATGATAGCTGGCAAGCTACCATATAAGCCAATGGAGTGGTGGTATACGCGCTAATTGTATCCTAAAACTACCGTTTGAAAGCTTCAGTTAAGACCTACAATACTATGCATCTTTCGTGTAGTACATTTCAGATCAAACCGAGTCATTATAAACATATAAAAGTTGTGTAGATAGCTTTATTCATGTAAAATATTCCTCGCTTCAAGCAGCCACTTTTTTTTGAAAATTCCTGAACTGGTTTCGCTATGTGCTCTGGGATAGCCCTTGGAGGTAAGTGAGCTCTCAAGTGAGCTCTCAAATAATCTTAAAAATAAGGGGTACATAGCACTCGATCTTATCCCTTAATCTTGATCAAATTGGGTATTGAGACACCACTAGCTCTCACATGAACGCGCAATTTCAAGGGTAAGGGGTAAGATAAGGGGTAAGGGGAAGTATTGAGATTGGGCCTTAGTCTTTTCCTCTGCCATTAAAGGATAGTGGAGCTAAGCTAACTGTGTGAGGAGAAACAGCTGTGTGTGTGTGTGTGTGTGTGTGTGTGTAAATAAAACCTGGGATAACCCTAACTGCCAAGTGTCCCTGTCTGTCTTCTGGCCCCTTCTCCCCCCACAACTGCCAAACACACACAAAGAAAAAAACACACACACACACACACACACACACACACACACACACACACACACACACACACACACACACACACACACACACACACACACACACACACACACACAGGCTCTCTCATACATGTGTTTTTTGTTATGGAAGCTAACACACTCTCCTCCTCCCCCCCCCCCCCCCCCCCCCCCCCCCCCCCCCCCCCCCCCCCCCACACACACACACATTCTCTTTTTCACTCTCCTTTCCTCTTCAAAAACTGCTGCCTTTGGGGCCAGAAGTGCCACACAAAAGTCAGCATTCATTTCAGAAAGACTTCTCTTTCAGAACGGACAGAGCCAGAGAGCGAGAGCGAGAGCGAGTGACTGAAAGAGCGAGAGAGAGACAGAATTCCACAACCTCCAATTCAAAGAGACATGCTAACAGCTGACACCGTGCCAGGGAGCGCGCCTTGTGGAACAGACTTTCGATTTTCCCTTAGGCCATAGAGTCTCCTCTTCTCTCTGTCCCTATTTCTCGCTTTCTCTCTCTCTTTCTCTCCGTTTTCAACCCTTTCTCTATCATACACGCTCACTGTCTCACTGACTCTCCCACCCACGCTTCCTTTGCTCTTTTCATATCTCGCCCTGATCTGCCTTCATATCACTTGCTCTCTCTATCACACTTCCTATCTCTTTTCATCCCTTTCTTCTCTCTCTCTCTTTCCCTCCCTCCCTCAGGCAGCATCTGCTGGCCATACCATCTTTCTCTCTGAGGACTCCACAGGTTGGTGAAGTAGCACACTGCTGTCAACCAGGTCATGTCACAGCAGCAGCAGTGTGAGAGAGAGAGAGAGAGAGAGAGAGAGAGAGAGAGAGAGAGAGAGAGAGAGAGAGAGAGAGAGAGAGAGAGAGAGAGAGAGAGAGAGAGAGAGAGAGAGAGAGAGAGAGAGAGAGAGTGTGTGAGAGCGAGAGAATGTGTAGGAGCCAACTCACTATTGACAGCAGCCACTAATACTTGAAGAGTAATGAACTTCAGCCAGGCTCGGGACCAGGAGGAAACAACATCACTCAGGATCCTCTGTGCTGTGTTATGGGCTGACTGTTTGTTTGATTAAACAGTGTGTGTGTGTGTGTGTGTGTGTGTGTTCCCATTACGCCAGAAAAACTCAGCGCCTGCCATCAAACTCAATTAACATCGATGATATCTCCCCGCCTCTCTAACTCGCTCCTTTTCTGGACTTTCATTGGGTATCAGGGACTGGTGTGTCTGTGTGTGTGAGTGTGTGTGAGAGTGTGTGTGAGTGTGTGTGAGTGTGTGTGAGTGTGTGTGAGTGTGTGTGAGAGTGTGTGGGTCTGTGTGTGTGTGTGAGGGTGAGAGAGAGACAGAGAGAAAATGTATGTGTTTGTTTGTGTGTTAATGAGAGACATAGTGATAGAATGACAAAAAGAGATAGGGGGTGTGTGTCAGAGAGAGAGAGAGTGATGACAGGTCACTTTCACAAGATCCTTCGCCTCCAGGGACACTAAAGCAGCTGATGGGAGATCAGTGGGGGCTGGCCTGCTGTCTGAGCCTTGCACTGAGCGTCAGGGATCAGCACACAGTTCCCAGATCAGGAGCAAAGCCACGCTGAAATTCCTCACACACCGAATAGAAGGGCAGCACAAGGCCCTGAAGAAGAAACAGTTTGTTCTGGATTTTAGAGGTGAAAATAGCACTTCCCTCTTTCTCTCTCTCTCCCTCTCTATTCTCACTCTCTCTGGCACTGTCTGTTCAGCTCCCGCTCTGAGATCATAATTACCAGCTAATTAAGGAGATGAGCCATGCTTACGGGGATTTAACCTTTAAACACGTCCGGGGCCACTGGCCAGATCTACCGCAGACATTCACACTCTTAGACAAACACTTACTTTCACACACACACACACACACACACACACACTTACTCTCGCTCACCCACACACACACACACACACACCCAGGCAAGCAGGCACGCAGGCACGCACGCAGGCAGGCACACACACACACACACACTTACACTCGCTCACCCACACACATGTGAATCTGTTCTTCATGCAGACTTAACACTTAACCCCTCATGCTTACCACTTATATCTTAACCACCCACTGACTGAAAATACACACACACACACACACAAAGACAGCTGTACTCAGAAGTACTCTGTCATTTGCAGGTCCACGTGAATGCATATGCCTTTTCACAAATACTAAGAACTTATCCAGGCAAAGCCTACAGCAAAATGAGAAAGAGATACCCTTGAACACACAAACACACACATATGCAGTGACACACACACACACACACACACACACACACACACACACACACACACACACACACCCCATTTAATATCAGTGTCCTCTCTCTGCTCTCTGTGTCCTCTAAAAGGCAGACTTTTGTAACTGGGTGTTGTGCAGCCCAGCCAATCAGGAGCTGTTAGCACCCCTCCGTTGCTTGCCCTAGTCTACATTCACATCCAGGCTTGTCATTTTGCAGATGCTTTCACCCCCACCCCACCACCCAACCTAAAAAAAGTCAACAAAAGGAGTGCATTTCACCACATGTGCGCTTTGAAAGACCATTCTCTGACAGGGGATACTGGGCTGCAATAACACTATTGTGGTTCCCATGAAACCACTCTCCTCATGCGTTCTGAAGGGCTGTTACCCACTCTGTTTAAATACTGACTTATGACATTCATCTATGCGTTAGAAGACGAGGCCAAACTGCATCTGTGCATCCCTCATACACTTTCAGCTCCATCTCGAGTCCCTCGTCTTGATTCATTGTAGCTTCTGTTCAGCGCCGCATACTCAGTAGGTTCCGGTCAACTGCAACCTGAACTGTATACAGATCGGTTGTGTTTGTAATGGTTAGCTAAATGCTTTTTAGCTCAGGAGATCTGGGCTAGCACACACACTAGTTAGGACGAACTTGAATAAGAGTAGTTAAGCTTTTCTGCATCTTCTGAATAGCGGACCTAGGTATGTTAAGGTTGTAAGCCAAATGCTCCGCAAATGTAGGACACTGTGTTTCATACTAGACACCTAAACAGTATGTGAACATACTAGACACCTAAACAGTATGTGAACATACTAGACACCTAAACAGTATGTGAACATACTAGACACCTAAACAGTATGTGAACATACTAGACACCTAAACAGTATGTGAACATACTAGACACCTAAACAGTATGTGAACATACTAGACACCTAAACAGTATGTGAGCATACTAGACACCTAAACAGTATGTGAGCATACTAGACACCTAAACAGTATGTGAGCGTAGTAGACACCTAAACAGTATGTGAACATACTAGACACCTAAACAGTATGTGAACATACTAGACACCTAAACAGTATGTGAGCGTAGTAGACACCTAAACAGTATGTGAGCGTAGTAGACACCTAAACAGTATGTGAGCGTAGTAGACACCTAAACAGTATGTGAGCGTAGTAGACACCTAAACAGTATGTGAACATACTAGACACCTAAACAGTATGTGAGCGTAGTAGTATCTAGTACAGGCGGAGGCCCTGCATGTGGAGAAACAAGTAGGACAAGTCTCGAATGCAAACTTCCAGCATAAATCTCATGTCACAATGTGATTCAAGATTGCGCTGCCTACATTTTTGCTTCAACTAATCGATTAATGTGGCCCAAAGGTCATTAAGTGCAGTATGTGGATAAAGAAAGCAGGGAGAAGGCTATCTTCCGTGGGAGGTTTTGGGGCCACCCCGCTCTATACCCCAAACTCTCTGACTGTATTTGAACTCCGTGAACCAGGTCCCCCCACCCCCCAAGCCTAGCTGTCTAAATAGAGGCCATCTGGGATCTCTTTTTGCCCGATGACTTGGGGAGATGAATGAGACTGGGATGGATGGACTAAGAGGCTGGTCCTGCCACAGGTGGGATTCCAAAGGCAAAGTGATGCCCCATAGGCACTCAGGACACACACACACACACACACACACACACACACACACAGCAATGTAAAGCACTATACACACACAAACAACATTCACAGAGCCTTGTTAATATGATGGATTGTATGAGTTTGTGAGAGAGGAAAAAAGAAGAAAACGGGAGAGGGTGAGAGAGAGAGAGACAGAGAAAGACTCTGTTTGCCTGGTAAAATCCACTAGCTGTATTCCAATAACTGAGGAACCGATACTATGAAAAAACATGTCGGAGTGTTGATGTTGTGGATAAGTCTGTTTCGGAACAGCACTGTATCATTTACATACAAAAGTGTTCCCATGGTACTTGCAAATACACTGTCTGGAGACACAGTATGTGCATGTGTGTGTGTACGTGTGTGTGTGTGTGCCACGGATGTGTTATCCATCAACCCACACAGCGGCGTTGCTGGCTCTCGTTTGGCAAAGGGGAGAGGGAAGGCGAAATGTTCAGACGAGTTGTTTCGCCACCATCATCCTCCTCCTTCTCCTTCTCGTCTGTCCAAGACACGTCTGCCCCTGGCTCAGACTCCTGGCCTGGTGAATGAGAAGAGAGCGAAGCCCCCGACGCCACCGCATGTTCTCAGCCCCCTCATCTCCATCTCGGCTCAGTGAAGAATAGCTGACGAACGAGCCAAAGGAGCTCGTCAATAGGAAACTATTCAGCCTCGGGACGCCAATCCTCCCCGAGCCCCTACCTACAATCCTACACTCCGTCTTCTGAGCATGGGCTGCAAAAGGCTTTTCCACTGCTGCGCGTGTGCGTGCGTGTGTGTGTGTGCGTGTGTGCGTGAGCGTGTGAGCGTGTGAGCGTGTGTGCGTGTGGAGGTTTAGGTTACCCCCCCTACCCTCCCCTCAACCCTTACATCCATCCCTTTCCTGCTGCATCCAGCCCAGTGCTAACCCATAAGCAGAGGTGACCTGGATGAAAAATCTGACAGTGTGCTCCATTTCAAGCAGGGCACCCTAGTCAGCATTTCTTTCCAGGTCAACGTGTAAGTGGGAGTGTGCTCTCTCTCTCTCTCTCTCCCTGTCTCTCTCTCTCTCTCTCTCTCTCTCTCTCTCCCTGTCTCGCTCGCTCTCTCTCTCTCCCTGTCTCTCTCTCTCTCTCTCTCTCTCTCCCTGTCTCTCTCTCTCTCTCTCTCTCCCTGTCTCTCTCTCTCTCTCTCTCTCCCTCTCTCTCTCTCTCTCTCTCTCTCTCTCTCCCTGTCTCTCTCTCTCTCTCTCTCTCCCTGTCTCGCTCGCTCTCCCTCTATCTCTCTCAGTCTCTCTCTCTTTCTGTCTCTCTCTCACACTCTCTCTTCCACGTATACCACCTTTATCTTCTGTGACCACCTGTCTGTGCAACCACAGCAGCAGCCAACCCCATTCTTTCTCTGCAAACATCCACCCAGACATATCCCCTTTCCTCACACACTCGACGCTAAACCTATGGGAAACTCGTTTAAAAAAAAAAAAAAAAAAATCGCATTTTTCATGGCACCAGCCTAAGCTTCATTAAAGACACTGGCCAAGTCTGCTGGAGGGGTCTGAGACGCCGACTAAACACACAGGACTTGACAGAAGTCCAATCTTGGGGTGACGATCTCTCGTCCTGACTTTGGAGGTCCATTATTCCAGTCGTCGTGGTGACAAAAAGATGTTGATGTGGCGTTACAACTGGGCACTGTGGAGGGACTGGACCGGGCCCAAATCGTTGGGGGGGGGGGGGGATTTGCACATTTTCACTCGCTGGACAAGAAGTTCTCACAATGAAGTGTAACGAAACAGACGGACAGTAACAACACAGTGACTAAACGGACAACATTAATGAAAAAAGGTGGGAAATGCAAAGCGAGGGGAGAAAGAAAGAAAGAGAGACAGAAAGAAAGAGAATGCTATGGCTGGGGACGACGGAAATGCCTAAGACAGATGTCAAAATGTTTGAGCAGCCGAGGACTCAACAGTCCCCTTTGCAGTGAGCTTGTTTTATTGCTGCCAACTGGCTTGCACACCTCCCCAACCCCCAAATTCCCAACCTGTTCCATACAGGCTCTTTCCACCCTGTATATGGGTGAGAGGGAGCAAGGGAGATAGAAGGGATCTTTGTGTGTTTATGTGCATGACATTTCAAACTAAATTGTATTAACAGTGACAATAAATTCTATTGACCATAATGACATACAACAGAGGACATTTGCCATCAGTAAAGACTGTATCTCTAATTGCAGTTTCTCCTTAATTTAGCGGTGGGTGTGATCTCTGTGTGCGTGTGTATGTAATCCGCAGTTTTATGTAACACGGGTCAGGTGTGAGCACCTTGGACCCTGCTGTCTGCCAAGATTGCGTCACGCCCGCAGCACATTATTGGGACCAATCATCGAAGCACAATGATCGAAACTTGGAACCACGGTTATTGGCTTTCACATTTGCACTCTTACACCAGAAAGGTTGACCTCAGGTTTTTTTTTTTTTTTTTCAATTACATGTTGTCGAATGTTTCATGCAATTCAAATGTTATCATAGGCCTTCACAAGTTCAAGTTTGATAACATACAAATACGTTTGAAGTGGACAGAATCTGATCCTCACAACCAGGCTTTTACTGGTTGCAAAATGTGCACCATAAGTCCATGGCAGGTTTCTGCAATCATGCAATACCATTGCAATCTATGTCTGACGCAAACTAATATTGCAAATTCAGCAAATATTACACAGCCGGAGAGTCAACCAGGAAACTGCAACAACTGGACAACGTCCAGCTTAACTTTAAAATGCAGGGCGCATCTGCTCCAGCACATGTTGGCAACATTCCCTCTTCAGATAAATGTGAAAATACTATTATTCTTCTGTCCGTGTATATTACTACCAAATGTATGCGATTTTGCGAAAGTGTTTCGACGGTTCGTTCGTCGTTGTAAAAAGCCAATTCAGATAAGATTAAAGTTTACAGGGTGGTCGGCTGGATAAAGAACGCAGAGAAATGTGAACATGAACTAAGGCCAAACAGCAACGATACTCTCCGATGCAACGTGGTAGGGAGGGAAAAATGTTTGGCGAGAAATGGCTACAACCCGATATTCTTCCAAGTGATCCTTTACTCTGACTGGCAGTTTGAACGTATTATTTTTAATAACAGAAGCAAATGCATGTCTACGCTAAACTGGACTACTTAATAGGCTACACATCACCGCAAGGATTACCCGTCCATAATACGCAGAATCATGACAGTCTGTGTTGCCCTACCTAACCGATCCATACAAAACAGAAATGCAACCCACGACTCTCTCCGTATTGAATAAACCACTGACAACAATGCTCGTGGTGCGCAAGCAATCGCATACATCTGAACATGACGACGGGCCATTTCGACACAGACTCAAGCTGAGAGGCTTAAATTGACAACACGTCGCCCCATAATGCCCTCTGGGAGGCGTTACTATTTTGTCAGGGCAAAAACAAAAAGGTATTCTGGATCTTTCATCCCTACAACCATTAGATTATTAAACAAGGTTGTAGGGATAGAGTACACTACTGACAATTTGATTTACTGAGCGCTGTTCATCACTGACAGGACAGGGTGTTTGACTGTATGTGTGTGTTAACTGTATGTGTGTGTTGATGCATATGCATATTTATTTATAAGCTTACTATTTATTGTTGATTGATGGAGACTGGGACTGCAAACTTAATTGCCCACTGATGGGATTAATAAAGTTTTCTGAATCTGAATCTGAATCTGAATCCACAGTGTTCTGACCAAGCAAGCTACGTTTAAAGGAGACCGATGCCCTGCATGGACGATACAAATATGTAAGACGGGTGTACTGAGATGCACTAAT
Organism: Sprattus sprattus; assembly: GCF_963457725.1. Classification (NCBI taxonomy): domain Eukaryota; kingdom Metazoa; phylum Chordata; class Actinopteri; order Clupeiformes; family Clupeidae; genus Sprattus; species Sprattus sprattus. The sequence goes on along the minus strand of NC_137924.1, from coordinate 45,838,147 downwards.
ACATTTCCAAAATAAACACGTTTCCTACCTATGTCGTAAAGTGTGTGCAAAATCGTAAACAAAACAGTGCAAAAGTGTTGGACACATGGAACCAGTGCAAAACAACATGCGGTTGCAGCCGATTTACGGGCGCAGACATGAATGTATTCATGGGGTTGACATAACGCTACGTTCACTTTTGCATAATCTATTTAGTAATGTCTATACTACACCACGTGTAGGTTAGGGTAGGTTGCAGGGCTTTTCCATACCAGCTGGATCACTTAAACATTACACAATGGGACAGGCTAAATTCTACAGTGTTCATCAACGTGGACCCGACTTACTTTTGCAATGCATATCCACGATGGCCTGGTACCATTCGTCCTGGTCCACCTCGTTGTCAGCGGCGATGGCGAAACTCTCTGCCCGGGTGTAGAGTACGATCATGTGTTTGTTCTTGGCGTCCGCCCGCTTGTTGATGTTCAAGCAGGTCTCCAGCACCACAGCCTTTTTCGGAACAGGCGCCTTGCCACGAAACTTCTTCTCGCTCTCATAGTACTCTAGGCGGGCAGGACCGCTCGGTGAGGCCGCTCGTAGCACAAAGTAGCGCCGGTGCATGGACTTCTGCTTGCGGAGGTAGCCGCTTTTTCGCACGTCTTCGTAGCTTTGCTGTTCCGCCGGCTGGTTCTCCATTTTTTGCGTCCCCTCTATCCACAATAATGCAGTTTTATACACTACGAAGTGTTTGCAAGTTAGCTTTGGGCTCCACCAGGACTCAGCCACACTTTAAACCCCATCTCCCTCGGTTCCACCTAACTCCCTCAAACATGCACCAGGGAGAGAAAGTGTGTTATGAGTTTAGAGAGCTTTTAAAGTATACCCTATTCAAGTTTTGCTGTCCAATGTTCAGCCCAAATTCGATTTGTAGTATATAAACGAGCACATGTACTCGCGGACGAACTGGCTTCGGTGTGAGAGCTTTGCGCAGTTAAATTCCATTTACTTACAGTGTGCAACCGTACAGGCTTCAGCACTACCCTCCACTCCGCCTCGACCAGCGCAGCGCACTAAGCTAGGCAGGCTACTGCACAGACAGGCACACACAAGCTGTCACTCATAGCGTGCGCGCGCGCGCGCGATTGTGTTTATAAGCTGGTGGCTTTAATGGCAAGTTTTGTAGTAGGATGCTTTTCAGGTCAGGCCTCGCCCCTCGTTCCGCTGGTGTGAGACCGGGCGGCACACCTAGTCATTTGGTAATATGGGGAAGGATGGGGGGTTTCTTTGCTGATCGAAAGAGGGACGGAGAGAGCATGGCTGCTTAGTTCTGACCCAAGGGCTGCTGTGCTGGGATGATGTATTTGTCCGCCGCTGAAGCATCTGGAGAAGTTGATGTAGACCAAATTTGGGCTACTTACAGTAGGATCGCGGTTATGTTTTATGTCTTATGGCATACACACGGCCGGCAGCAGTGCCAAGGAAGCCAGAAGCAGCTTGTGGCATTGTGTGAGTTTGTTCCATTTCTCCCGAGGAGGTGCACTTCATCTTCAAGGCCATCAGAGTGTGTTTCTGCTTCCCCGGCCCTGACAGTGTGAATGTGTGGGGGCGAGAGGGTGCTTCTTCCTTGTTTGCTGTCACAGAGCAATAGGAGGTAGTGTACTTAGCCTTAATGAGTTGATATGTCAATAACGTGGATGAATATAAGATGTTCTAGTTGTGTTTTTTTTGTATTACTAATGCGTGACAGTGAGGAAATGTGTGTTTGGGATTATGTATTGGCTTTTGTACACGTGTGGAATTGCTATATGTAACTTATTGCTGCATACAGCCAACCTGTTCATGTGTGTACAGCCTAATATTTAATTATTTATCAAATCAGCACGTGGCACTTTAAACCAGCCCTGTGTCTGTGAAATAACTTCTCTTCCCAGCACTTTTAATGAGCTTCATGTTTGTATGTGTATATAACTGAATCTTTTATACATTTCTGTGGTATTTTACTTGATTTGATGCCCAGGTTGGTAAATTACTCCTAATAATAAGAAACCTGTAGGAGCAAGTGAGAAGTAACAAATCATTTGGTCAGTCAGCGACCTCTTCTGGTGAATTTCACTGTACACTGTCTGACCTCGGAATTCTGTCGATAAATTGACAGTTGCCAGATTTTGCTGGTCAGAGGAAACGTATGTACGTCACATGCCACCATCACGTGATGTGATTTAAAAAACATGAGCAATGCTACTCGATTTGGCATACATCATATTTTCTGTGCCAAACCGCTTAAAGCTTTCATTAAGCTGGTCACATTTTTTGGTAACCCTGTTAGGTGTACATAACAAAATTCACATGAATGTGTTTGTGTAATTTGAAAAGTACATCATGATTTGCCTTTTATATATATATATAAGTATATATGCATGTGGTTTTGTTACAAAGACTAAATTAATTTAATTTTCAAAATAAGAAATGAGTCTTGCTTTTATGTCACAAAAAGACAGTTTGGTCCATTAATGTAATATGTAAAAAAAAAACACACAAAGTTTTCGCTTTTCTTTTTTTCTTTTGTTGTGAAATAAAATTCCTTTACATTCAACAGCGTCACCGCGAGCCCTCTGGTACAAGCACATGCAGCCTGAGTCTTTACATGTAGCTGATGAACAAAACATTATTAAATGTAGTCAAATAAATACAACTCCAGGTGGACGTTCCAAGTTCATGGTTTAGTGACAAACCTGATGAGTTAACTCAGAGTAAGGGGTAAACCTCCTAATATAAGAGCCCTGTGGCTTAATTCCTCTAGCAAAACAAAGCCATAGGGAGTTTCTCTCCAGAGGTTTGCCACTTACTCTGAGTTAACTTACCTAGATTTGTCACTAAACCACATACTTGGAATAAGTACCTGTTCTATGCTCTCTCTCACACGTACACACGCACGCACACACGCACGCACACACACACACACACACACACACGCACACAGACATACACACACACACACACAAATGAACACAGGGTAAAGGTAAACACAATGGTTGGTAAGCTCATATTCACATGCACTGGATGTGGGGAGGCTGGGAATTTGGGGGTAGAGGGGGGAGGCTTTTTGTCATGTCTGTCCTCTAGTTCATGTCGCTTGTATGTCTTCACACTGGGCAGAACCCAACTTTGGAGTTTTTTTCTTTGCTTTCATCTTGTGATCTATGGCAGCTAGCAACCAGAGGTAAAGTAAAGTGGAGGCTCATAGTTTGGCTTTGAAGGGAAGGATGCTACAAGAGGGCAGAAGCTTCAGGGAGAGAGAGAGAGAGAGAGAGAGAGAGAGAGAGAGAGAGTGTGTGTGTGGTACCATGTACATAATGGTACATTTTCCCGTATTCTCTCCCCACAGACCCCTGTAGTAAATTGTATTATCTAAACAGATACTCTTTTGATGTTTGGCTTGTGGTTCACACACACACACACACACACACACACACACACACAATAGTGACCCAGATGAAAAAAGTTCTCACTGACACACAAATGACACAACAGCACATAAAGAAAAGCACACACTAACATTGCAAACACAAGCGCACGCACACACACACACGCACACACACACACACACACACACACACACACACACACACACACACACACACACACACACACACACACACACACACACACACAAAGAAACACACACACACGCATTCTGCATTGGAGAAGTGTGTGCATGTAGTGGTGGTTGGGCTGTTAGGCTGCTGCATGTATCCTTTAAGTGGGAGAGGTAATGCTTTAGAGGCATTGAAATGGCAGCAGCTCCTCAGGTTCAGACATGTGCCCTTCTCCCACCCCTCTCTCCTTCCTTCACTTCTTCCTTCTCTCCTTCTTTCTCTCCTTCCTTCACTCCTTCTTCCTCTCTCTCTCCCTGCGCTGGAGGGGCCCAGGATCAGATGAAAGGGTTGCGTGACGTTCCTTTGCTGGGGTAAACAGTCCCCTGAGAGCGACAGAGATAGAGAGAGAGGGGGGAGACAGAGATTACTATTCAGTACTGAGCGGTCACACAGATATTGGAAAAATACCAACACACACACACACACACACACACACACACACTTTAGCACAGGTTTACTGATACATCATTCATTCTGATGCAAAAATGGGTGCAGATGCATCCCTGTGCCATCCATCCAATTGATCTCAAAAACGGACATATAAGTGAGGAATCACTGACTGTAAGGACTTTTTGGTAACTGTTTTCTTGAACTGAAATGTATGTTCTCCTTCATATACACACATACAGACATACACACATTCAAGCACTTCTCTGCAAACAGGTCTCACACACATTAGTCACAAATCACAAAGTACATAAGGGTTGCGTGTCAGAACGTGTGTGCGTCTGTCTGCGTGTATGTGTGTGTGTGTGTGTGTGTGTGTATGTGTGCGTGTACCGTACTCACAGTGAAGGGATTCACTGACATTGGGCGTGGAACTTTAGGCGCAGCTTCAGGCGCAGGGAACAAGGTAAAACCTAAACACCCCCACAGAGAAGAGATGCATGATGGGAAGACCTTTACGGGAATCGCTGCACAGTTCATTGCAGGGCCGACATTTCCTCTGTGATTTATGTGTGTGATGTGATATATCACTCTACCCGCTCATGTCACCATGACGCCACCATATATCAATCCATACATTCTAGATGGGGGGGGGGACACAACTGTATGCGGATCCTCTATTAGTATTCGTGAGGCTTGAACTGACACTGAATGCAATTCATTTACCCAGTGCTACACAAAAAAAGCCTACAAGGCTTGAGAGTTTTGATCACCAGCCAAATAACACAAACTTGCCGTCAGGCTGACAGGTAAGCATATGAATGCAACAGTGTGTTTCTTGGCAAGCATTACGCATTTGAAAACAGCCAAAAGCCAGTCCTATAGATGCATACATACAGTAGATGCCTGCTGAAGCTTGTAGATATGTATGTATATATATATATAAAATATATATTTTTTGGATCCCCCCCACCATTTTTGCAAGATAAACAAAAGTGTTTATTAGGGCTTTCATGTTCCTTCATTTAAAACGAGACGGGAGGGAAACCTCCTGTGCAAGCAATGCAAGGAGTTATCAGAGGTATTAGCACAACAACGTTTCCCAGCGTAGTACTTGGCGCTCTCAGATGAACCTATTCAGACTGAGAGAGGAGGGTCTTCACTGTGCCACACATTGACCTAGTGTCTTTCCTTGATTAGTTTAACCTACTGAATACCTAATAGCGAGTGGGGGGAATGTATTTAATTCCTGTAACTGAGCATTATAACCTTTTGAGAGACTTAAATCTAAACAAGACTTAATTCATTTGACATTTAAAAAATCATCAGAATAGTCATTAAAGGCCATACCTACCATTAGTTTCCTGCTTGTTGGCTTGGTCAATTGGAAATGCATTGTGGGTAGTGGTGGACGCTGGGAAGGAAGCTGATTGGGGGAACATGGACGAAGGGGTGGAAACAAATGCACTGGAATCATCTATCAATCAGAAAGAAAGCATCTCTCTGTTACAATCAGCAGACCCTTGATTTGTGTAGCACATAAGGAGTGGTGACAGGAGCACTCTGTGCTTCACTACAGCTGGCATTCCCCTTAAAGAAACATCACAAACACAAACAATAATTGGACTGTCCTGCCCCCTAGTGTCTACCACTGTCACTGTATTTTCATGTGTAGCTGAATCAAATACATCCCCAGAGAGATATTTTGGCATCACGTGGTTTTTAATTCCCAGAGAAAAAAAAAAACACAAAAGCTTCAAATGATACACTCTCTAACAAGGACACCGGAATGACGCTACTGTACCTGATGTGACACACTTGAAAGGGTTGCTGGGAGACAGAGCGGGCTGAGAAGTGGAAGTGGAGTTGAACGGATTGGGAAAATCTAAAGACGTTGAACAGATAAACAGAGAGGGCAGAAAGAGACCCAAAAGGAGTGAGGGAGAATACAAATACAGTAAGCAAAAGAAAAAAAAAATACCGACAGGAAGGCAAACAAAAACAGCCCAAGAAAGAGGGAGACAGAGAAGAACAGAAAGGGATAGACATATGAATGATACCCAAATCATCGTGTACCCAAAGCCTTTCGACAGCGGTGTCTGAAAGTTGCCTCGGTTTCACTGCCCCACTCAAAATCGAATTACTGTTAGCACACAATTACACAGACGGACAGGGGCTAATGTTGTCACAGAGTGAAAAGGAAAGCGATGGAGATAGAGAACTCAGACAGAGATGACATGGATAAAACAAATGTAATTTCAGAAAACAAATTGCCTTTCTGAAGAAACAAACTAAATCGGTTACAAAAATTGCAATTTGGCTTACTTGCAAAAGTTTGGGTGCCTGGATCTGCCACCGCAGGAGAACTGTGAGAAAGAGAGACATGCGTATTCCTCATAAAAAGGCTCTTTCTAATCAAATCCGATGGTTCAGTGCCTACATTCCCCCTGATGCAAGCATTATATATTAAATATGCACATAATGAAAACTATATTATGTATAATATATATATAATATTCACATTTATAAGAATGCAAATATAAAGAAGAATACACTAAAACAGTTAGATTAGATTTAGTTCAAAGATATTCAAATTATACCGGTGTCGTTACAGGACTCTTGCACCTGTGGTTGAGTTGTCATACTGTAGTGCTCATCTCAGCCGGTCGGATTACCTTGCTGGAGGAGTGGAGCTCGATGACACTCTGTTGCCAAATAAGGTGCTGTACTGTGATGGACCAGTAGAGGGGGCTGGCGATACATAAATAGAGCAGTTAGCTCAGACTGACTAGTTACTACTCAGGAGCACACATGAGAGAAAGGAGGATGGATGATATAACATATGATATAAGTCACTCACTTTCACTTTCAAAAACAAACATACACACTTACACACACCTATGCCCATACACACAGAAGCACACGCATACACGCATCATGTACAACGACACACACGCAGTCCAACACTCACTCACACACACTCTTTCTCACACACTATACACACACACACACACACACACAATGGCAGGCCTTACCTGTGCTGGCAGGTGTGTTTTCACAGAACACACTGTCGAGCTGCGACAGGGGGGCGTACCTGTCCTTGGATGACCGGTCCTGATGGGCCTGTTTGGGAGGGGCGGTGCTGAGGGTGGAGTGTTGCTGACCCAGACCGCCAAAATCAACACTGAGGGACTTAGGGAACACCCTGAACGGAGCTCCGCCTCCGGAGGCAGAGAGTGTACGACCTGAACCAATCACAGGAGGAGAGCTTCAGACACAGAGCACACTGATTGGATGTTATTTACACATGGTAGTGTAGTGTACAGTAGTGTGGCAGAGCAGGCTCAGGCATGCTATTCTGATGAAAGTATACAGATGCAAACATCATATTACAAACTTAAAGGTACAATATGGGAGCTCAATGGCCAGTCAAATTACACCCCTCCCATCTGTGCTTCCGTGAATAGATTGGTATGAGACACCTTTTTTTGACTATTTACAGATCCAGAAGTGTATATGAACACGCACGTTTTTTGAGCGCACTTTGCACAGACCGGACAGCTAGACGACAGTAAGGAGCAATTAGCTGATTTTGTCCAAAAATTGCATAGGCTTAGAATCGTGGACTCTTTCTTTAAGTTATCTTTAAACTTAACTGTGTTATAAACAGCGCATTCAGATCCCTTGACTTTTATTTTGTTATGTTGCAGTCTCTAAAATCATTTAAATCCCCCTGCATCAATATACGTTCCATACACCATAATGACAATCAAAAACTGGATTTTATACATTTTTCCAAATGTATTACAGTTTTTTACGATTGCTAAAACACTAAAACCCATTGGCTGAACAAAGTTCTCAGTTGCCTGACCTCATGAAGCTAATTGTGCAGCCTGTTGTCAATACCTTAAACTATTTCACACGGTAAAACACAATTTGCAGATCTCACTTAGACTTTTCAGCAAAACTCTAAACACATTCTCACTCTCAAAACACATTCTGCACTCCAATGCACATGTCATCTAGCCTGGATACCAGCCTGAACGAGTATGACATCGTCAGGCTACATGTCATCCATACTGTCAACAATCAAATACAAATAGAGAACAAATGTCATTGATTAAACACAACCACTCAAAATGTATTTAACTTGTATCAAATGATGTGACACAACCAATATAAGCCAGTTTAAAGAGCAAACAGGTTGTTGAAGGTATGGAAGGAGAAAGTCTGAGAATGGATAGAAGAAACAATGTGAGAGGATGAGGACAAGTGAAAACCACTTTGACTCCTTTGATTTTTGTCCCTTTTACTGTAGTAGTGTGTACTGTAGTAGGCCTACAGTGCATGTACAATAAACAAGTTGTATGGCCCTGAACATTGTGCTTTTTTATTTGGTACAGTAACAGTACTGACTGCTCAAAAGGTTTTGACTGGTTGCAGGTTCATATCAACAAAGAACAAGAGTGAGTTGTGAGTAGTGAGATGCAGGGTACAGTACTATAAGGGTACAAGAAGGAGAAAGAACCAACACAAATTAGAGCCAAGCAGAGTAGTAATTTCTGATACATTTGTATAGCTACTATGAGAGAACATGTGTTCATTCATCAAAATACAATGATAGATAAATATGAAATTTGTTTTGATATAAAACATGTTTTACTTCTCCCTGAGAACTATATGTTTTGAACAATGTGTTTTCTATTTTTTGGTGTGTTGTTAACTGACTGCTTGAAAGTGTATATCACTTTGTTTATGATTTGAGAGCAGTGTTTGATTTTGAGCACAGGTAAAACTGTTTTGAGGCGAAAGTTTAATTTTGCAAGAGGATTCAGAGGTTTTGTAAATAGTGCTTGAAGATGAGGTTTTGTGTTTAGAGTTTAGAGAAAATGAGTGACTGTTTCAAGAAATGTGTTTAAACGGAAAAATTGAAATATCACACTGACATATGTATGTATTTCAGACCCTTCACTCAGTACTTAGTTGAAGCACTTTTGGCAGCGATTACAGCCAGAGGCAACCAGCTCTGGACATCTGGATATTCTGGATTTTCTGCCATTCTTCTCTGCTGACAGATCCTCTCAAGCTCTGTCAGGTTGGATGGGGACCGTCGGTGGACAGCCATTTTCAGGCCTCTCCAGGGATCTGATTGGGTTCAAATCAGCTCTGACAAGGACATTCCCAGTCTCGCTGAAACTGAAACTTCCACTTCCACAGCATGATGCTGTCACCACCATCAGGATGGGGAGGAGCGGAGCCTTGTCCCCCCTCCAGACACGATGCTTAGAGGCCAAACAGTTCAATTATGGGTTCATGAGAATCATGCCGTCTGGCCACACTGCTATGAGCTTAATTTCAAGTGTAATAGTGAAGGGTCTGAATGTGATCTTACAGTTTTTTTCCTTTTTAATACAATTTCAAAAAAATTCTAAAATTCTGTTTTCGCTTTGTCATCATAGGGTATTGACTGCAGATCGATGAGGTAAAACATTTCAGCACAAGGCTGCAACAATGTGAGAAAAAGTGAAGAGGTCTGAATACTCTGAATGCACTGTAATTTCTTTAAAATGGAGCAGACCGGAACGAGATCAACTTTTATCTTAAAGCCCACCCACAATCACCATATCAGTTTGTCATCAGAGTCATCTCTATTGCTGTATTGACCTCCTATCTTCGCAAGGCTTCAAAATGGTTTCAACAGTTTAAACGCATGTTAATCACACATGTTAATCAATCCCACCCACATTAACACCCATTCCAACACAGCAATCCCCGGGAAAATACTGTAATATACGGTATGCTCTACAAGTTGGCATCCATACAACAGGATAGCTTGGAAGCATTCCATAATCCGACTCTCCTTAACCTCTGCTCTGATTGGAAATGTATTCTCCCCCTCTGAAACGTGATCTCCTTCAGCATGATGAGTGATGCAGTCAGACCCCTCCCCCTCTGAAACGTGCTCTCCTTCAGCATGATGAGTGATGAAGTCAGACCCCTTCAGGGCTCTTCATCAGCTTCAGCAGCTGGGTGGTAGTGAGGTAGAGGCCACACTTGAGTAGTCACACTGCATCTCGTTTGGGGTTCTTACAATGAGGGCGTACAATAATTAAGCAAGGCAAGAACACTTCCCATCCAATCACAGCCAATATCATCTAGATGCTTCTCTATGAAAGTCATTCTTCATACCAAACTCAAGATCTGTCTTTCAGGAATTTCAACCAGGCCAAAAGCACGCTGTGAGGATTCACAACTATGAGTATATTTTAGTGCGGCACCTCAACTGATTAAATAAAGCGAATATTTTGAAGCCTTACAAAGACTGCGATGACAACCCACCCCCCTTATACACAAAGACACGTCTTAATCTCTCATAGGAGGTGTTGACTTTTCTGTTGACTGTCCCAGACTAGCACCTAGGCTGCTTGCTAAATATAGCAGCTGTTTTATCATTTCTTAAATATCATGGAACATGGAGTTTCTCCTTGACCTGAGTGCTGTGATGTGTGGCTTTGAAGAGGAGTGTCTGCTGTGGGAGACTGAAGTGTCACACCAGCCTATCACACAAGTATGGCAGGCATGCAAGCAGGCTCAGGCTCAAGCTCACATTCACCAGTGCAGAGTCAATGAATGCACATGTGTAGCACATCGAGATATATATATACACACACACGCACACGCGCGTGGTCACACACACACACATGAACTGACAGCTATAAATTCACTCAGGCACCGCCACAGCCACACACCATGTGTGTCTGCCTAAGAGAGAGACAGAGAGAGAGAGAGAGAGAGAGAGAGAGAGAGAGAGAGAGAGAGAGAGAGAGAGAGACATACACGTACATGCATACACAGCTGCACAGAGACTGCATGTATTGCACTGTTAGCTTGCACATGAAACTCATGTCGAGCATGAAGAAAGGCCTATAGTTGGTACAGGTGATGATCAGTACATGCATAACACATAAAAACAATGCACACCAATATGCCATATCCCACATATCAGTCTCTCTCTCACTCACTCGCTCAATCGCTCACTCTCGCTCTCTCGCTCTCTCTCTCTCTCTCTCTCTCTCTCTCTCTCTCTCTCTCTCTCTCTCTCAAACAAACACAGAAACACACACACACACACAGGCTGATACACACACACACACACACACACACACACACATACACACAAGTTCACACACACACACGCACGCACACACACATACACACAAGTTCACACACACACACACACACACACACACACACACACACACACACACACACACACACATCTGCATGTTCTACAGTAAAGCCGTCTAAACTTCCATGACATTCTGTACCATCTGCCTTCACCTTCCCTCAGTAATCAATGATGTGAGTAAATCAGTCCTGATTCTTTGATCCCTTAATAGTGTGTGACTCTAGCGTGTCTCCGGTCTGCATGCATCACCATGCCAGGCACGTCCAGTGTCACACACACACACACACACACACACACACACACACACACACACACACACACACTAAACAGCCAGCGACGGGCCTTACCTAGGGTGAAGTTGTTTTTAAAAGTGCTACTGGCTAGGAGCCCAAAGAGTAGAAGGTGGAGGAGGAGGAGGAAAGAGGAAGAGTGCAGAGTAGAGAAGATGAGAGGAGTCCAAACAGAGGAGTTAAGTAAAACAAGACTGCCTAGATGAGAGCTAATGTTATTTTGGGATTATGGCGTGTGTGTGTGTGTGTGTGCGTGTGTGTGTTTTTTTGTGTGTGTGTGTGTGTGTGTGTGTGTGTGTGTGTGTGTGTGTGTGTGCGGTGCGTGTGTGCGTGTGTGCGTGTATGAATGTGAGTATTACCTGACGGACGGGGGAGGGCAGGGAAGGATGTCTGGTGATGATGGGCTCCCAAACCTGAGGATAATGACCCCGGCCTCTGTCTTTCCACTCCAGTCAACATAGTATCTGAGAGAGAGATGACAAAACAAGAGACAAGACAAAAAGAGAGGAGGAGACAGAGAGAGCGAGAGGGAGAGATCAGAATAGTGACAAGAGACGAAAAAGAAACAATGATTTTGGCTTTCTGCGTGACTCTTTTTAAGCATTCACGGTGCATTTGAAACGGCACTCTCATGGTGCAAACACAGCACTTTCAGAACCATGAAGCCTGAATAGAACGAGAGCAAAAGTAAAAGGCAGCGAGAGAGAGAGAGAGAGAGAGAGAGAGAGAGAGAGAGGGAGAGAGAGAGGAAGAGAGAAGACACATGCGAATGAGTCAGAGGGAAATGGACTGAGAGAGAAAGTGACTGCACCAACAGGATTGAGAGAGCGAGAGAAAGAAAGACAGAGAGAAAGAGACAGAGAGAAAGCAAATATAGAGAGAATGAGAGTAGAAGAGAGCAGCAGAGCATATCTGTGAAATGCAACCAAGCTCTTGCTGCTACATGAAGTATTTTTCTGTCCTTCTCCCTCTCTTTCTCTTTCTCTTTCTCGTTCTCTCTCTCTGTCTCTCTCTCTCTGTCCTTCTCCCTCTCTCTTTCTCTGTCCTTCTCCTTCTCTCTTTCTCTCTCCCTCTCGCCCTCTCTCTTTCTCTCTTTCTCTCCGTCCATCTTTTGCTGTGCAGTGTCAGGTGTACCTTTGATCGTAGGGTCTCTGAAGCTTTGGGAGCGCGTGGGCCTGGCGGTGAAGACGTCATTGCGGATGTCCGTGGGGGACACCATAGGCGGTCTCTCCCATGTGGACATCTGAGACTGGGGTTGAAAGGAACAGGGTGGGAGAGTCATTTCAACTACTCTATAACCAGATCATGGGATATACACTACGTACATCTGTGTCATTTCAACTACTCCATAACCAGATCATGGGATATACACTACGTACATCTGTGTCATTTCAACTACTCCATAACCAGATCATGGGATATACACTACGTACATCTGTGTCCTTCACATCAATTCATCTTGACAACTCAAAGAGTACACCAACAAAGGGTACAGTTTCTCAATACTGCTTCTAGGGACACCTGACACAGTATCTTTAAAGAGAAATCCCCCCATCTCTCAAATAAGTTTGAACAAAATGTTTCATTCTAAGTGGCACTTATTTTCTCAACAAGGTAATATCAGCCGTGACTTAGTGGCCACAAATATCACACCCTGTGACTTAGACCAGATTCAGAGTTCATGCTGAATTATAGAGCTAAAAAACGTAGACAGTTCTTGGTTCCAATGATAATAAATATAACATAAAATTGAACAGCTTTGTCTGGTGTACAAAGCACTGTCCTCAGCCCCAGAACACAATGCTTAGCATGCTAAATCATTCCAGTATGATTAATGTTGCAGCTCTGTCCCATACATCATATCCCTAAATTTGTATGTCTTGTGTTTTGAGGTGAATTGTGCTCTACTTGGTCCTGTTAAACTTGTTCTATTTTTAACTGAGCTGTGTGCCATTAGCTTGTGATTCATCTCTTCATCCCACAAGGCATCCCACCATCTCTCTCTCTCTCTCTCTCTCTCTCCACACATATATAGAAAGAGAAAGAAGAGAGAGGAAGACTTTCTTTCCAATCTCACTTATTCTTTCCAATCTCTCAATCTCTTCTTTCTTTCCAATCTCTCTTATCAAATCTCACTTATTCTTCAGACACATCTATATGTCTCCCGGTCTCAACCTAAGATCTAACATGCAAACTCTTTCATATTTCAAATTGTTCATGTGTCACATTCTCCTCCTGTCCCCCTCCCACCAGAGTGCGGTTGGGTCTGGCCGTGTGGGGCATGGCGTGAGCGGGAGGCTGGTTCTGGACGGGTCCAGCGTGGGTCAAGGGCATGTTCTGCAGCCCAGGGCTGAAGGGTCCGTCCATGTCCCGCCGGTTCTTGCTCTTTGAAAAATGCCTGGAAGAACACACAACCACAAACAACCTTAAATCCTTCCTTCAATACAAATCCCCAATATAACCTTTTCCCCACCTTATCATGGCATCTTATTAGTTAGTTAGGAACTATACACTAATTACAAACTCAAATGACAGCAATGTACTGAAACATTGGAGCTAGTTTGCTCAGCTTGACCTCTTCACTCCAAAGTCATTCCATGTCTTTTGAACTATGGGTATCCACCACACCATCTTGCTGATAATGTTGTTATATATATTATGTTATGTTCTGTAATGTTTTTGAGATGACATATCCCAAAAGTTCAGCTTCCTACTCCAAGAACTTTTCTGGTTAAAATTGATGTAGTATTCCTGAAAACTACCTTTAAGGTAAGCTTTTTTTTAGTCACATGCATTTTATTTGGAGCTTGGCCATAAATGTTGAATTTTGTACTACTAATACGTTCTGGACATATTTACACAACATGAAAAGCATTTCGTTTAGGTAAGGCACTGTACCAATGTAAATGCTTTTTATATCTCTAAATATGGTTCATACAAATTTTGTAGCCATGTTAGGGCCTCTATATCTGATGGAGATAATTACCAAACACTGTTAATGACTTCAGAATATATGAATCAAGTGCTTTGTTTTAATAATTACCTGTTATGCTTTTCTTAACAGTGACATGGCTTTTCTGTGTTTCTGTGTATATATGTAACTTTGGTTTAGCCTGGGTGCCATCCGTTTTGTACAAGCTCGACTGATTGCTGCTTTCTCGCAGCGAGAGGGCAGCAATCAGTTGAGCGCGTACAAAACGGATGGCACCCAGGCTAACTTTGGTTAACTGGCGCCACTTATTGTTTTCTCGACCCTGGGAAGATACTAGAAGCTCAGTCGAGAACTTTATGATTAAACATTTTTAGCGTCAGCATTAGATACATCTTAAGTATATACACCTTGTGGTTTGTGAGTGAAATTCTTCACTTTCATCCTTGTGCTGTGAGTGAGCCCAATTGCAATTGTTACTTAATAAATATACTGATCTACAACTCCGGAGTCCTGTGATAACTTAAGGGTGAATTTTCACCTAACAATATCTTCATATTCAGCCATTCTATCCAGCATAAAACAAATCACAGTTTTGAAATCAACAAGCCATATTGAATCAGCCTGCCAAATTTCAGAACTCTGGTCATATTTATGGCCAAGTTACTAAGCTAAAAAGATTAGAAAAATCACAGTTACTGGAAAAAAAATGCTTACTTTAAAGGTAGGTTTCACAAGCACAGGAACCGTTGGGACTAGGAAGCTAATATTTTTGGATATGTCATCTCATAGTATATTTGCCAAGGAGGGAGATGGTGTGGTGGACAGATTTTCCCAATTTGCTTGACATGACATGAAATGACCCAGATTCGTGATTTGAGTTCCAAAGAGTGTAATTCACTTTTGTTACGCATAAATAGCCAACCATCACTGACAAGGGCACACCATGAGTAATTTCTGTGAGAAGATTCCATGTTGCCGCAGTTCTTGCAGTGAGAACAATAGCTAGAAGGTACTGTCTGTTTTAATCAATATGTGATGTCTAGTCGTGCTGGCATTCAGTCTGTCTGCTTCTTGGGTGTGCAAATGCTGGCAGGATATATTATAATATGAAAGTGTTTACAAACACAGAAATAGGTGGAGAGAGAGAGAGAGAGAGAAGTAAAGAGAAAGTGAGAGAGTGAGAAAGAGAGACAGGAAAAGAGAGACAAATGTGATATAAAACACGAGTTTCTGACCATTTCTTCCTCTCATATTTGTCCTGAAGAAATTCCTTCAACTTCTGGGAGTCTCGAGCATCAAAGCATCCATCCGTTTTTGGGTCGAAGATGCAAAGCCAAGTCCTCTTTCCAACCTTGGATCAGAGTTTAGTGTTAAGTGTGAGCCAGCAAGATCATGTTTTAAATGTACATGCATCCACATCAGTATAAGACTGTTTACTTCTGGGGATCACAAAAACAAGGTAAGATGTAACTCTCATAAATCATCTACTATAATAACAACCATGTCCAGTGTGGTGTCTGCATGGCATCGAAATCAAACAAAATTCTTCAGTCAGTCCATCAAGGTTCCATGTGGGCACTCCAGTGTTTGTCACAGTTTTCACAGACTTGGCCCTAGCCAGCTATCTCCATTCTTTGAAAAAGTGGTTCTTCTTTTAAAAGTTTCTGCACTCTACAACTTAACCTAATATATAAATGTTTACAACCATTTTAGCTTGTAGCTGAATGTTTTGCAGATCGAGATGATGGCTTAAGAACCCTCAAAAGATTTCTACTTGGTGTTTTTAACACCTATGAGCAAATTGACAAAAAACGAACTAAGGGAAAGATATTATGATTGACGCAGTTTTCCATCTTTCATCTTCATTTGCGCATTCAAAACAGTGAACAGATGCCTTTAATCCAAATTTTTCCTGGAAACCGTTAACCTTAAGAGAGGCCCTTCAAAGTTTTGAATAGTCTTGTATGTAACTCAGACCATTTTAAACTTGCGGAACGCGGAAGAGGTCTGAATGGTTCGATGGCCCTTCAGGTACCATGTAGGAGCCAATACATTTTTCTGTCGGAAATCTTTGACAGCCGAGCTGCCAGAGCACCCTATCCATGTCTAAGTAACGAGCCTAAATGGCACACTGGGTGAGCCTAATAACACATCACCGACTTCACTCTCACTCCTGACTAACAGGCAATGAGTCACTCGTTATAGTGATAAGCAAGGGAGCCATGATATAACTGCCATTCATCACAATCATCTTGTCATTCCCAACGAGGGCTGACTTGGTTCTCTCCCTCCCTCTCTCTCTCTCTTGGCTTTTATTTATTTTGTTGTCTTTTTTTTCTTATCTTCATTTTATGAATTGTGATCATTTGACCCTGTCGTGTCTGGTATGTTTTTTAAGACTGCAACAAAGGAGTTCTGAAAAGGTTCTCTCTCTCTCTCTCTCTCTCTCTCTCTCTCTCTCTCTCTCTCTCTCTCTCTCTCTCTCTCTCTCTCTTTCTTTCTTTCCTTCTCTTTCGTTTTTTTCTCTTGCTCTGGCTGTATTGTTGTAATTTACCCTTTGCATGGCGAGAGCAACCCACACACACACACATGAATAAAAACGAGTTTTCCAAAACCTGTTCCGTAAACTATTCAGATGAATAGATAGGACAGGCGAGGTGAATCAGATTATCTGACGACACACCAGCCAATCCTCCTTAAGTCTGTCTGGCTGTCTGATTGGCTTTGAGATTTACTCCAATGTCAGAGACTGGCCTGAAGGAAAGACTCAGAACCTCAAACTAAAGGTCTCGCGTTCCGTCAGGGCGGTACTTCTAGACAGACTAACCACTAATTGGCTCTTTCGTACCAGCTATTGCCAGCAATATAGCAGGCACTTTTATCAAGAGCTGCTTCAGCTTTGAACAGCGGCCTTGTCATTAGTGTGACCATACTGTGACATTTAAGAAGCAGGAGGTGTTCCATCAGATGCCTCTGTGTAAAAAATGCCCTTTTGGAAATGAATGACTCAAACGACTGAGTAGATTTGAAACAGCAGCGATTTGAGAGGAGAAACACAGCGTCCTATTCAGGGACACTTCAGCGAACAAACAACACAACAGAAGGAGGAGAATGAACTGACAGTCTTCGGCCTCACACTGCACTACGCACACATGCACACATATACACACACACACACACACACACACACACACACACAAACACACACACACACACACACATACACACACTTGTTATATTTGCCTGGGATTTCTTCACTCCCTCGGACTTCAAACTGGGCAGCACAGTCACATTCCTCAGGGCAGCGTTGGGCAGCACAGTGCCACGTTAACTGGTCTGTCTGGTCAAAACAGCCTTGCTGCCTAAAAACGCCATGCCCCCTAACGCCACTGATCTCACATCAGTCTAACCCCACGCACTTCATGACCTTCAGAACGAGCCCCAGCGGCCCACAATGACCCCGGGCCAGCGTCTAGACGGGGTGGGGAGCCTTTGATGCTGCACACAGTAGGGCCCACTGGGGACTTCTCTCTGCCTGTGAAAAGTGGGAGCCCCTCTGTGGAATCAGCTTTTGATTTATGGCTAAAAAGCCTGCTGGCTCAACACCAAGGGAGCCAATAGAGATAAAGGGGAGTGCAATGTATCCTGCTGCCCTTCACTTTAAGAGGCTGAGAGCTCATGGCAACAGAACCTGAGATGTGCAGCTTCTATAACTCACTCGTGCTCAAATGAAAGGTGTTTTTCTGCAGGTGATGCTATGTGGTTGTGTCCAGAGTAGCAATGAGAAATGTATGGGAGGGTCCTATTTTGTCTGTACGATAAATCCCACCCACTTGACTGGGGATAGATGGGTTTGGGGTGCCACTAACCTCGTTGCCATGGTTTTGGAGAAATTCCACTTCCTGTTGGGAGAAGGTTGTCATGGAGATGGACTTGACTCTGTGGGGAGGGTTGAGTCCTCTTCTAGGAAAGATACAGAGGATAGAAGAGAGAGAGGGACAGAGAGGGAGCAAGTGAAAGTAGATTTTCAAGAGGTATCCATAAACCTGACAGGAAATCGATATAATTAGGCAAGGCAACAGGAAGGTGGAACCCTCAGTTATTCGCACATATTCAGCGGGAAATCTGTGAGGATGCGAGGACCTGAGGGGGTGCAGGTGAAAAGAGGGTGAACGAACAAGGGAGATGTGTTTAATGTTTAATTGCCACAAACCAATATTTGCATTGATCGTTAACAGTCATCAAGAAACGTGCATGATGAAAACATTAACGGTGAAAACTGTAGGTTAGGATTACATCTGTTCCTGCTGTGAGGTAGCCTACTTCTAAGTGATTTCATTCCTTAGCACAAATCGGTCACTCAGACTACTTAAACCTTGCAAAACGTCAGTATGGCTAATCCTCTGGACAGGGTACGATTGGTGACGTGCACATACAAAGCACAAAATACTGTAGGATGCCAAACCTGAGGCCATGACGAAATGACACGTAACACAATTAACAGGACGCCTGTAAATGACAGAGCGGCAATTACTGGACGAAGTTAGCTGAGAACAGGCGGATTTCCGCGTCTGAGCGAGTATCTGTCACTTATGCGGCAGTTAGTTGGATGTAATGTGCATGATGTAGACTTCAGTTTACATCCAGTTAGAACACACATTTGGCTACAGCTATAAGGCACCATTGCTACTATGCAGGATAACCACAAAACAATATGCTAGTTGGAAGGCTATAATAATAGCCTAATAATAGTAGGTGTTATCAATAGTAATTATTAATATTGTTAATAATAAAAAAAAAACATAGGCTACTCAATACTTCTCCTTAGGGAAATATTTTGTCCGCAGAAAAATGTCATAGGCTACTCACAACATTCCGGAGCACGACGTACACACGAAGCAGCCTACAGTGATATTGATGTATGTCACTCCAGGCTGTCCGCACTCGAAGCAATGTTTGTTGACTGCTGCCTGGGCGAGCTCCCTCACCCTGCGGGCGCATATCTCTTGGTTGTCCCGGTGTTTTCGATTCGACATGCTAGGCGTCTCGTTGCCTCCCCTCTCTCCTCCGTTTGTCTGGCGGGGAAACCGATAACTGGACCTCCGCACTCCTCCCCTCTTCAACCGTGCACCACCAGAGTACGTTACAGTAGCATATCACGCCCGCATTATGAAAACGATCATGCGGCTGCTCTTCGTGTGATCTGACGCCTTGAACTCACATGCGTAGGCAATTTCTTGTCAGGGTAAGGAGAGACAACTGGCCAACCTGTTTGTCCGTCTGTCTCAGATTTTCACTGTTTCGGTATTTATTTATTCATTGTCGCTGCGGTATTCTACACGAGTGTGTGAGAGAAAATCTCTCTCTCCTCTCTCTTGCTCTACATTTGTAGCACCAGCCTTTACGTTTCTCTGTAGCTCGCCCTAACACACCCCCTTTAATATATTACTGCGCTCACTCTTGCATGTCGCTCTACGAAGACGCGGCGCTTTGGAATGGTGACAGATTTTGGGAACTAGGAAAACATCTAGGGCGAGATCGTAGGAACCAACTCGACAGGCTTCGCAGAACACCAAGAAGAGACTTTCGATCTGAACAATAACTGTTTGTATGGATGCTATTTTATTAAATAGCATAACGCTGGTGTTTTGAGTTTTTCTTTTTTGTTGCACTAAGTAGGCTAGCCTATTTCTATTTTCAACGGAGCTCAGCAACAGTTTTCACTGCCGTCATGGGTGTATCACGCCCTTTGGGTGACGTACTGAATGAAAAATCTTTCCTCAAGAAACATTAAGCATATGGTGCCAGTTCTTCACAGCTGGAGGAAGACATGCCTCCATTTAAATCGGTTGAATTGCCCCCTCTCCGGTCACTGAGCCCTTACGAAACCTTGGTCAAATTCTCAGTTGAACAAGTGATAGGCCTAAACAGCTAACATCTGATGGGAGGGGTGGCAAGAGAGAGAGAGGGGTGTTTGTTCTATGTTGTGACCAAGACGCGTGGAAAGCTGTAATAACATGGCACGATCACAAGGGAGAGCTCTTCGTTGTCAGTGGATCTTTGGCCTCTCGTAATGTAAATGTAGGCTATATTCCTCTTTCACAGCAGCAGCATTTTAAAAATACGTTGAAAAGCACTGTGCTTTTTGACCAACAGGTCCTGTCAACATCCTACATCACTGTCTGCCACATTATTACAATAGTAACCTATATGTTCTCTCCACCCCAACACATTTAACCCTGTGTGAGAGTATAGTCTTATGTTATGAAAAAAGGGTTGTTATCAGTCTTGGATATGATGGAAGAGGCAAACTGCAGAGCTTTAATTGTAGCCTACCACAGGTGGGCTACCACATGCTCACTGCAGTGAAGAACAGACCCCCAGTCACACAGTCCACAGTAGCAATTTTCAGGCAGACATTATCTCGGCACACGTTATTTATACAGATAGGTTTTATGTCAGCGAGAGAGGGACCTGTGAGTTTAATGGTAATTTGTTAATTCTGGAATAGCATGCATAAAACAACCAGGTTGAAATGACCTGGAGGCTTTAGGGCAACATACAGGCCAGGCTGGTTGTAATAATGGATCAGATTGACTGAACTGAATGGCAGAACTGAAATAATCTTTGAAAGGAGTTCTGAATTTTAAGGACACAGTCCTGACATGCCCCCCCCCAAATGCAAGGCATTTGGTTAGATGCTAAACTGCATTTCGTTGTCTCAGTACCTGTACTCTGTACAATGACAATAAAGTTAAATCTAATCTAATCAGACACAAATATCAGGGATGAAAAACTGACTAGACAATAATAGAATAGAATGAAAAGTTAATGCTATGCAATGCTTTCTCATCACTAAATTCTTCTTAAAACGGAGAATGGAATGACCTTTTCTCAAACGAACCAGACACACAGTGTATGCCACAACCCACAATATTGCTACAGCCTGGAGTAGCATACACTTAAGAACTCATTGGTCATCTACAAACCCCAGAGACCAGTGTATTATGTGGCATTAGGCTACTCAGTTCTGTGTTAATGAGATCACACATCATTTAAAATTCCTAAGGAAAGGGCAGAAGGCTGGCTCGTGCTTCAAGTTTAGAACTATCGCCATGTTATAAGAGAAAAAGGCCGGCGCATATTCCCAGCTAACTAAATGTTTCACCTTTCTGACACTTCGCTGAACACGCAACAACTTTCAACAGACTCACTCACCCGGAAATATAGATCACGGGAGGGAGGTGGACCAACGGCGAGTACAGCCGCGAGAGGAAGAGATATTTACGTCTCTTACAAAGACGCCTTCGTGAGAAACACCTAGAATAACATGATGTCGGATTTTTAAATTTTTGAGACATGTTCTGTTCCCGTCGTGAACGGGGCAGATCGCTAGGTTAGGGTTTGCGACAACCCTGGAATCTATCGCGCACCGATGAAGTTGGACTGGCAAGTCTGTTAAAACGCAAGTAAATTTGTGGCCCATTTCATAAAATAAGATTTTATCTGACAGCGAGTGCCCGAGTAAAGGACTTATTTCGAATAGACTGTTCCTGTACAGTTTGAGCCACTGCGCTCGATTGGCATCGATTAATCAGTTGCCTTATTGCTACCTTTGTTCCGCTCAGCATGTTATTTTGGCAACCGATGACGATGGAATAAACTCAGGATTTCCACGCATAAACCGCACTTTTTATAAAGGGGTCGGTAGTTGCCTACAAGTATCAAGTTGTATATTTCATTTATTTACATGAGCCGATTAATACTGTGATTTGGACGTTCAGAGAGCGCAAACAGTCTTCGTTGCACATCTTGGAACGTGTTCATGACACCTGTCGGATTTTTCATCTAGTTATCAGTGTAGTTTATCTAAGAAGACAAGATGACTGTCAAAATGGACTTTGAAGAATGTTTGAAGGATTCCCCTCGCTTCAGGTACGTGGTGTTGTTTTCGGTCAGACTCGCTGTTTTAATTGAATTAAGCCTATATCCGTTTTACTTGCTCATAGTAACAGACCAACCAACCAGAGCGCTAGGCAACAAGACGACCTAAATGTTGCTCTGTGTTGAAACTCGGTCTTAGGCGTTCAATAAACTGGTGCAAAGTCTCGGAAGCGCGTATGTTTGAACAAAAAGCCGTGAGGAAAGTTTTTCCGGCCACCAGACGGCCCCACGTTTAAACTTGCTGTCAAGATGCAGAAATGATCACATTGACATGGCGAGGTCACGCAGCGCTGACTGCAAGCCATGGAATGGAATGTTCCTTTTGGAGCGAGTGGAAAATGTGAATGAGATGAATCAGGCAAAGGGGGAAATTAGAGGGGGGGGGGGGGGGGGGTTGAAGGTTAAATTCAGAGGAGGAAATGTATTTTGAAGACATCATCATGGTGTGTTTGTAAAACCTTGGGTCTTCTAATATAACATCTTTAGAGAGACAACATTCAAGATGCTTGTGAAACACTAATTACTAACAATGGGTTTGTTGTATTTAGGTATGGTTGTGTTGTTGGCAGGCTATGAAAGAGGGATGGTGTTCAAGTAGACCTCTTCCTCTCCCTCTGTTTTCCCTTCATCTTTCTCTGTGTTCGTCATTCATGTTCCAAGAGTGATGGCCAGAGAGTGATGGTCAAATCAGAGTAAACCTACGAGATGGTATCGAGGACAGAAATAGGCTGTAGTTGAACAGAGACACACACAGCGCAGATATTCCATCTACAACATTAACAACTACTGGGATAGACATACACTTGCCTTTCCATACACACACTGACAGACACAAATCTTAAAACATAAAACATATTCTCATTCGAACACTCATACTCACACACACGTGCAAGCATACCTGCATAATTATCTCTTGGTTGCCTTGTACGCACTGAGGACAGTCCTAATAGGCTAAAGTATTAACACAGACAGAAAGAGTGGGTCCCTGGGCTCTGGGAACCACTTCACACTACCCTCCCTCCTGTTGCTAGGGAACTGGTGGTGGTGGCGGTGGCGGTGGGGTTGTAACAGCAGCTTGTAACAGGAAGTGAGGCGAGAGATACTTTGGTGATAAACGGGACAGGAAGTGTGTTTCAGGGGTGGATTGCTGCCGAAAGCTTAGGTCCCTCTCTAGCTGTGATACACACACACACACACACACACACTTTTCGACTGTCCTAACTGTTGCCAGGTTAGTAACCCATATGAAAGGGAGGACCACAAGCTGTGTCCCTCTCTACTGAGTTTGTTTGTGCCCACTTTTTCCTCACTTAACTCAGCCAAACCTGTTGGCACCTTCCGTGAATCGGTTACGCTACCATGGGCCTATTTGAATATCAGTCATCCATTGCAACAGCTGAATATCGGCCTGCAGAAAAGAGGGTGGAAAACTAGACCTCTGTTTTTCTGTCATTCTCTCTCTCTCTTTCACACACACACACACACACACACACACACACACACACACACACACACACACCTCCTGAAAGCTTGTCACATTCTTTCGGTGCTCTGGCTGTCGCTCGCTCGCTCTTACTCATACACTGTCTTGCTGCAACCCTCTTTCTGCCAGTGTTAAAACTAGCGGAAACCACATAGACAAATGTTCAGCTGTGTGTGTGGGGGGGTGTATGTCAGAGAGAGAAAAAGAGATCAGTGATACTCAATCACTAAGATGTATCTCTCTCTCTCTTTCTCACACATACACACACACAAACACAAACACACACACAGTTAGACTCCCTGTTGACTGGCCATCTGACTGGGCATAATCCTGTGTAGTCCTTCATGCATGTGGCAACTCTCCACTGGCATCTCATCTTACCACATGTCTAACACACATTGTGTTCATTTTTACTACACACAAAAAAGAACCACAATTTATTTATGTTTCAAAATAGCCAATTTAAGAGGTCCTTTACATTTTATGACCCACTGTCCCACACCAGTGGAAAAGCCTAGTGAAAGCCCCATTTTTCATTCTTGGGGGAAAGTTTGGCAAAGGTTGCAGAGCCGCAAAGCAAACAAATCCATTGCAAAGCTATGCAGACTAGCATTGTGCAAGCATCTGTTGTTGCTCAAGCCAGTGTGTGAGGTAAGCATGTGTGTGTGTGTGTATGTGTGTGTGTGTTGGAGTAAGGTTTTTTTGTGTACCATGTGTGTTGTTTGTTTCTACCCCAGGGCGGATATTGAAGTTGTGGAGGGAGACGTCAGTGAACTAGAAACGCGACTTGACAAGGTGAGAGACTGTAAGCATGGGTGGGAAAACAAAACAGAGAGAGAGAGGAAAAGCAACAACAGCAACCCAAAAACAAATGAGAATAAACTGCAAGACATATTCTCTACATCCACAATGTAAAGGTGTGAAACAAACACAGAGCATGAAAAGAGAGAAAACACAGAAGATAGGGTAGAGACTGTTTGAGAGCTTTCAGGTGAAAGGATGGCTCGCTGTACACTAGAGAAAATTCTCAGAAACGTCCACCTTCAAAATAAGCCCTCACAAAGGCCCAAATCGTAAACATTACCTCAGAAGGATGTTCCCAATTCCCCAATGGGCTTTCATACAACCCATTTCAAAGCAGAAGTGATGCCCTCATGTGCAACGCTTTCCCTGGAATCATTAAGGGCAATAGTGAAAAACAAATTGGGCTTGGTACACATCCCTAGTACTGCTAGTTTCCCCATAAAGCATCAAACAAAAAGGGATTTCTATGTAACTGTGGTAGAGAGAGACACTTTGGCTACCTTCGACACACGTCAAGAAGCAGCGAGATAGACGTAACCGAGAGGGTGTGTTTGTTGTTTAGAATTTTTACTCTGCTAAAAAGAGGAACCATCCCCAATGTGGTTCTCCCCTCTATTGTCTCCTGATCAAGAGGAGAAAGGTATGCCCGTTGCTCGTGGTCACAAACGCTCACGATTCCCCATCCTTTGTTTGGTGTCAGGCCTGCCCTCCACAACACCGTGGCTGTGGCCAAACTGTCAAAAAATTACGTTCTTTGTCCTTTTCTAACCAATTTTCCTTGACCTCGATTCATCAGGACCTAGGAAAAAAACCATGCCACTAAAATAATCCAACTGCACTTACACCAGGCTACGCGTAATTATGGGACTGCGGATGTTATTGATGTGGGTCATGTTGATTGGGTTGTTGTTGCTGCCTCAAGGAATTGTGGGACGGTACCATCTCCTTTCCTTTCGTTAAGGATGGTCTAGTGCTCCCTATACTACAGCAGATAAGAAGGGTAGCATTGAAGCACCTTTCCTTCAGCATTTAGAGAATTCGATCACCTCTTGTCATGGATAAGATAACTCCAGGTCATTTCACTGACTTTGGTACATTGCTAGGCAGAGTGTTTGACTGCAGCCCGTGCTTAAGTTAATGGTCTTGTTCTTCCACCCTTTCTCTTCTCTGTTTAGTAGAAGTAGGAAAGCTGTAGATTGTGACCAGTTCCAGTAACAAACATGTGATATAATGAATTGACCACACACACCCCAACACCATGCATAAAGGTCAAATGATCTTGTGTTATCAGTGTATAACCTTAACCTGTGTAAAGTGTGATGGATCTGAAAATGTCTGATCTTCATTTCTGTATTCCCCCTTGTGTGTGGTTGTCTCGTTTTGCTGTGGTTTTGTAACATGTTTGGGTGTGTCTGTCTGTCTCTGCAAGCAACTGGGTGTTTGTCTGTTTTGTGTTGTGCTGTGTTGTGTTGTGTTGTGTTGTGTTGTGTTGTGCTGTGTTGTGTTGTGTTGTGTTGTGCTGTGTTGTTGTTGTGCTGTGTGTGTGTATGTGTGTGTCCGTGTGTGTGTGTGTGTTTAGTTGGTGAAGCAGTGCCACAGCATGCTTGAGGCCGGGAAGGTCTTCTGCCTTAACAGCAAGAACTTTGTTGCGGGGCTGAGAGAGCTTGGTCACCATCACTCTACCGACAGCACCATGGGGGTGAGTCAGGACATGAGCCCTGCATGCTAAACACCCAGCTCCATGACACATGCCGTTGCTTTAAACACGCACTTTCAGCAAGCAGCAAAATATGAAGATGGAGAAAAAAGAGAAGAAATAAGGTGATCTGGTGGAGAGTGTGGCAAGTCTAAACTGGGGGGGATACAAGACAGCAGTAGTCTGCATCTTTACCACAGCCCGCTGGGTCACGTGGGGGGTTTCTGAGCTGTTGCATTATCACTGCACAGGCTTTTCTTATCACAGAAATGTAACATTCCAGGACTCTCAGATAGGCCCGATACAAGACGTTCAGTGAGTGACGAGGGCTGCACGCAATCTCCTTCACACTGGCTTGCGCGTAAGAACTAGAGTCATTATGAAAGGAAATACCAACCAAAATATGAACAGTAATACCAAACTGCACTGTCACTGCCTCATTCAGAACAACTAAAATACTCACTGCCCAACATGTCACCATGTCTTTCAGCATTGCAGTGTTGTGGAATGTCTTTCATTTAAAAATGAATCCTGCGTCATGCTATTAATATTAAAATAGATTAACATACGTGACTGGAAGGCTACCTAAGTCGAGTACTGACTAGAACCAGTGTTTTGTACTAAGAAGTGAGCCACCAGAAAAGCCTGATTTAAAATGGACCATTTACTGTGTATTCCTCCACCTATGGTAGTATCATATAATGTCAGTATGTGTGCTTCCTAGGAATTCAGCCCATGACCTAAGTGTTCACAGAGCTACAGGAACGGCATTGACACAAAACACTGAGGAGGCCTCCTCTCCTCGTCTATGAGACATAAAAGTTTACCTTAGCTACTTAGTCATCGTTGGACTCTTGCTTTGGACGCTGTAGACATTTGTGGTTTATTTTGATCCACACCTGGCAACCACACGTGCACACGCCCTTCAGAGAGCATTGGAGTAAGAACAGGTTGGGCGGCTCAAGAGCTGACAATGACTGTGGTGTAATTGAAATGGTTAAGTGCCTGGTCGAGCGTTCTCCCTGTTAAAATCACATTTGCATTTAGAAGAGATCTGAGATTTACCTGAAGCATCCAGGAATTTCTGCTGCTCATCTTGGAGAGTAACTTCAAGTCTACTTCCCTGTGTGCACCGTTAATGACATTTATATAAGACAATGTGACCTGTTTTTTAATGAACTGAAATTTCCAGGAGGAGTCAAACAATTTGGGTAAGAGCCTCAAAGCTGAAGTAGGCAACTTCCTCCATGTTGTGCTTTCACTCCCAACGACACAATCATTTCTTTCATAATTGTGAAATACAATTGGGTCATGGGGAAACAGCCAAAATCAAAAGCTAAATCTTGTTAGCAGTGAATGAGCCAAACCAGCTCTGGTGTGTTAAGTCCATGAACCAGAGGTTTTCCTCAGGAGAACCTATCGCCACTTTCTCCTCTCTGGCATGAAAACGGCACGTTGAAGACTGCCGTTTTATTTCCAACATCTTAAAATGTTCTTAATCACTCGCCAGAAATGTTTGAAAAACATCTAGCCATATGTCAACACCATACCATATGGCATTCATGTCTACAATGGGAATGAAGCATTCACAGCTATTGGAAAGAGAGGAACACAATGGCAACCTTAAAGTGGGTAGCATAACTTTGTAGTATGGAGTGCTCACCTTTCAAACAGTTTCTCAGTGCAGGACCTCACACAATAGTAGGCACACATCAAAAGTTGAAAACAGCTTTTGAGGGATGGTGGTGTTCCTTTTGGTTGGCAGTCCTCCATCATTGTTGCTGCAGTCTGGCAGGAACACCCTTTACGGCCTTGGCCATCTTATTTTTGAAACACACTGAGGGCTTGAAGCAGACCAGCTTTTGAGGAACACTGGCCTTCATTTCAACTATACCTGTTTGTTATCCACCAGCTTCTCCTTTTGCATGAACTCACTTAAAATGAAGCAGACTGCTAAATGTTAATAAAAGTATGTTTTGATCAGAGAACAAATATATAGTTTTACGTCAGCTCCACTTTGCAAAACTCCTCAAAAGCCTCTACCCACATAATACAACCAGACAGAGATAATTCTACTGTAAAAGGAAATTCTTTTACCTCCTTACTGTAGATCTCAAGGGTCAAATGTCAGATACACAGTGAGAGGGATTAAGACTCAAGCCTTTAGTGGAAAGTGTAGCCTCTCTATTTCATTTGTTGTGTTGACTTGAAAGGCTTTGGCATTCATCTAGTGCAAGGAATGCTAATGCTTATGCTGCTAAGGGCTATTAAGTCGCTTCTTAAACCCTCTGTTTCTATTCTTTCTCTGTTTAGGAGTGTTTGGATAAGTTCTCCAAAAAGCTCTCCATCATTTTGGACGCACAGGGGGTGAGTTTGCAGTGTTTGTGATTCTTGTTACCAGTGGCAACCTAATTTTATAACGACCCAGTCCTAATTACTGTGATGGAATGCCCCTCTGCTTTCTCCTCTCTCCTCTCCCCAAACTCTTGTCTCTTGCTTTTTCTCCTCTTTCTTTCTTTGCACATCATCCTCCTTCTCTACCTTTCTCTCTCCTCACTGCATTCCTTCTGTCTGTGTTTGAAATGTTACCTCTCTCCTCCTCCACCACCTCTCCCGTGTTCTGCAGGAGGCCATTGAGACTATACAGAAGAATGTGAAGCTGAAACTGCAGAGTTTTGTCAAAGAGTGAGTGCACCCTTGACTTTTGTCTGAAATCTGTGCCTCCTATAAATGTCTTTCCCTGTTGGCGCCTCTCCCTCCACTCCTCCTCTCTCTCTCTCTCTCTCTCTTTCTCTCTCTCTCTCTCTCTCTCTCTCTCTCATCTGGTCTTGCTCAGATAGACTGGCTACACTCAGCAACAGCAATCCCCTCCCTAACAATCCTGAGCTTCCAGATCCACAGACACAGCCCTCTGGCTCATGTAAACAAACAGCCTATGCCCACACAGCTGAATATCTCAGTTTCATCCGGTGGAATCCCTGCCATACAAACACTTACAGACACTCACACACACTCACGTACACACACTCACACACACACACACACACTCAAACACACACACTCCCAACAAGGACGCACACATACATCTCTCTGCCACACACATTAATTCTACATGTACACACATGCAACACAGACACTCAAAAATGTAAACAATCCCTCACATAAAGACCGTTTAACCATTTTTTTCCCCTCTGCTATTTGGTCTTTTACCCCTTGTTTTATACGCACACGCACACACACTCCCACACACACACACACACACACACACAAGCACACAAGCACAATAGATCTTCCTGTTGTATGTTCCTCTTTGGGAAAGTGATTTACAGCACCTGAGTATACTCGGTGTGCTTGTGCTGTGTCTGCATATATAAACACATGCTGACAAGCACATACCTATACACAAAGGTAATACCCCACCTACACTCTACCATTACATCCTATGACCAGTTGTCTTCCCTCTCTCTTACTCTCTTTTTCCCTCTCTCTTCTCAAACATACCATAAAAAGGTCCTCTCACCCTCAAATTGTCCTTCTCTCTCATTCTCTGTCTCGGTGTCTCCCAGAGACGTGAAGCGCTTTAAGGACGTGCGTAAGGAGTTTGAGCGCTGCAGCGAGACGCTGGAAAACACTCTGAGCAAGAACGCTCAGGTGCCGCGGGCCAAGCAGCACGAGATTGATGAGGCCAACAACTCCCTGCTCAACGCCCGCAAGGCTTTCAGATCAGGAGCACTGGACTACGTGCTAGAGGTCAGATGTTACAGATGCACACGTGAAGGCACACACACACACACACACACACACACACACACACACACACACACACACACACACAAGTTGAGTGAAGAAATATCCAATCACATACAAGTATATAGTATGAAGGCAAAGCATGCACACTGCAAAATATAGTGTGGGAGCAAACATACTCACTCGGATAGAGAAATTCCTACATACACAGGCAAACAATTCTGAACAAATATACCCCTACATGTATGATACTCTCACACACAAGCACATTCGTACAAACACACGCATGCAGTCATATACTTACACTTACTGTGTATATATTCACACATACTCATATACTATTGCACACTTTACCCAGTGCACGTAAGGTTTTATGCCTTGGGGTGTTGACCACACACACAGACTTCGGTTTGCAGGCATTATGCTGCAAGGTGACAAAGCACATGCACTTTCATTAGTCCACTCATGACCAAACCTTCATATCTACTTGCTTTCTCACCACAAGAGGAGGTTGTTTAAATGCATGACCCATCTACACACAGACACACACTCACACAAACACAACATTTGTACACCCTCCTCCCCAACTCTCACTGAAAACGCACTCTCCCAATGTGAGTGCTGTCTACATTCGCTCGCACACTAACACGCACACACTACAAATACACACTGTGTACACATCTCACCTTTATACTCTGAACATCTACATACAAAATGCGAAGAACAGAACCCTTTGGCGGCATCAACGTCTGCTGCAGACAGTGAAGGCTTGTCACCACGGCTGCTTGAAGGCCGTCGGTGTATTAATAGGTGTGGTTGCGTAAGCTTAAGCAGAGCCATGGACAGGGGAAGCAGGACCGAAGCAGTGGTTCCCACCTCGGTCTCTGGACGCCTTTCTCTCCGAAATCCACCACAGCGCACAGCCAACGCCTCAGGCTACCAGCTGATGGCTATTAATACACCCAGCCACACAGCCAGCCAGCAGCTACAGTTGCCCACTGCACCAGCTAACTGGAGCGGGCGGGCCTCTCCACTGCTCTCAGCATCTCTCCTCTCATGAGTTCTTAACAGCATCGCCCTCGCCCTCTCATGCCCCTGCTCTGTTTCCTTGACTCTTTCATGCCCATTTTTCACCAACAGGGAAGGTTCGCGCACCTTATTTTGAACTGTTTTTGAACCAAAAGAAAGTGTTTTTTTTTCTCGGTGCAATCGTTGATTTCAATGGCTCCACTGTATACTGGTGGGTCGCTAGATGGCTCCAAGGTTCAAAGAAACCTGGACTGAACCGGTTCAAGAACCCGTTCCCTGTTGGTCAAAAAGGGCTAACTGTGGCGTCCTCCTTCACCCCTCCTTTCTCCGCTCTTCTTGTTCAGCACCCTCCTCCTTTCATCTTCTCATTTCATCTACTGTACTGTCTGCTCATATCCCTTCCTCTTCTCCTATGTCTGTTTTCTCCTCTCATCCTCTGTTCTCCACGACCTTATGCTATCCTGTGCAGCTTCTCTCCTGCCTCTATTCCTTTTCTGCCTTCGTCTCCCTTCTTTCTTTCCCCTCCTGTTATTTCTGCTACAACCGTCAGTTTTTAGTCTCCCACTTCCTTCCTCTTGGGTGGTGTCTTTTATTATCCTTCTCTCTTTCCTTCACCTCTCCTTGTACTCCCTATTTTCCACTTAGTCTTTTTTCTGTTCTTGCTACCAATGTGTCCCATCTTGGTTCCACTCTAATCATCCCGTGTCCTTTCCTCCTCTCCAGATCAATGTCATTGAGTCCAAGAAGAAGACAGAGGTCCTCTATGCAGTAAGTACTGAAATTAAAAATACCTTTTCCTCAAGTGATTTCTGTGTGTATTCTCTTATGTTCTTATATGTGTTCAAGCATTAATTTGTGTGTGTGTGTGTGTGTGTGTGTGTGTGTGTGTGTGTGTGTGTGTAAAGGTACTTTCTCTGATGGAGGCCCAGGCGCAGTTCTTCCAGCAGGGCCATCAGTCCCTGAAGGAGCTGGAGACGTACAGAAAGAATCTGAGCGATGAGGTAAGAGAGAGAGAGAGAGAGAGAGAGAGAGAGAGAGAGAGAGAGAGGGAGGGAGGGAGGGGTGAGGGGCACCGAGGCGATAAATAACATGACGAGAACAAGATGACAAGAAATGATGGATGAAGGGCATAACGGAGGAAACAGTGAGGAGATAGCAGAGGGGACAGCAGATACCAGTCAGAGATTAGACTAATTCAAACAGAGAAGAATGAGCCTGAAATAAGATGGAAACATATCTAAAGAGGGTAAAGTAGAATAGAGAGGGGATCTGAAGGTTTGATTCAAAGACAGTGGACACCCTGGATCTCTGGAAAGAGGTGTGCACCATATAAGCAGGACCCTGTTGTATCATGGGACATGGCCAGCGTGACGAGTCGTCTTTACAGGAAGCTGGCAACAGGGCAATAACAGGAAATGTTTCACATGACACACACCAACTGCCATATCGTGTGTGTGTGTGTGTGTGTGTGTGTGTGTGTGTGTGTGTGCGTTGTTTGTTTGAGTTGGCATCTGAATCATGATTAGAGCTGACAAATATCATTAGAGGTAGATGACATTTCCTAGACATTTCCAGGCGAAGGCATCTACAATCATCTCAGACCAAGTACCTCCACTGTGTCTCAACAGGTGATGCACTGTGACACAGACCAGATCCTGGTCTCTCACACTTCAGCACCCCTTAATCTACAACCCAAATTCCGGAAAAGTTGGGACGTTATAAAATGAAAACTAAATGACTTTCAAATCACAGGAGCCAATATTTTGTTCACAATAGAACATAGATAGCATAACACATGTTTAAACAGAGAAATTTTACAATTTTATGCACAAAAGGAGCTAATTTCAAATTTGATTCCTGCTACAGGTCTCAAAATAGTTGGGACGGGGGCATGTTTACCATGGTGTAACATCCCCTTTTTTTTTTAACAGTTTGAAGACGTCCGGGCATCGAGGTTATGAGTGTCTGGAGCTTTGGTGTTGGAATTTGGTCCCATTCCTGCCTTATATAGGTTTCCAGCTGCTGAAGTGTTCATGGTCATCTTTGACGTATTTTTTTCGTTTAATGATGAGCCACATGTTCTCTATAGGTGAAAGATCTGGACTGCATGCAGGCCAATTCAGCACCCAGACTCTTCCACGATGAAGCCATGCTGATGTAATAGCTGCAGTATGTGGTTTTGCATTGTCCTGCTGAACTACACAAGGCCTTCCCTGAAATAGACGTCGTCTGGAGGGGAGCATATGTTGCCCTTAAACCATTATATACCTTTCAGCATTTATAATGCCTTCCAAAACATGCAAGCTGCCCATACCGTATGCACTTATGCACCCCCATACCATCAGAGGGGCTGGCTTTTGAACTGAACGCTGATAACACGATGGAAGGTCTCCCTCCTCTTTTGCCAGGAGGACACGGCGTCCATAATTTCCAACAAGAATGTCAAATGTGGACTTGTTGGACCATAGAACACTAATCCACTTTGAAATAGTCCATTTTAAATGAGCCTTGGCCCACAGAACAAGAAGGCCCTTCTGGACCATGTTCACATATGGCTTACTTTTTGCATAATAGAGCGTTAGTTGGCATTTGCAGATGGCACGGCGGATTGTGTTTACCGACAGTGGTTTCTGGAAGTATTCCTGGGCCCATTTAGTAATGTTAGTGACACAATCATGCCGATGAGTGATGCAGTGTCGTCTGAGGGCCCGAAGACCACGGGCATCCAATAAAGGTCTTTGGCCTTGTCCCATATGCCCAGTGATTTCTCCAGTTTCACTGAATCTTTTGATGATGTTATGCACTGTAGATGATGAGATTTGCAAAGCCTTTGCAATTTGACGTTGACGAACATTGTTTTTAAAGTATTCCACAATCTTTTTACGCACTCTTACATATATTGGAGAGCCTCTGCCCATCTTTAATTCTGAGAGACTCTGCCTCTCTAAGACATCCCTTTTAAAGCGTATCATATTACAGACCTGATATCAATTCACTTTATTAGTTGCCAGATGTTCTCCCAGCTGAATCTTTTAATTTTGTTTTGCTTTTTTAGCCATTTGTTGCCCCCGTCCCAACTTTTTTGAGACCTGTAGCAGGAATCAAATTTGAAATGTCCTCATTTAGTGGATAAAAGTGTAAAATTTGTCTGTTTAAACATTTGTTATGTTATCTATGTTCTATTGTGAATAACATATTGGCTCATGTGATTTGAAAGTCTTTTAGTTTTCATTTTATTCAAATTTAAAAAAACTTCCCAACTTTTCCGGAATTCGGGTTGTAAACCACATGGAATGTTTGCATGGCAGGTAGCACTACTCCTGTAGTAGGCTCCTGAAGGCTTCAAGCAATAACATGAATTGACCATTAGCATTGAATTAGCACACGCTCCTCTAGAAATCAACCCTCACGGTGTGAACTGTGCCTAAGAAGATAGAGACACAAGAGCAAAGTGGTGAGGCTCAAAAGTGGCCAGTTGAAATGGTGACCCTTTTTTGTAAAGTTTAATAGGCAGAAGTAGGCCTATGGCATCAGTTTTTATTGTATTTGCTATTGGGTTTGTTTGGAAAGTTATGTTTGTGAAATACGTCAAAATGAGAAGTTCATTATTGGGGCAGCATGGAAGGGAAAAATATTTATGAATGTAGATTTCATTTTTATAAATATCATGCACACTGAGCCTAACGGTAATCAGAGTTTTTTCCGCCATTATTGAATTTATAAGTTATAGTAGTTGTGTGTTAGAAGGGTATGTAGTGTGTGGAGGCCTGGGATAGATTAGGCCTATATGGCAGAGGATATAGGGCCTTTAAGGCCGAAATATACTTCTACATCTCCGTAAGTCCGTGGTCATGCAGTTGCCTCGGCGGACTCGTTTTCATTTATGGTTCTCTGATGGTTGTGGGTGTTGTATTTGTACATAAAAGTTGTTAGGTTGCCTTTATTTGCTTAGATTTTTTAAAAGCTACAGAGAAATAGATACCCTGCAATGTAAAAACCCCGTTATTGTAACTGAAAAATACTTCTGAAGGGATTTGCGAGGTGTCTGAGCCAGCCATCTAATGTTAGCATACTACTAGCTAAACAGAGATGTATTGACGGAGACGGATAGTAACAGAATTTGGGAGGTGCTCACACGTTAGGCCACGGAGAGGTGCTCGGAGAGGGTTTGCAACGACGGAGAGGGCTCTCTGTGTCTGCGTAAACGGACAACCATAAATTGGGCTCTAGGGGGCAGTAACAAAAGGCTAGCTGATTGAGTTGATCATGTTGCAGATGTTCTTTATGGTTGACTTATTGTTTGGATTCTGTATGATTGATATATTTTTTCAAAGGAAAGAGTTAAAAGAAATAAATAGGTCTCACTGAGACCATGACATCTGCTGTCCATCTCCTCTCTGCCTATCTTCCTTTGCCATTCATTCACAGCAAAACATAAGGAAGTCATAGTAACAGAATTTATCTTTCGACCTTTGTAAGGCAAGCATCAAGGTCTTGTAGGTGAGCTAAGGTTAAAAAAAGCAAAAAAAAAAAACATTCAGATACTTTTTGCAGGGAAAGATCCATGCGAAAAGTTTTGAGGTTACTAAGCGTTTTTGGAAAGATGTTTGAGTGCAGTCGAGTGAGCGGAAGGACACTCACCTTCTGCTGGCCACAAACACAACACACTTCCTGACACGGCAGGAAATGGCACAAGATAAAAGAGAGTGAGAGATGAAAATGAACTGCTTTTGTGAGCAGTTGCGAGAGAGAGAGAGAGAAAATAAAGAGAGACTAAGAATGACAGGGACAGACAGAGAGAATTGTAATCTCTTCTCTGACCTGGGTTCTGTACAGGAAATGGGAAGTGTTCCAACACTTCCTGCTTCCTGTTTCTCTTTCGGAAGTCTTGAAGTTATCCTAACCAGGATTTGTTCCAGATCCCTGTT
The DNA here is from genome assembly GCF_963457725.1 of Sprattus sprattus. NCBI lineage: Eukaryota > Metazoa > Chordata > Actinopteri > Clupeiformes > Clupeidae > Sprattus > Sprattus sprattus. The sequence continues at coordinate 45,802,083 of NC_137924.1, read as the reverse complement.
TCCATTTTCCTTTTTTTATTCTCTTGCTTTTCCTAATGGCTACTCTATCAGACAGTCTCTCTGCTGTCCTTTTCTCATCAGTGCACTGGTTTTATCACTAAAGCACTGAGGAAATGTCAGACTTTTTTCTCTCCTCTTTTTTTCTGCCTTTGTATCTGTTTGTCTAGCAATGTATTTTTTTCTGTCATTTATTTCTGTTCATCTCTGTGTCAATTACTAATCTACCCATTTTCTTCTGTTTTTCTTGCTTGTTTTCTTTCTTTCTCTGTCTGTCTGTCTGGGTGTCTGTCTGGGTGTCTGTCTGTCTGTCTGTCTGTCTGCCTGTCTGTCTGTCTGTCTGTCTGCCTGTCTGTCTGTCTGTCTGTCTGTCTGTCTGTCTGTCTGTCTGTCTGGGTGTCTGTCTGTCTGGGTGTCTGTCTGTCTGTCTGTCTGTCTGTCTGTCTGTCTGTCTGTCTGTCTGTCTGTCTGTCTAGCAAACCCAGCTGGTCCTGAATGCAGCCCGGGAGAAGAGAGACATGGAGCAGAGGCACGCTGCCATAAAGAAGAAGGTGAACACAGACAGACCGAGAGAGAGGCTGAAACACCTCAAAATAAGTTTCTAAAGCTGTAGACCAGGGGTACTCAATATATGTCCATTAAAATTGTTAGCCTCAAACCCCCTAGTAGACCATTGTAAAAATTATTAGTAGGGTCTGTTCATATACATGGCAGTGATTGATGATCATGAATTTGTCATGGATTTAATTTTGTCCTCTTCTGGGCCTGGTTTCCATGGTAACACATAACTGGGGTTCTCCGCGTGCTGACCTCACCAGGACATGTCCTATGATGACTCCATCATGGACTACTGTGCCGACTCGGCCACGGGGATCGTCATGGAGGGCTACCTCTACAAGAGAGCCAGCAATGCATTCAAGACATGGAGCAGGTAAGCACAGCCAGCCAAAGCACGAGTCCAGGAATCAATCCGTCAATTAACTGCTGATCTAGCACTAAATCAACAAACCAATGAATCGCTCAGTCTGTAAACCAATCACTTAATCTATGATCCACTCAACAGCCAATAGTTCATTCAAACTGTCAATTCATTTATTCATCTATCACTCAGTCAGTCACTTCTCTCTCCACTGAATCTTTCTTTTGCAGTGTTCCTTCCTGTTATTGTTGCATTATTATCTCTCTCCATGCCCTCTCTATTTCTCTCCTTCTCTCTTTCTCTCGTTAGGCGCTGGTTTTCAATACAGAAGAATCAGCTAGTGTACCAGAAAAAGTTCAAGGTGAGGAGCAGGGCTTGTCTATATGTTGTCTTTAGCCATATAATAAAATGTGTACACGCATTGACTGGCTCACCCTATATCTTTGGCATGGCTCATTTCATTACAACTGACAGTCAGGTTTGTTGAATTCATTGCTGTTTATGTGCTATACTTCTTTTGTCTCTATTTCCTCTCCATCTCCATTTATTTTCCATTTCTCTCTCCCTCTCTCCCTCCCTCCCTCGCTCTCTCTCTCTCTCTCTCTCTCTCTCAAATCAATTCAAAGATGTTTTATTAGCATGACTGCTTGGATACAGTGTTGCTAAAGCCACTTTTCTGTAACAATAACAATAACAATAACAAGTTATAATAGAATGAAATTAGGAAGGAAAACTATACTTTATACACATATACGTATGTACATATTCATATTATGTACATATCCAGGATTGTGAAAGCAAAGCTTTCCTCTTTACTTTCAGGAGCAGCCAACAGTTGTAGTGGAAGACTTGCGACTATGCACAGTGAAATACGGCGCGGAACAGGAGAGGAGGTTCTGCTTTGAAGTCGTCTCTCCCTCTAAGTGAGTTCAAACACAAAGGCCACAACTAACAGTGAAGTGTGTGTGTGTGTGTGTGTGTGTGTGTGTGTGTGTGTGTGTGTGTGTGTGTGTGTGTGTGTGTGTGGCCATCTAATTAGGAAGTTAAATAGGTTTTTGTCACCATAGGGTTCAAGAGTGAGGTTTGTCAATGTTGTATACAGTATGGTTGGTACAGGGTGTATTTTTGTGTGTGTGTGTGTGTGTGTGTGTGTGTGTGTGTGTGTGTGTGTGTGTGTGTGTGTGTGTGTGTGTGTGTGTGTGTGTGTGTGTGTGTGTGTGTGTGTGTGTGTGTGTGTGTGTGTGTGTGTGTGTAGGACCTGTCTGCTGCAGGCAGACACTGAGCGACAGCAGCAGGGCTGGATCCTTGCCGTGCAGAACAGCATTGCCTCAGCCTTCCAGGAGCGCAGAGAGGACACCCTGAGCCCTGTGAGTCTCACACACACTCACTAACACACACACACACACACACACACACTGGAAACTCAGGTATTTGCACAGGTTATTGTTCAAATTTTGAATTCTTTATGCATGTTGTTGTGTCTGCGTGTCTACATGTGTGTGTGTGTGTGTGTGTGTGTGTGTGTGTGTGTGTGTGTGTGTGTGTGTGTCAGAGGGACCGGTGCAGTTCTGTCTCTGCAGGCAGTGCGGCGGGGTTAGAGCAGGAGGGGTCCAGTTGCCACGCCCTGGAGGAGGTCCAGAGTATCCCAGGCAACAAGAACTGCTGCGACTGCGGAGAACCAGGCCCTGATTGGGCCTCCATCAACCTGGGCATCACACTGTGCATCACCTGCTCAGGCATACACAGGTACACACACATATACACACACGCACGCAAGCACGCACGCACGCACGCACGCACGCACGCACGTGCACACACGCACACAGACACACAGACACACTCTGCATGCACACACTGTCTCTAACATATGCTTACATGCTCCTGCACAAACACACATGCCAGTAAACATCAATAGAAACACATGAAACAATAAACTTCACACACACTCATTCACGCAGGCACATATGCACGCAAATAAACCTCTTACACATGCACAAACAATCATTCAACGTAAATGTATACGTTTACACAGACAGAGTTTGCATTTGTTTTTATATGTTGTTGCTAGCTTCATGTGTGTGTGTGTGTGTGTGTGTGTGTGTGTGTGTGTAACAGGAGTCTGGGAGTTCACTTCTCAAAAGTACGCTCACTTACCTTGGACTCATGGGAGCCAGAACTCATCAAGGTAAGATCTCTCTCTCTCTCTCTCTCTCTCTCTCTCTCTCTTTCTTTCTTTCTTTCTTTCTTTTTTTTCTTTCTTACTTTCTTTCTCTCTCTCTCTCTCTCTCTCTCTCTCTCTCTCTTTCTAGCTCTCTCTTTCTCTCTCTCTCTGTCCCTCAGGTCTTGACATAATGGAATATAGTTTGCTGCCAAAGCAGCTGCTCTCCTGAGAGGATAGCCTTTTTTTTTTTCATTTTTGTCAAGGACTTCAAAGTTTGGGTGGTTCGATTTAAATTAACATACATTTCTTTATACGCTTTTAAGGGTTAGATAGAAGTTGATTCTACTTTGACTGGTAGTTTGGTTTTTCCAATGTTCCAAATAGTCTTTTTTTGCTTGTTTGGTTATTTTATTGATACAAATTGGTGATACAAAAGTAGTGCTGGTCTGAGCGTTTTGCGTATTAGTTTTTTGTTAATGAGCTAGGGTTCTTCAGTACGAGCTGCCTCAGACTCTTCTCTGGGTTTGATTCCTGGGTTTTTGATTTTTTTTTAAATAGATATAGCCAATGATTAACAGGCTAGTCCTGCCCAATTTGGCATGTTGGGGTTTCCATTGGATGCTTTTCCTATGTAGTATAGCCGTGCACACTGAGTGGACGCCCAGACCTGACCTCCATTTAGTGCAATAGGCTGGATTACACTCGAGTATAGGCGTGCATACTGAGTTTTATATTTTAAAATGTAGATATTATTGCATAGAAATAGTATATTACAAAGATATGATATATATGTAATCTCTCCTATCTCTCTCTCTGTCTCTCTTTTTCTGAGACACACACACACACACACACACACACACACACACACACACTCACACACACACACACACACACACACACACACAGACACACACACTGTGTGGGATGGGTATGTGGATCCACACACCTTAGAGTTTAGAGATTTGCACGGCTTAGCACACAGGTTGGGTGTTGTGCACAAGGGCTAGATCATGTCTGGCTCTTTCAAAATCAACAGTCATGTTGTGTGTCTGCAACACAATAGTAATTATATGTATTTATCTCTCTCGCTCTCCTCTCTCTCTCTCTCTCTCTCTCTCTCTTCTTCTCTCCCATTGTCTTCCTCTCTCAGCTTATGTGTGAGTTGGGTAATAGTCACATCAACCGAATTTATGAAGCACGCATTGATGAGATCACCATAAAGAAACCTCACCCATCCAGCCCTAGGTAAGAGCCTATTACAGCCGCCACTCTCTCTCTCCCATATGAAGCCGCTGTGAGAATACGTGGTTCTTTAAATCTCTCTCTATCTCTCTTTCTCTTTCTGTATTTTATATATAATACTGTATGCTTCCTCCTTTCTGTGTATCTCTGTTAACTGTCTCTCTGTGTCTATCTCTTATCACTCTCTTGTTCATTTTCTCCTCATCTCTCTTAAACAGCTGATCCAGGACCTGTCAGACTAATGCAGCTTTACCTCTTACTCAGTCTCCCTCCATCTCTCCCTCTCTCTCTCTCTCTCTCTCTCTCTGCCTCTAACCATTCTCCTCCTGTCTCGCTCTCTCTCTTATTTTCTCTCTCGCCCTTCTGTCTCTCTCTCTCTCGCTCTCTCTCTTCCCCCTTTTCTCTCTCAAAAGTTGCTGATCCAGGACCTGTCAGACTTTCCAGCTGTAGCACACAGACAGAACAAAAAGGGAATTCTGCTGAAGCCTGTGTTCTGCTCTTTGTTCAGTGTGCAGTCGTCGCTGGTCCGTCCGCACCTATACGTTATTCATAGCACCTAGTGCAAGCACCAGGGAGGTCTCAGTGAGGCCCGCTTTAGGCCAGTGGATCAGATGTGTATTCACAAATGTCAAGTGTCCACAATACATCCTCGGTTTTTCAAAACCTCATTGTCCATCTCTCCTTTTGAAGGATCGGTCAAATTGTGTTGTAGCACAACATGAGTTTACTCCAAAAAAGTGTTGAATGTGTTGCGAGTGCTATTATATTGTTTTAGTGTGACGCATGTGCATTGATGAGGTCACTTAGAGGAAGACATGTTGCACATGTTGAGAACAGATGATGGTTGACTTGACCCAGGCAAAACTGTACACACGCTACTTTCAAAGGTACAGCATGAAGGTTTTTGTTTGCTTGTTTGCCGTGTGTTCCAAAACACTAAGAGAGCTTTAATGGATGACAATCAGCCACGGCCAAGTGCCACAGTAAAGCATAAATGACTATCTAATGACTCACTTTTACTAAGGACGAACTGTTTTCTACAGTTTCTCAGTACAAAATAATTCTAGAAACAGTTATGTTTCCTTGGTTGTTCAGGAACACAGACTTTGGTCTATCTCTGTAGGGATTCTTCCCATGCTAGACACTTACAATAAGACCATGAGCCTATCAGTGGTGAAAACAAGCGGTTTACTTTGACGCAGATGCTTGCCCCATGGGATAACATTGTACAGTGGTTTTAAAATTGCTGGTTATAGCGTTCTAACTCAATACTAGACCGATTTCAATCCTTAATTGTCCCAAAAAGATCAAGGTTAAACAATTTTAAAAAGTTTTCAATTAATCTGTTGAAAACAAAATCTTTTTTGTGTCTCTACCTTCATCAGTTGCTATTTGCAGATGGACATTAATAAAAGTAATACAAATGTTAATGTCATATAATGCAGCATCTTTGGATAAGTGGATCATGGACTTTATCAAACACGTTTTCCTTGATATCCTAAAGACCATCAGGAACAGAAATTTGTGTGTAAAGTCAGGGATTGGGTCTCCATGATGTCAGTCAAAATCTAGACTCCACCTTATTGTCCAGGGTGAGCTTGAGAGGTGTGTGAGTGTGAGTGTGAGTGTGTGTGACCACAGAGGTTTGTTTGGAGTTTCCCTCACTAGCATTAGCATGATTTGCAGGTCTTGCATGTTGAAGCGCTAAGTGTGGGTTGTGGCACAATTACTATTTGTCTCCACCTGCTGTTTGTAAGGGCACATGGCACCATCTCAAAGCCTTATATTATGGGTGTTATGGTTTGGTGAGCAGGTTTGCCTTGCCTTAATCAAAGAAATGAAGGGGCTTAGTGATCTTTCCATCCCTGAAAATGACACTTGATTTTAACAAAATTAAAAAAATTGAGAATATTTTGGCAAAAGTACACAGCAGGCATTGGCATTGGGCCTTCTGGGAGAACTGAGTTCAGTGTAAATCATCATGCACAACACTGAGTCAACAAATCAAATAACACACCAGAGAGAAAAAGCAGAATATTAATCAGTCATGTGGAAGATGGGTGTTGGTGGTGTGTTGATATGATTTGTGTCATAAATCTACTATCAATCTACTATCACCCCAGAATCTATGTCCCCTCTAAACTTTACATTTCTTTCTCTGTCTGTTTCTATCGTTCTATCTTGGCTCTATTTCTACACTTCCTCCTCACTTCCTCTGTTAGCTTGCATAGCTGAGGTGATTATTTGCAGGTACTTTTGGTTAGTTTGTGGCCCCCTCATAAATGTCATATCAACCCTAGTTTAAGATCACGTGTCTCCATATAATCTGTTTCTGTTTCTGTTTTGCTCAGTTTAAACGCATCGTCATTTTCCCTATTTTAATACTCTTTTAATTTGTGAATGTGTTGGTATGTTTTGTGTTCCTGTTCATTATGTGGCATTATAAATGATGAATTCTAAAGAATAACTGCTTGTTGAGATCAGGTACACCATTGCAATTTTGAAATCATTCGGGTATAATGTACATGTTAAGTGTACAACAACAGTTAATAATATCATCCGAGAATACAGGTCAATAATAAATGTTTGAAAATAGTAAATCTCCTTCCTCTACTAAGTGCCCTTTCTACCTCAGGCAGGATAAGGAGACGTGGATCCGCTCCAAATACGTGGAGAAGAAGTTCATCCAGAAGCTTCCGGAGACGAGCCGTGTGACCCCTCTGAGGCGGTCCAGTGCCAGACGGAACCGCAGCACGGTGCAGGAGAAAGGAGCAGGACCCCGGCCCGCGCTCAAACCCAAACCCAACCGGGCCACACTGCCCCGCCTGTCAGGTAATACACACACACACACATACACACACACACCTCAAACCCAGTACCTGATCAGTTTTTTAACCCAAATTCAAAGCCACCTTACCCCTACCTGTCTAGTAACACACATATATATAGTACAAATACACACAAAGA
>NC_137924.1:45717297-45789797 GCF_963457725.1 Sprattus sprattus | reverse complement strand
GGGGGTGATTATAAAATGACGTCCCTGTGTTGGCAGGCTGCAGCAGCCATAAGTCATTCTGCACATTCTATTAATGTATGCCTATGGGCACTAAAACATCATGTGCAATATGCTGGCAACCTTAACCCGTAGACAGACTTTCTTAACCCTTAGTTAGTATTCATGCAATGGAAACTGTTCTCATATGGGACCGGCAGTCCTGTACATGGAGCTGCACATGTAAAGTGCATATTTCAGTCTTAGTCAGTTTTGAATCCACCCCAGTGTGTGTTTTAAGGTTTTTATTGGTGACTGTATTTGACTGTCTGCATCTGTCTGTCTCTGTGTGTGCATATTTATGTGCATGCGTGCGTGCGTGCGTGCGTGCGTGTGTGTGTGCTGATGTGTCCATGGAGGCGGTCGGTCTCCACTGCTTGCACAGTGTCGTCTGCACCTTGCCTGCCCGCCACAGGTAATTGTCCACCTTCTCAGCCTGCCAGCATGCCGTGCAAACAATATGCCCATTTCAAAACCTGAAACAAGACTGTGTACTATCTCTTCATTCCTTAAACCTGGCGTGTGTGCGTGTGTGCGTGTGTGCGTGTGTGCGTGTGTGTGCGTGTGTGCGTGTGTGTGTGTGTGTGTGTGTGTGTGTGTGTGTGTGTGTGTGTGTGTGTGTGTGTGTCATGCCTGTGTCCATGTTCCCACTTCTCCTCTCTGTATAACTCTAGTGGGCATCAGAACAGAAAGAAAGAATGGGATGTTTTGGGACAGAATTCTGTCTTCTAAAGGTTTTGAAATGGGTCTGTCCTGTGCCGTGTCTTCTTTGCACCAGGTATATTGAATTCTAACGCAGCTCATTGTGACTAATTTTGGCCCTTCAGAGAAATTAACAAATGAATGAATTGGCTACTGGCGTTGGGGTGCTTGGGTGAATCAGACTTGCATGCAGTGTTATGTGTATGTGTGTGTGTGTGTGTGTGTGCATATAAGCTTTGTGTAGATTGGCATGGCATACGGAGAGATTACATATACCAATGCTGTCATCATAAAATACCATGAGGCAGTGTCATTCAATCCAGCAGGGTGAATGTTTCTACCCAGTGCTTCTACGTAACGCATGTAACAGACAGGTGGGCAGCTGCAACAGTGGGTTGGAAAGGGAACAGACTGGAAGATATCTGACTTAGCATGACTTTATGTGTATTATGTTTATCGCTCTCCCTCTTTCTCTCTCTGTATGTTTATTACTCTCTCTCTCTCCCTCTTTATGTATATGTGTATGTATTTGTCTGTGTGACTCTACACTGCTGACTCTCTACTCTTGTGTCCCTATCTGTGGAACAGGTGATGAGATTGGTCAAGACATCTTCAGAGATTTTTCTCAGATGGCCTCCCACCACCCAGAGAAGCTAAAGCGGCGCAGCACCGACATTAAGATACCCTGACCAGCAGGTTGCAGTGTTTCACAACATATGCTCCCTCTGTTCAACTTATGCACACAGACATACAGACATACACTCACGCACAGACACACACACACACACACACAGACACACACGTACACAGACACAAGCTTCCATGCACATTCAACTCAGACATACTCCCAATGATATGTGTAATTCTAGATTGCACACACACACACACACACACACACACACACACACACACACACTTCCATTCTCGCATACTTGTTTTCCAGTGATTGTCATGGGCATGACTGTCCACACCTTACCCTTAAACCATACAAAAAATGTGTGCTGAAATGATTTCTTTTTATCTTAAATGTATATTTTTGTTGTTTTTATATTGATTCCACTGCACATTGTGTGAGGAATAAAAGTGTGCTGCATAAAACTGTGTTTATATTCTGTGTATACTACTTTTATTACAACTACAATGTTTTTTAACATTGAATCTACCATAGTCATATGTTTTTTTAAACTCATATTTGATACGTGCTATCCAAGATGCCACTTGATCTTTTTGCGAGTCATCTTAGGACAAGTTCTCAGGGGTCTCTTATCATGGTATGTGCTGTGACATTCTGAATTGTTTTGTGGTCATAAACTGAAGAGTTTACTCTACGGCATCCAACAGGAAGAACAGCTTAGCCTAGAAAAGTGAAAGAGTGACTATGAAAATGGAATTGGAGCAAAGGTGAAGGGGTTTACTCACCTGCCTTTCATGCGGTTTCCTTGTTCTGTTAGAAGAATGCACTGCCCTTCTGTTAACAGTCCAAAAATGCATGCCTGTTCGCATCTTTTGTACTCAAGAACCTCCTATGTCTGTACTCTCGGTGGCGGTAACCAAATTAGTTATTGGTAACAGTAGAGGATAGCTTGATGATGATGATGATGATGATAATAACTTTTATTTATATAGTAGTGGGTAAACCGTGCTTTATAATATTAAGTTCAAAGTTCAAAGCATAGAAAAAAAAGCATTAGAAAAAGACAATACAAATAAATCATTCAAAACTACTTAAGTATTGTGCATTACACTAAATGTATTAAAATGAATAACAATATATGTAAATACAAATAAAATGCAATGAGAAATAGGCTATCATACAAAGTCCTGAAATCTATTAAATAAAAGGGTAAAACCGAGATGGTGGTTTTTGGTGATGAGTGGAAATAGTAACTTCACAGACAAAAGGAGTCAGGTTACCAGAGCAGCCCTCAGCTGGTGTCTAGTAAGTCTTCTGGCAGGGTTATCTTGTCTGGTAAGAGGAGGTAGCCTCTACAGTGTACATTGAACCTGGCACCCATACCACTAGCATGTCACGCTCTCTGATACAGGGGAATACAAATCAGTGTGAAGTCACGTTGAATGGTTTTGCTGGCTGTTTTTTGGTTAAAAAATAAATAAATAAAAATAAAAATTCCCACAAAGATAACTATCCATTTCACACACATTAACCTGTTTCACAGCTTTTCTGGCACTTGCTGGCATGGGTCTATGAGGCACCAAGTGTAACAGACCTAGTCTAATGATGAGTTGTTTGATTTTAGATCCCATCAACCGATCCAACTCCATACATCTACTAGATCCTCCTTGTAAACACTAACCATATTATAAACCCTCAGGCTGCCCTGACCAATAGCGTTTTAGACACAGGAGGGGAGATATTCCATTGCAGATACTGTCTCATGTCCCTAGACCATCTCAGAGTGAACATGATTCCGCAACTGTTGTGTTTACCCTGTGAAGTAACCCAACCTCCTAATCATCAGCCTTCAGTATAGAAATATTTGGCATGAAAATGCTTTGATACACCGCAACCCACTACATGCCACCTCATCTTGCATTTTTGAATGCAGGTTTCCTCTTGCATCATTCCCTATGGTCATATCAGGTTTCATGCCAAATAGTCCTAAAGGCTGATTTGTACCTAGTTTGCATAAATGGAATGTTCCTGAAAGTTGCTGCATTTTAGCAGGTAATGATACACCAGTCCTATAAATGTTTAAGACTGAAATGTTCTTGGTTCAGGTACCATACATACTGCTGAACATTTTTCAAAATGTGAAGTCTTCGGAGTTGAAAATGCCTGCCTAAAAATAAATACATTGACTCTTTTCAGGTCGTGGGACCAGTCCCTTTCCAACCCTGGAGCTGATTGTCCTACCGCTGTGCTGTTGGTAAAGGAGGCCATTGGTAAATGAGTGACCATTTATATGAGCCTCACTGGCCCAGTTAACTTAAAGAAGGAGAGAGAGAGAAAGACAGTTGAGGAGGAAACATGCAGAGAGGAGACCATTACATGAGTCACTGGAGTGAATGGGAATGCCAAAACAATGTCCAAATATTTAAGTTTTTATTTAGTGCATAGAATACAAAAAGCTGGAAAACTGCTAACTGCAGAAGCATCTTGGCGTGCATTTAAGGTATCAGATAAGTGTACAGTTTAATAGAAAAATGTTCCTCTTCCCGCTTTGGCAAACTGAATTTATTTTTAAATTGGTATATACAATACGTGTTTAAAAAATGACTTTGGTAAAGATAAAAAATTCAAGTTCAATGGCTCAAAAAAAGACAGAAACTACAGGATCATCTGCTATATAACAGAGGTAGAAGGCGAACGTTTCTGTGATCATGACTAGACCTCCCTGGCAAGAGAAGGTCCTTCTGTCACTCACTTTGGGTCAGGAGGAAGTTGTCGTTGGCTGGAGTATGTTCAAGACACCAAGACGTACCAATGTGACGCTTTTCAAATTCCTGAGAGTGCCCTGCGGCAGTCCTTTAGAACCCAGAAAGAGTGGAGGCACTCACTCAGTGGGTACTTTCCCACAAAAATGTCAGTGTGCAACAACCATTGCTTAAGCTACATTATGTGTATTAAGGTGCGTTAAAAGGGAACTCCTTTTATAGCATCTGCAATACATTTTGATTGAGTCACGTCAATAAACAGAAAAACACACGTGTCATTCCAACTAGCTGCTCAGGCTCTTCACTATACAATGTTTTAAGGACTGCACTTACAGCTCCCAAACACATTGGCTAGTCAGTGCCAGTGACACTTTAGACTCTCTTTGCGTTACGATGGTTACAGCACAATGATCTGTAACGGAAAGGGAGCCTAGAATATGACTTGTGCAGTTGTTCAAGGTTGCAATCGGTGGTAAAATGCTATAAAAGTCTGATGAGCTAAACTGATTAGAAGGGTCCCTTGACCATAAGTAAACATGCACTTAAATGGAGGCGATCTCACAGCAGACGGTGCAGCCCCAATGAAATCTCAATATCCTAAATAAAAAAAGAAGACCACATTTACCCAGATAAGGACCCACACCGACTTGTTTGGTGGTTATATAAGCTTTCACAAATGGACTAAGATGGCCTATGTTATGAGATGCCCCAAGACACATCATTGAATCTCCTGATTCCAACAAGAGCAATGAAACAAGGCACTGTGAGTGTGTGAGTGAGTGAGTGAGTGAGTGAGTGAGTGAGTGAGTGAGTGTGTGTGTGTGTGTGTGTGACCGGTTGTGCTGAACTTCACACATTTTTTACAAAGGGTATATCTGGCAGAGTAGGGAAGGACAAGCCACAAAATTACTCAGGCGACTGTCGAAATACTACAGATCATGTTACAAAAAAAAAACACCCTTATTACAAATGGTAGAGAGGGGAGTTAAAGCCACACAAATAATAAAGAACTATTCCTATGATTGTCAAAATACTCACGCCAAAATGCTATGTTGAAGGTTACAAAAGCATACCTACGACCCTTTAGACATGTCCCTGGAGTGGAGATGTCTGTGGTGAGCTCAGAGGACCCGGCCTTGCATGCTGCGCTGCGTACATGCTGTGTTTAATCGCAATTTGTTTTGGTTTATTTGATTAATCGCTTTTTTCTTGCTCAGACTGAAGCTTCTTGTATTGAATATTTGAGGTTTTAACTAATAGCGTGGGAGTATATTTAAATTGAAAGCATCTTTTTAAATTTGAACAGAGATTCTCTCCTGTGAAGATTAAATAAAACCATTACAAGGCCACTATAAAATTCACTGTCAGCTTTAAAGACATATCGAACTTGGTGTGCATGTTAGTTGTAAGCTGAAGTGCTCAATAAACTTGCAAGCGGGTGAATTCAGCCTAGCTCCGTGCCAGGTATACATTGGATGCCCAGAAATATTTTAACCAACCATTAGCCTACCTGTGCACTTACTAATAACACAACCCATGCAGCTGCATTATCACATTTTTTGAATGTGTTAACATGTTAAATATTTCAATTTAAATCACCGCAAGTGGCGAACTTTGGGTTGGAAGTGGTATGCCTCAAGTGGCAAGAGGTTTAATGATTTACTCCAACAGGTAAAAGAGGACCACTTACATTTCAGAAATGGTACAAATGGATTTAAAGGCAAAATAGTTTTTGAAGATTTTTGATGACCAAACCATGTCAGAGGAACAGAAGAAAATATTATGTAGTTTACATCATCTGACTAATTTGTTTGAAATAGCTTCTCTATGCCATTATGAATGAGCCTACAAACTTTCATTAAGATTAGCCCAGGCTTAGCACAGGCTATTGACAGCTGACGCTTTTTTTGTCGAGTAGCCAAGTATACGGATACCCAATTTAGAAATGTTAGTATTAGCAGTTTTTGGAGATTTTGAAATATGTCAGCTGGAGTGCACCCCATGGACGGAATGCGCCCAGAATAAGTGTAAGTCTTGCCTTCAAAATTGATTGACATGCAACTTGTAAATGGTTTGATCAATCGAATTCCCAGAAGAACTTGCCTGGAGATGATGTACCCCAAATTTTGTGACAATCGGATTTGTGGCCTCAGACTACTTAATTTTCCCGCCCTTTTCATGAAATTGAAATGGCTGGAAAATGTGGGGTGGGAATTGGCAGGGATTTGATTTGGGAGCCTATAAGTAATCGGAGAAAAATATAAATTTTGTTGCAACCCACGCAAACCCCGAGCCATGACGTAAACGTAAGGGGGTAACTACAGCATCCCCTTGTGGCTGACTAGTTTCATATTTAGTACACAGCTTCTGTGTGCAATTATGAATGAGCCTATACAGTTTCATGAAGATCGGCCATTCACACTGACAAATATTGTTTGCTGAATTTTAATTGGCTGTTTAGTGGCCATTTTGGTGAGCCAGCCAAATGGCACTTTAGGTAATGAAGGCAAATAAGGCAAAGTATTCAAAAAGTTCCAAATTTCTATGTTAAACAGTTCTAGAAATATTGACCTGTAAGTTGTAGAGCCCCGTATGGAGGGAAATTCATAAAATTTGGCGTGCGTCCGAAAGAATGTTGCAGTGATTGTGTGTCACTGTGAGAGAAAAAAAACGGTTAAAAAAAGGTACTAAAAAACCCCACTTAGACAGTACATAGATGAGCATCTTCCTACCTACTGATATACAGAAATAGAGGCTCACATGTCTTGAATTGGTTGTCTTAAAAAGAGATTTCACATGTTGTTGTAGATGCCCCTGTCAGTGGTGTTTGGCAGTGATGTAACCTATGACACCTCTTGCTAAGGCTGTAACAAGTGGTGGCCAGGATGTTATAGTTCTGTGTTGCAGCTATAGTTGACAGTGATAAAGAAAGAGACGCTCCTATTAAACCCCCTTCCAAGTGCAAGCTGCATGTGTCTCTGGTTATCCAGTCAGGCGATCTTCAGTTGGTCTCTGTCTCACCAGCCCGCAGTAAGCATGACCTTCTCGTCTGGCTACAGGTCAGGGGTAAGGTTAGTTGTCTCAGTTGAGGGTTCTGGGTCCCGGACGGGTTTTTCAGAGAGGGGGGTGAATGTGATGCTCTGCTTGCCTGGACAGGACTCCTGGTTGAATTCCTTCAAATGGAGAGCCCCCTCTGCGTTGCTGGGGGCCTTAGGGGAGGTGCAGGAGAAGAAGCCGGGGAGGGTGGCTGTCACGGCGGCGCCCATGAGAAGGAAGCCCCCAGCAACGACGAAGGAGGCCAAGTAGGAACCAGTTCTGTCCTTCAACAAGCCTATGGGGGAGAGGAAGACGTTAAGAGTCGAGCTAATGCAAGATTCAGTGCTCCAGATAAGGATTTCATTGACACAAATGTTCAAGCCAGATAAGTCTAAAATATTTGGTGCTCAATTGCTATGAAACTAAATTATTGAGTTTGTGGAGGTTGATTGGAACTTCCGAATTTGTCCAGTTTCACCACTGTATTTGGCATGGGAAGTCTCTTTTTAGCAAGTATCTACATGATTGGAAAGTTTCACTGTTTACACTCAGAATCACAGATAAAATAAATCGCATGTTCCCAATCTCTCTCGGTACGGATCACAGCCCATCATATAAATTCACAAATGCTCTTCTAACTGTGCCTCTTCCAAATCTGGTCAACAGAAGGGATTCCACTCAAGCCAGCATCCCTCAAGAAAAAGGCCTCGTGATGATGTGCCATTGCAAACAAACATTTTTCTGTCTCCTGAGTACTCTGTTTCCTGGAAACACTTAACATAATCTTCCCTAATTTCAAATCTTGTGAACTTCACATAACATCACTACAAAACACACACACACACACACACACACACACCCACTATCACACCAAATACCCCATGACCAAGAGTTCATGAAATCTGCCTAGTATGTTGACCTTCCATCTGACCCAGTATATCAACAAACAAGGGATGATCAATGGAGGGTAACACACATGAAGAACGGAACAGACTGTGGACTGTGGCCTAACAAACCCCCCTCTACAACACTGGCCCCTGGCACCATGGGTTATAAGAAGATCATACAAGCAACAATAGGATCATTATTTGACTCTTTCTCTCCTGAGTGGTATATAATGTGTACAGGGTACAGTGGGATAACTTCAAACAGCTTCATGTGTGTGGGTTTAATGTTTAACATCAAAGACCTGAGCTCTCCATAGGGTGGACAGTAAAGGTCGCAAATGAAATAGCAAGAGGGGGGAAGGGAGTTAGTAGTAGTAGGAAAAACCAAGAGCTGGAGCGGTTTAGGCTAGAAACCAACAGGACAGTAAGAAGGTTGAAGACAAAGAGAAGGGATGGAAAACAGGACAGAAAGAGAAGGAAAATGTATTTGCTCGATTCCTGATCTCGTTGAGCTAATGGCATACCATTTCAAACTGTAACAATGGTGAAAGTGAGCGTTCTTCTTTCAAACCGGCTTCGTCATGAACTATCAAATAAACGTTCGAGACACCACCTCAACAATAACACAGACTAGTGTTGTTTCCACAAAACTGAACAGAAGAAAACAGAACATCTGCAGATATATAGCTGGCTTTAGAAATAGTCTAATGCCGAGCAGGTTGAAAAGAAGGAAATGAAGAGTCCAATACTGGAATAGATTGAAACCCTCACGGCACAAGAACACACACTACTAGCCCTGCAAATATGCCACAGAGCAGAAGGAAATGAAAACTTGAAGCCACCAGCGAGGGACGAGGCTTCATGGCAGAAGATCAATCGAGCACCAGACTCAAACAACGCCAGATAGCCTGACACCACGGCTCTGCGTTACGCTCATCAACTATTCATTCAAAAGGGTTTTTGTAAAATTTCAAACATGTCATTTTTTCAGTAAGAAGGGGAGCATTCCAAATAAAATTAATTATTATCCTCATTACAAAGAACTATACAGAGATCTCAAGCGTTTATTGATGTTAAGGCTTAGTTTTGGGCCATTAACCTTTGAACCTCAAATTTACTTTTAGTTTAATTAGGTGGGAGTCCATTGCTTACATAACAGGCCTTCTTTTTGTTTAACATTTCAAGGTAACCTTATCCCACTGCTTTGACCTTCTGTCCCTGTGGCTTTCCTGTGTTTTACCACACAAGGGGTCAAAGTGCTTCCTTGCCAACTCAAAACACTCTGCCCCTGCCCCTCACTGACCCCACCCCCAAAATTTGACCCTCTAATCACCCCATGCTCACCTGACAAAGGGGCGCCGAGCAGCCCCCCTACGCTCTCGATGAGCTGCAGCAGACCCAGTGCCCCCAGCATGCGCTCCATGCCCACGATCTCAGGCACCACGGCGAACACCAGTGGCGTCATGGCCCCGGAGCACAGCCCCTGTGCCAGGCTCACCGTCAGCAGCCCCGCGTAGCCGGCCAGAGTGCCCAGCGGCAGCGCCACCAGGAACAGGCCGAGCAGCAGCGTCCACATGCACAGCATATGCACCAGCCGCAGGCGGCCCAGGTCCGACACCCAGCCCGAGAGCAGGCGGCCCACGATGTCAGTCACGCCGGTCGCGGAGATGACGAAGGCCGCCTGGTACTCGGAGAAGCCGCAGTGGCGGCTGTGCGCCACCAGGTGCACGTAGGGGATGAAGTAGCCGGCGTTGAAGAAGGTGATGGCAAGGCCGAAGGTAAGGAAGGGCCGCTGCAGAAGCAGAGGAAGCTCGAAGTACATGGAGACTTGGGAGAGCAGCGAGGAGCAGGACGAGTCCTTTACAGTCTGAAATGAGGATGCAGGGTGAGGGGCAGATTTATGGTCGTGTGAGAGAAAATCGATGGTGTATTTTGTGACTGTAGTACATTTATGATAATAATACATTTTATTTATACAGATCAAGCACTGTACTAAAAAAGAAAAACAGTAAAACAGAAAAACCTGGGCTAGTAAATTCAAATAAACTTATTTTACACTTAGTGCACAAGCACATATTGAAATCTGTAGACAGATGCTAGATGTCATGACATTTAAATCCTGTCAGGTTGACAAGGCCTGGGTTTCAACAAGCCTCCATGGCCTTTTTCCCTGCTTGACTTCAGGGTTTTTTAAATGAACCAGCGGTGTCTCCCTGCACTGCTATAAGTGCACAGGGCAGCTCTCAAACATCATCCGCCTGGAGGCCTTGCCCATTAGTTGCCTGACAAAAACGACTTTAAATCACTGAGCGGTGTAACTTGAACCCCAACCATAATTGGTGTCTTTCAGGCAACATCAGTGAATATGTTTGTGCTTCCTATGCATTTGTTTAAAAATGTGTCTCATATATTGATGGGTGTGTTTCAGTGGGGTTAAAACATTTTCATTCAATGATCTTCCCATAGTTTAGTTCATGTCACAAAAACTGAGCAACAAAAATGTAAATTGCTGTTTAAAACAGGATTATCTAAGACCAGCATTATCTTAATGCCTGAGGTGTGCGTGTCTTGTACAGTTTTTTGAAAATGTGCTTTTTGAGAGGATTTTAGAAATGTCTGGAAACGTTGGATCAGTGGACGCATCACAAGCCCAGGCTATACTGGGACTCCACAGCATCTTCTCTATGTTTTCTGCTTTTGTCAAAGTGACATGGTGGCATGTTTTAATGGTTTTGCAGTAGAATTTAGTAAACTTACCTGAGAATTCCACAATTTCACTTTTTAAAAACCAACAACGAAGAGGCAAGTAGGACTTGCAATAAACAGGGGAAGCAGTTAGGCTCAGCTTTGATGGAACTCTTTTGTACAGTTTACGCTACAATACTGCTATGTATATGTGTCTTCACAAAAAACATCCTAGATAGCTAACCCAATGACATCCTGAAATAACCCAGTGATATCCTGGAACACATTCCTCTGATTCCACTATTCTAATAATATAACACTTACCTGGCTGTATCCATATGTTTAATGGTAAACACCTTTACTGACTTAGATCCTAGCCTTAAATCCCTAACCTTTATAAACAGCCCGGCTGGTCCAGTGTCTAACCTTGTCCAGTGCCTTGGCGGCAGTGATGGGCCGGATGAGGGCCCCGCAGGCCACCATGTTGAGACTCAAACCCCCGAGGATGAGCAGGGCCCCCCGCCAGCCATACACCTCCACCAGATACTGGAAGAGCGGCGAGAAGGCGAAGGAGGAGAGGCCCACGCCGGTGAAGCCCAGGGCCATGGCCAGAGAGCGCCGGCGGGTGAAGTACTGCATCACTGACCCCACGGTGGGCGTGAAGACGAAGGCCCAACCCGCACCTGCAACGAAGCAGGAGGAGAGAGAGATAGAGGGAGACCGTGAGAGAGAGAGCGAGAAGAAAGTGAGGGATAGAGAGAGAGAGTGAGAGAGAGAGAGAGAGCGAGAGGTGAAACATCTACAGTGCCACTTTAAAGTATGTGAACCCCTTGAGCACTTAAGCGTTTTCTGTTGTTTTACCATGATTATTCATTTTTTTATCACCAATTTTCCATAGATGAAATGTCAGGTTTATGTTTATCATTTGCATGTACTTGTTTAGAGGAAATTGTTTGAGTAGCCGAAAAACTACATGAAACATGGAATTAGTCCATTTCAAAAGTAAGTGAACCCCCAGCTGAATTGATAAAGTCAAGCAGGTAACAGATTCAGTGAAACTTATTTGGGTGATTAATTAGTCAATTGAGCAAACCGATCATCTGAGACATACTTAGGGAAAGGTTTGGGCAACACAGATTAAAAGAGAGAGGAAACCAACCAAACTACTGTAGTGCCAAGGTGTACCCACACAGATCAACAATGCCGAGAGGAAACGAGATACCCGAGAACATCAGGAAGAAGGTACTGTCAGCCCATCAGTCTTGGGAAAGCTATAAGACCATCTCCAAAAGATTCCAGCTCCATCCATCCATCCAAGACAAATAATTTTGAAATGGAGGGCATTCAACATGACCGCATCTCTGCCTAGAAGTGGACGCCCATCAAGACCATCACCAAGACGCACCAGAAGAAGAATAAATCAGGTAAAAGTCAACCCACACATCACCTCTATAGAGTTTTGGACCTCTCTGGCAGCATCTGGGTTAAATGTACATGGGTCTACAATCAGACGAAAATATTTGGTTTTGATCGTGACAAAATAATTCTATCTCGGACTCATCTGTTTAAAGAAGGGACTTCCAGAAGGCCTTTAGTTTATCCACGTGCGCTTGGGCAAAGTTGAAACGGGCAGTTACGTTCTTTCTTGAGAGCAGAGGCTTCCTTCTATGGAGGACTGAAAGTGCCAAAATTCAATAAATAAATACACCATCAATAATTATTTAAATGTGTCATTAATTAATTAAAATGGGAATTAAATACATAAATGTTTTATTAAATGTGTCATTAATTAATTCAAATTGGAAATAAATACATAAATGTTTCATTAAATGTGTCATTAATTAATTAAATACAAATTCATTTTATGTCAAAAAACACATTTAATTATTTCACTATTTAATTAATTATGTCATGGTCCTGTGTTGCAGCGCATCAATAATTTATTTTATCTGTCAAACTCACCCATCAAAGTCAGTGGGCGGATTCCTAAAACCTGATTGGCTACCCTGCACATCAAGTCAAGGTTTACCGATTCAAGATATTTGGATTGACGCAGGCCTCATTCCTAAACACTGTGTCAAACAAAACTTTTTCTTAAACGCTAAAAATCCAGAGCGTGCGAGATGAAGAAAACGGAAAATCGATCCAGTAGTGGACCATGGATTAAATACCTCGAAAGCAATTTAGTTATTAGACCTAATAACAAACACATTACAAATAATAAAGAGGGCTTTCATCCATCAAAATGTGTTGGTTTGTCTGCTTTGTATACATTATCTCTTTCAATCTGGCTTGTTTTTGTGTGATATTACACTTGATATTAACAGTTGACTAAGCAAGTTCTTGTAGCAGCTAGCTGCTAGCTGTCGTGAGGTACTACTACAGTATGCTAGTCAACTCCCATCATGAGCTGCATTGCCTGCTCGTAGAAAACCCGTAGTTGCATCATTAACTGAGACCGTGATGTAGTACTGGTTTTGTATTGTGTGTACTGTAGAAGACTTGCCACTTGAAAAAAAATAAGCTCTTGACTAAGCACGTTCGTGTAGTAACTAGCACTAGCTGCTGTAGGTTACTGCTACAGTTGTTAAGTAGCTAGTCAACTCCCGTCATGAACTGCATTGCCACTCGTCTGATCTACGTGAGAAAATATAGAAAGCCATGGCCAAGTAAACAGAACTTTTATATGTCGTGGAAAATTCTAAGAGTTCTCAAGAAACTTCTCAAGGCAAATAGGTGTGAATATGCTGAAAGGTTTATTTCAGAGGAATTAACTACTGCTGAGCTGGTCCATGGAGCATCTCAAAAACTCTAGTCTAAAGTGATCAAGTAAACAGAACTTTAACTTTAGGTCGTATGGTACTACATGGTATTAAAAAGTTAAACAAAATTTAAGTTTTATCGAAATGAATTTGCGTTCTCGCTGGAAGAAGACCACTCGTGAATAACTCACAATTTTAACCAAAGTAACATGTCACAAGATTCCATAACGTTAAGTTTTGGTGCTGGAACTGTCAAGCTAAGAAGGCACCGGATGCCTAAAAGAGCCCGGGTGACGTAATGTTGATTCTTGAGTGACAGTTTCTATGCCAACGTTAGCATTACGTACCCGGTCACCGCGTACCCCGCATCTATATTGCTAATAGCAAATTCCTCCTTTTGTGCGACAATATTAAGCGACTAAAAAGTAGCTGATGGCTTTCGAACAACTCTTGAGACTCTCTGACTGATAGCCAAAAAGTGTCGGGGTACAAAGTGTCCGTGTAGGCACAATATTAAGCGACTAAAAAGTTTTAGCTACACCTGCCTGATGGTATTCTGTAAGTTAGCAATGTCCGCTAGCATATTAAAGCTAGCAATCCCCTGTTGTTCTTTAGTAAAATGTTGTGCAAACAATGCCCTGTTTTGTTCAAATGTAACTGTGGGTGCCGTCAGATATGTCTAAAAATCACAACACATTAAGGAGTGTCTTAATTTAAGCACAACAACAGATGAATAGCTTCAAGCTAACAAGACACTAGCACGAGCTAGCTAGCTGATGGAATGTGCTTACTTTGATACATACATTTGATATATAAACTAGCGAATCAACAACTTTCCTACCAAAGACAAACATCAAGTACATGGTTGTTTTGGTTGGTTTATTGTAGGTCAAATACAAGCAAGCCGGTCTCAGGTAGCGAAGTTCAATGCAATATGATCTGAAGTAAATCACGTTATGAGCGATAAAGACCCGGGTGACGTATTGGCGTTGGCATAGCAACTGTCACTCAAGAGTCGTTCGAAAGTCAACATTACATCACCCGGGCTCTTTTAGGCATCCGGTGCCTTTTTAGCTTGACAGAACCGGTGGAAAAATGTCTCTCTCCAGGCACTTCAGACTAAATCAGCGTTAGCCCCGCCCACTGACTTTGATGGGTGAGTTTGACAGATAAAATAAATTATTGATCCGCTGCAACACAGGACCATGACATAATTAATTAAATAGTGAAATAATTAAATGTGTTTTTTTTTACATAAAATGAATTGGTATTTAATAAATTAATGACACATTTATTGAAACATTTATTTATTTAATTCCAATTTAAATTAATTAATGACACATTTAAATAATTATTGATGGTGTATTTATTTATTGAATTTTGGCACTTTCAGTCCTCCATATCCTTCTAGCAACCCGATCATGAATGTCATGTCTATTCAATTTTCGTCTGATTGTAGACCCATGTACATTTACCCCAGATGCTGCCAGAGAGGTCTGAAACTCTTTAGAGGTGATGTGTGGGTTGACTTTTACCTGATTTATTCTTCTTCTGGTGCTTCTTGGTGATAGTCTTGATGGGCGTCCACTTCTAGGCAGAGATGCGGTCATGTTGAATGCCCTCCATTTCTAAATTATTTGTCTTGGATGGATGGATGGAGCTGGAATCTTTTAGAGATGGTCTTATAGCTTTCCCAAGACTGATGGGCTGTCAGAACCTTCTTCCTGATGTTCTCGGGTATCTCGTTTCCTTTCGGCATTGTTGATCTGTGTGGGTACACCTTGGCACTACAGTAGTTTGGTTGGTTTCCTCTCTCTTTTAATCTGTGTTGCCCAAACCTTTCCCTAAGGATGTCTCAGATGATCGGTTTGCTTAATTGACTAATTAAGCACCCAAATAAGTTTCACTGAATCTGTTACCTGCTTGACTTTACCAACTTAGCTGGGGGTTCACTTACTTTTGAAATGGACTAATTCCATGTTTCATGTAGTCTTTTGGCTACTCAAACAATTCCCTCTAAAAAAAGTACATGCAAATGATAAACATAAACCTGACATTCCTTCTATGGAAAATTGGTGATGAAAAAAAATGAAAAATCATGGTAAAACAACAGAAAACTCCTAAGTGGTCAAGGGGTTCACATACTTTAAAGTGGCACTGTATATACATTTTGCAAAATGTAACTGTGCAAGCCTGTGTGTGTGTGTGTGAGAGAGAAAGATATTCTGTGTGTGTGCGCGAGTGAGAGAGAGTCTGTGTGAGTGTGTGTCTCTGTTTGTCTGTGTGCGGGAGAGAGTCTCTCTGTGTGTGTGTGTGTGTGTGTGTGTCTGTGTGCGAGAGAGAGTCTGTGTGTGTGTGTGTGTGCAAGAGAGAGTCTGTGTGTGTGTGTGTGTGTGTGTGTGTGTGTGTGTGTCTGTGTGCGAGAGAGAGTCTGTGTGTGTGTGTGTGTGCGTGCGAGAGAGAGTCTGTGTGTGTGTGTGTGTGTGTGTGTGTGGTATGAGTACCTGAGATGAGGCCCATGGTGAGGTACAGGTGTGTGAGTGAGGTGGCTAGAGAGGCCAGTATGAGGCCCAGTCCTGACAAGAACCCACCGACCATCACTACAGGACGCGTTCCATACATGTTACAGAGAGCTGTGGCGAGAGGACCTACACACACACACACACACACACCCACACACACAGGACATTCTAAAACCTTTAACATGAAAAAAGCGTAATATCCAAAAACAGAGATCACTGATCAGCAAATTTCTCTCGTTAATGTGGTCAGAAACACTTCCACCAGTCGAAAATATTAAAATCCCAGGAGTATAGTCGAGATCTCACATTAAGCATTTCCTCTCCATTGATGCCCATTAAAAAGAAAACGCTTAACAGTGATCAATGATCACAAAATGTGTAACCCTGTTCAGAATGTAATGCAAGTAATGCAACCAATATAATTTTACTAACCACTGTACAATGTAAAACACCCATTGGTCTGACAATTGAATACATTCGAGTTTGAATACCTATGTTTTCACTAAAAAGTACAATGTTCACTGTTATGTTAGGTGTACAAGACCCGACCTGAACAAGATGTCAAACATAATTTGTGAAGTTTAATCTAAACCTGACCCGAATTGTGTCCTGATGTGTTGCATTTGGGTCGGGTATCTACCCTCCCTCATTTAAATAGCACCAGTACTAATTCACATACATATGCACTTAATGATTTTAAAACCGAAATACACTCATGCAGCTGAATGCAAAGGCAAACACAAACGGACACACACTCTCACACACACACACACACACACACACACACTTCAGGGTAACTGGCACACAGACCACTTACTGAACAGCTGCTGCATGGCCAACCCGATGGAGGTGATCCAGGACACGGCCTGAGCACTCTCGTCGAAGTATTGCACAAACTCCACAAAAAACACACCCAGGCTGCGGATGAGGCCGAACACCAGCGTCGACACCACAAACAGCGCCCCGACCACCACCCAGCCCCAACCTCCCTCGGGAGGGAGCACCACCCCCTGCTTCTGGGCCTGAGGCTTTACCATGGCTCTGTGAGAGAGAGAGAGAGATGGGGGCTGGGGAAGCCAGAAAGACAAGTAAAGGTGGATAACAGAATGATGGAAAAGACACAAAAGGAAAGATAAGGAAAGAGGGAGACAGGAGAAGAATCATTATCAACGGATCTTCTACTTTGATGCAATCAAAACTCTCCAGTACTGGAGCCTTCAAAGCACCAGCAGGACCAGAAAAGTCTCTCCAACATCTACGTTACTTCTACTACTTCAGACAAGAAAATGTGCTTTATAATCAAATCGCCGTTGGTTATTCTACCTGTTAGGTGAAGATTCACCCAAGTTACCTCAGACTCCAGAGCTGCATATAAGTATATTTATTAGACAAACAACAACAACAATTGCAATCGGGCTCCCCTCCCAGCACAAGGCTGAAAGTGAAGCAATGATAAACCCTTCGCACAAGGTTTATATAGACAGAAGTTTAGCTTTCAGCAGTGAAAACCACGAGGTGGATTTTTGACGGCCGAGGCACTGATAGAAGTTTTGCACAAGATTGGAAGAAGCACAGTTCGACCCTTCTTATCACCTCTGGTCTAAACATGCTCTTGTACGTATGCAGAGAAGTGGCACCTAACCATCTAGTTACACACACACACACAGAAAGCCATGTTCCTGCTGTTATAAGCACATGATTCATACAAGGAATATATTAATACAAGGCACTTAATTATTATATTCTTAAGTCATTAACAGTGCTTGTAAATAATCTCCATCACCACCCCTACCTCACCACTTCTTGTGCTGTCAAAACCAGATTTAGATTTCATTTTCTAATCATTGGCCAACAGCAAGATCTTGTCACTTGCAGTGTGTCAAAGGGTAAAGTGTCAAGAGTATTTTAGGGTAGGCACAAGAAGGCAGCAGGGCGACAAATAATCTGTGGTTTGCAATTAGTTTGCCCTCCAGCAGGTGGAAACACAAAGAAAGAGGAAAAAAGAAACAAAAAGATACTTACAAAACAGCTGGCCTACAGCTAGTAACACAGCTTAGCAGGACAAATATCACTAAATACATACAGCTCAATCAAAAGAGCCTCCCACTTCTAATGATATTAGAGAGGCGTAGGCCTAAAGACTGACAGTCTTGTTCTCACTCAAGAAGCGCTCACTCAAGAAGCTTCCGAACACATGCGACGCCAACCATTTTAACAGGTAGCTGAACTCACCCCTAATTAGCACCATCCACAGCACAGGGGTGATATCACATATCAGGAAGCAATTTACTTTAAACAAGGTTAAAAATGGTTCCAATAGTAATTCTGTTACAGTCGCCTTCAAAACAATGTCAACAACAGATACCAAATTCTCCATTGAAAACATTACAAATGAATGATTTGATTTTGGGAGGGCGAAACCATGTTCCTCGCGAACCTGCCCAACCATATAGTGGTCTCGGGACGAGAGTGCACTTCTTTTTAAGCCAAGAGAGACGTAATGTCGGCAAGGTACTCATTCAACCTTGTTCATCATTCAATGTTCAACAAACAGGGTATGGACCCCAAATCATTATTTGATCTAGGCTGTATGCAAAGATAACTTAAGAACAGTGATTTGTTGCAACAGTTACGCAATAAAACAGTGAATTCCGACGAAGGCAACATGGGAGAGCGTGAATTAAATGTTGGGCATGGTTTCAGCGATACGTGCCACCTATATGCTTCCACACACGCACATATGCTTCCACACACGTTATGTGGGGTGTTCAAATAGGGATATAAAAGTAATTGTTGCCGGTTAAAAATACCACAGAAGTCTGTCCGCCCTAGGACGCGGCGGAGCAGCGTTTAGTGAGGGACGATAATCAAAATAGCTCTAGAAACTTCCGGTTACGATTTTTCAAAATAAAAGTCGCTATTAGCCCCCATGTTTCTTAAACAGTCAGAAATATTAATTTCATGCATCAGAATGGGTTGAAAGGATTCACTGATGTTACAAAAGTATGATTTTCTTGATCAAATAAACAGGCAATATTTCAATTATTGTAGTAAGAAACAGTAAAACACACAACAATCTGCTGATAAAAGGATTATGCCTTCATTAAAGGTGGTTGAACATGTTCAGAACACTGTAAAGAAAGGGTAAAATATGTTTAGCACTCATTACTCTGGTAATTCACTGTGAAGGAACACTTGACACAGAGATCACACAGGTGAAAAAGGATTATCTCCAATGCCAGGGTATTGCCATGTGACTTGTATCAAACTGTGCTGATGAAACTGTGTCTCAAAGAATTGTGTCTCAATAAAAGAGGGTTGGAATATGTTTGGGACATCCCAAACATTAAATAAAATGTGTGAAGTAGTTGTGATTTACCTCCCTAAGTGCTCCACAATACTTTAAACGCAGGGCCATATGTATGGAATCAGATCAATGCCATAAATATTTTGTAATCTGTAATATAGATTTTGTATATGTAACATAGATTAAGTATCTGTGAAACCATCTACACTTTCAAAACCTATCTTCACTTTCAAAATGTATTTACAGATACAGATTTCAAATACGAAATGTATCTACACTTTCAAAAACTATCTACACTTTCAAAAACTATCTTCACTTTCAAAATCTATTTGCAGATACGGATTTCAGTTACGCATTACGGATAGGGATACGGATTTCTGTTACGAATTACAAAATCTTTTTGGCACTGTCTTTACTGCCTTTCTAAAGAGCCAATCAGCGCTTTTGGCAGATTTTCTAAAGCGCCAATCAACACATTGTATCCTCTACTGACTAGCCAATCAGCGCTAGCTTGCTGGCAACTGCTGCTGGCCCGCTCATTATTCAATAGTTATAACCTAAATCTGCCACCGCTCTGCCTAGGGAGAGATCTGGGGTCTCCCCCGCACGGTTTGAATACAATTCGGTGTACGAACACCGTGGGGGAAGTTAAACAAGCATGCCTTATGTCTGGCCCAAAGGGCTGATGAACACCTGTACTATTTAGTTAATCTTAGGCTCTGGCGATTCAGAGATCGCTTGGCTGCAGAACGCATTGTAACTAAGAAATTGGTCTCATATATCTCTTCCACTGAGACGCTAGAAAACTCGCTTCCACACAAAATACACAATAAAACGTTTTCAATGACTTCAGAAAAGGGTTACAAATAGCCTACCCCAAAGTGCCATGAAAAGAAACGAAAATGACATTACAAGGTGGTTTTGAAATCAGGCTGGTCATTATCCAGCTGTTGAGGATGCATATGCACTTAACGGTATACCCCCACCATCACTTTGCATGTGTCTGGAGAACAAGACAATAGCAGTCTGTCTGCTAAATGTTCTCATCGTGATAATGGGTCATATGAATACTGTTCATTGTTAACTTAATTAAATGTGAATAGGAGATCGGTCACGAAAATGCTAACGTTAGCTTTCGTTAGCTACCAAAGCAGATCCTAATATCTTCCATACAACGAAAAGGATCTTTGAAACAGGTGTAACGAAGTGTGGAGTGAAAACCACTGACTATGATTGTGCGTTTTACAATGACTTTATTAACAACTCCAAATATAGGACTTCTTACTTGTGCCATTTCTCGGTCTCTGATCCATGACTGCTGCATACACCGTTTCACTCAACTTTCCCAGTTACCAGCAAGCTAGCGCCGCTGATTGGCTAGTCAGTACAGGATACAATGTGTTGATTGGCGCTTTAGAAAATCTGCCAAAAGCGCTGATTGGCTCTTTAGAAAGGAAGTAAAGACAGTGCCAAAAAGATTTTGTAATTCGTAACAGAAATCCGTAACTCGTACTTGAAATCCGTATCCGTCTCCGTATCCGTAATGCGTAACTGAAATCCGTAACTGAAATCCATATCTGCAGATAGATTTTGAAAGTGAAGATAGTTTTTGTAAGTGTAGATAGTTTTTGAAAGTGTAGATACATTTCGTATTTGAAATCCGTATCTGTAAATAGATTTTGAAAGTGAAGATAGTTTTTGAAAGTGTAGATACAGTTCGTATTTTAAATCCGTATCTGTAGATAGGTTTTGAAAGTGTAGATGGTTTCACAGATACAAAATCTATATTACAGATTACAAAATATTTATGGCATTAATCTGATTCCATACATATGACACGTATCATACTTTGCTGATGAAACTTAGAATTGTGTCTCAATAAAAGAGGGTGGAATATGTTCAGGACACTCCAAACATAAAATAATATGTGTGAAGTAGTTGTGATATACCTCACTAAGTGCCCCACAATACTTTAAAGGCACCCAGTGCAACTTTATAGGCTTGAGACTCGAAAAATAGACATTCAATTTCTAGTTTTTTTTTACACGTAGTAAGTTTCAATAGCTCCACACCATTACATATCGACATTCAAGGAGCAAAGATGAGACGTCGTTGTGTGGTGAGAACTGATAGAAAATCGTACACAACAACAATCGCCGGTGGGGAGAGGCCATTTTGCCATTGACTGGAATCCTGCTTTAATTATTGGTGGCACCAATAAATAAAGATTTGGGGGGAAAATGGCGGCGATTGTTGTTGTTTACGATTTTATATCAGTTCTCACCACACAACGACGTCTCATCTTTGCTTCTTGAATGTCGATATGTAATGGTATGGAGTTATTGAAACTTACTACGTGTAAAAAAGACTAGAAATTGAAATTGAAATTGAATTTAAGCCTCGAAAGTTGCACTGGGTGCCTTTAAACGTAGGCGTTCACACAGGTGAAAATGCATTATCTTCAATGCCAGGGCCATGTAACATGTATCACACTTTGCTGATGAAACTAAAGATTGTGTCTCAATAAAAGGGGGGTGGAATATGTTCAGAACATTCCAATCATTAAATAAAATGTGTAAAGTAGTTGTGATTTACGTCACTGAGTGCTCCATACTTTAAACATAGGCCTACACACAGGCGAAAATGCAATCTCTCAATGGCAGGGCCATGTGACACGTATAACACCTTGCTAATGAATCGCGCAATTAGAGTCCACAAGGATTTAGTTAGCCATGTAGCTTACCTCCAAAAATAGCGTCAATGCATTGACATTAACATAAACGAAACAATAAATGAATTGCACAAAGGTTGAATAACAAATACCCCTACCATGTGCACCTTCTGGCCAGAAATGGTCATCTTTTAATGTCACACTGATGCTCATCATTGGCAGCACTTTACTTTACTCCATGTGTACCTCCTGATGAATCTGGCCATGTTTGCACTTAGCTTGATCATATTCCGTCCATTCAATGTCCATTGAACTCACGTATTTGAACAGTTACTGTCATTATTACCAAAACATTGTGAAAGCAAAAGTTATTTCCTCACCTGTTATAAAAAACGAAATACCTTTCAGAGAAAATAACTTACAAAAATATCTAAAAGTAGGGCCCAGGTTTTCCTTTATGAGGCAGGTGTACTCCCGTGGACACAGACGTGCACATGAGTGTCTCTAAAGTGTTTAAAGTTCTCTCTGCCCCTTCATGACCGTTCACTCTATCTAAATAGCAATCACTACCTACCTCAAAATATCATTGCTGGTTATCTTATCAGTTACACAAGGCCAAACGGGCGAGTACACCATCATGGCAGGTTGAATTTATTCAGCGCGTTTAGGAAGAACAGCCTCTGCCAGTGTCTGCTCAAATGCATAATTAATACATCTTGGGTTCTCTTGGCCCTGAGCCAGTGCTTCAAAACTGATACAAAATGTGCATCACGCGTAACCTACTGCGAATAAACCGTGTCCAGGTGGGGATACGCTTTTTAAGCATGAAGCAAATATACAGACACATTTACTTACAGGTACATTTCTACCTCAGTACATTTCTACACTAATACTTAAACTGATATTTAGAATATTTACAAGTATATACCCCAGAAATACACAACATACAAGTGTTTTACTTAACTGTGTTCTTTGAATACCTAAATTCAAATGTATGGAATTTCATAGCCCTATACTATTATCAAAGTATTTAAAAAAAGCCAGAGCTCACTTTGTCACTACTGCATTACATGATGCAACACGGTGATTTCCCAACTTTTAAAAATGTTGAAAGAACATGACAGCATTGGTTTATGCCAGCTCAAGCAGTGAATATAAATGTAAGTATCCGTAGCATAATTGTCACGTTATATATTTTCACTGAAATGTTGTAGAGATGTTGTCTATGGAGGGTAATTTGTGTCAGAATTCACAGCTGCATATATAGGTATATAGTGGCTACCATAAACAGCATGAAGATTTCTGTGAAAAAGTTATCAAAAAGACATTCCTTTATGGAGAGATATGTCTCAAAAGTATTTTTTTAATGCAAGTACCATGATCCACAAATGTTTCACGATTTACAAATGTGTTTTGCATACACAAAAACAAACTTCTTACTCGTGATTTGTAAGTTGGCATTTACATAAATGTGCTATGATTTGTACACATAGATGTCCATTCGTAAATATATCGTTTGTAATTTCTTAAAATACTTAACATTTCGTGTGTGCATTTCTCATGGTCTGTCATTTGTAAATCTACAATTTGCGTGTGAAGTGTTGAATCTGCATTTGTGGATCGCCCAATACACGCGTGCAATCCTTCTTCCTGTGACGTACTTTTGAGACATTCTTTTCGGTCTTTTGTGGCTTTCTGATCCACAAATACAAGCCCCCCCTCCTTTTCGACAGTGCCAACCTATCCGGTAGGTGGCAGTGTTGCCCTCTGCCTTGTAGTCAGGTGGCTTAACAACGTGATCATGACCGGGGTGATAAAAGCATGAAATTTGGCACATAGTTAGCTTTTACACCAAATAATATTAGAAGGGGTGCCCAAGTGAAACTGCTAGTTTTTTCGTTTTAAGGAGATTTTAAGTTTTGACCGGTATCAAGATATGCGTTTTCAAAACAGTTTTTATTTTTTTTGCCTAAAAATGCTCACCAAATAAGTAATAAAACTGTTATTCATGCATGTTTGTGTTTTCTAGTTTGTTTTTTATATGTAGGCCTATTGGTTTAAACAAAGTAGCGCACAATTAAAATAAACAGACAAAAATACCATGCGGTAGCTCATCCTAGATTGCGGTTCCTGTGGTACAATAACAACATAAATAGCCTTCACAGCATGTTTTTTTCGACATTGAGAACTGACATGTTTTCAAATAATATATGTTTCCAGTGTATTTCGCTTACAGGCTACTCTACACCTTTCATGACTTCAAATAATGTATTGATTAAGCATATAGGCCTATTCAGTGAAGCAACAGCTTGGCTCCCCGCTCACATTTATATGCGAGAGCTCCTCATCTGTCATCATGAGAGTAAAAGACAAGTAACGATAATCAAATAAATACTAATATTTTTCTACTGATCTGTAGCCTGGATACCAGCCCGAACTACGCCCACAAAATGTTTGGTCTGGGAGATTTGGTCTGGCTTTGAGCTAGTTGGGAGAGAGTATCATCGGTCGGATAAAGCCGTACCAATTAAATTGTCAGGGCGGGCTGATGGACAGATGATCAAGCGGTAGACTCGAAATCCTCCCAAGATGGCGGCGTATCGGGAGCTTGTAAGTGGGACATATTTTATGTTAATTATGCTATCTACACGACTTTTTATGTCTACATTGACTCGGTTAGTTGTATATGTGCAACACGAATGTTGCTGAGGATTGTATGTCTTAACTGAAGCGCTCCAGGCCATTATTGTTAGGTCATTGCTAACGCTTACACCAAAAATCCATTTAAACACATAGTAGCTAGCTAGCCTTGCTGCTAATTAGTAACGTGAGCAGGCATATCTCAACAGATATTGACAGCGCATTCATTTTGAAAGAGGAACAGAGAAACGCAATCAAAGCATTTGTCGATCGAAAAGATGTTTTTGCCGTCCTTCCTACGGGATCAGGTTAAAGTTTTAATGTATCAGATGGTCATACTACGTTGCTCTGATTGGTTCCAGGTATCCAATTGAGCGATGAGGCATTTTTTCCCCCTGGTTCGTTGAAACACGCCCCATAATCACAGCCCAATGGTTCAGTATCAGAATCATATTCTGACTAGAATTATGAGTATGGCATCGTCAGGCTAACTGATCTGTGCTGTAAATGTATTTTCTGCGTGATTAAAATCATTTCGAGCATTTTTATTATCACAATCTATGAATTTGCGCATGTCCTGTTCAAACAGACTGGAGACAGCGAGACTGTGAGGCAGCGACAAGCTCTGCCTCATCTCAGATTGCGCAGATTTACCCTCCAATACAGCCCTGGATGTAACATAATATTTTGATCGAACGAGTTGCAATAAAGTGCTCACATTAAGGAAAGTAAGTACTGCATTCATAACGTGATATAGCATTTTAGTTGACGTTGTCCAGGGCCTCTTAGATGTCATGTGCTCAAAATCTCCTTAAAACGAAAAAAACGAGCAGTTTCACTTGGGCGCCCCTTGTAATATTATTTGGAAGGGTAAAAGCCAACTGTGTGCCAAATTTCATGCTTGTATCACCCCGGTCACGATCACGTTGTTAAGCCACCTGACTACAAGGCAGAGGACAACACTGCCACCTACCGGATAGGTTGGCACTGTCGAAAAGGAGGGGGGGGGGGGCTTGTATTTGTTGATCAGAAAGCCACAAAAGACCGAAAAGAATGTCTCAAAAGTACGTCACAGGAAGAAAGATTGCACGCGTGTATTGGGCGATCAACAAATGCAGATTCAACACTTCACACGCAAATTGTAGATTTACAAATGACAGACCATGAGAAATGCACACACGAAATGTTAAGTATTTTAAGAAATTACAAACGATATATTTACGAATGGACATCTATGTGTATAAATCATAGCACATTTATGTAAATGCCAACTTACAAATCACGATTAATAATTTTGTTTTTGTGGATCGCAAAACACATTTGTAAATCGTGAAACATTTGTGGATCATGGTACTTGCATTTACGAATACTTTTGAGACATTTCTCTCTCCATATTCCTTGGTGTTCGTGTTAGGAGGGTGAGAGGTGTCAACAGCCCCACTGCATTGATGGTCCATAATATACAATATAAAATAGTATGTATTATGTAAAATAGTATTTATTGTTACACTAGGATGACTAGGTCTCTATGGCTCGTAGCTTGATTGTTCTCTTTCTTGTACGTCACCTTGGATAAAAGCGTCAGCTAAATGACTAGCTGTAAATGTAAGGCCATCAGCTCCTATTGATACCTTTCTTCACACAAAGCATGCTCATACATTTTACCAGGGGCACTTATTTGTTCATGAATGGCATGGGTAGGAGCTTTTATGGGTAGAGCTTACTCAAGAATTTCACGACCCACTCACTGTTTGATTATTTTCTAGTGATTTTAGAGAAAAATGCAAGTAGGCCATGCATAGTATGTCAATGTTACTGTATCTAAACCTGTGCAGATTCAAACTAATGTGACTTTGTGAAACAATCAGTGCGGGCACATGATGGCAGCACTCCGATCCTATCCGATTCTCTCCATGGGGTCTCCATGGGGGGTTAACTGCTCTATCTCAAAGCACATGGAAGTGACAAAACTAGATCAGTTCAAATCAAATGCGGAATGTTTACATCTGCTACCGTTGATTATACAGTAAATACGTTGTGAAATGAAACAAAACCGTTGATTATACAGTAAATACGTTGTGAAATGAAACAAAAACACACCACAGTTAAAGTTGTATTAGTATTGATTGATTCACATCCATATGAATGGATTACATGACTAACAACGGGTGGAAAAGTAATAAGAAAATATTTGTTCACTGAATTAGCGCGTTCTGTCCCAAACAGTTGCGTTCCAGTTTCTAAGTTTCACTTTCGCTTTCAGTATTTCAACGTGAATGAGAGGGAGCACAAGAACTGAGCGTCTAGCAGCGTTTATCATATCATATACATTATATATGATGCATGTATATGTCTGTGGGCACGATCTCAAGCACGTGCAAAAGTTGTTGTTGTCCAATTTGAATCAGATACGAGAGACACATGCGCGCCCAGTCCAATTACCAGCGGAATCGAATCGTGTGTCTGGGGGTTTACATCGGAGTCCAGTCGGACTCAAGTTGGACACAATGAATCTAGTTCTGGGGAGTCACATGTGTCCAATATCCAATTTAAATCGGACTGAAATCGGAAATTGGACGCATGTGTCCACACTGAATGTGATAGTAGTTCTAATGGGAGACATTTCTGCAAATGCTTTTGAGAGATTGATTTGCTTTTACTCCATGATGTATGCATGGGAGTGCAAGGATAATGGTCTACCACATGACAGATATACAGTACTTACATAAACACAAGCTCTTCGACATACTGTATATCAAAGTATTTTCCCTTCAAAGACTCTACCTGGCAGCCCTGCACTTTAAAGAAACTGCTTTGCTTCCCAAGAAAGAACATCAGCTGGTGAGCTGTTATTCAGAGCAAACATCCCAGAGCAGAAGGGGGGAGAATGCACAGCAAAGCAAATGAAAGCAGATCCAGCCTTCTTTGAGTCTCACAAGCTTTTATTAAAAATTCCAAAAAATCAAACAATGTTCAGACAGCCATTATACAACAAGCAAACCAGAACTTAAAATAATTAGATTACTAAAAAAAAATCAATCTTTTGTTCAAGGTTTTTCAGGACTTGGCCCCATATGTGGATGAGGTACTGAAGATCCCCATCCTTGAAGATCTCACTGCCCAGTTTGACAAACCAGACAAGCTGGAAGTGATAGTATCATGTTGTGTCATGGTTCAATCAGGTCTGAGCCCCACGCACCTTTCTTGAGTTTCAAGGAACTCTCTGTATGTACAGCCCTACACAGGAGGGCAGCAGCCGCAGCACCACTCAGATTCTCTGGCCCAGAAAGACTGTTTACAAAGCTTCTGTATGCCAAAGATCTGTAACGGCTGAGCAAAGTTTACATCGTATTTAGAGAACAATGAATAGTGACACATCTTACAGTGTGTGCATCTATTTTTCTGGTGTGGCTACTGATATTTGTCTTTATTACCATTCCATACCAGCCGGTACATTGACTGACTATGTTAAAAAAAGCTCTGTGGCATTCAATTTGACAATCTTTCTGACAATAATAGTCTATATAAAGGTATGTGTGCCTTCAGTGTTCAGTATGTAACAGTTCAGTAAGTCCTTAGTCATATTTGAGAATTGATAAGATTTTAATGATTCCGATGCCTTATCGATTCCTGCTTATCGATTCGATTCCTTATCGAGTCTCTTGTCAATTCTTATTGGGCAAGGGGTGAAAAAAAGAGCACAAATGGGTTTATTTACATAAATGTTCTCATTTTCTATAATGCTGCACACACCGAACAGTATGTATACATACACATTTACTTTTTTTAAATAACCAAAAACATTTATACGTATTCCTCTTGAACTAAATATAAAACTGACATTCTTTAAATTAAGATAAAATAAAACTTACATAATAAATGTACATGTTCCTAGAAATCACAATGCTCCTTCCTTTTTTTTTAAAGGGTATATGAACTGAGATGCCAAAAATGAAACTAGCA
Source organism: Sprattus sprattus (assembly GCF_963457725.1). Classification (NCBI taxonomy): domain Eukaryota; kingdom Metazoa; phylum Chordata; class Actinopteri; order Clupeiformes; family Clupeidae; genus Sprattus; species Sprattus sprattus. Next base: position 45,761,190 of record NC_137924.1, on the reverse strand, counting down.
GTGGCAAATACCATCAAGTCTGCAACGATCAATTGCATGAATCATCAACCATTCTTGTGCAGAAAAATAAGCATGTCTGCTTTCTCCGGTAAGATACAACATCATTTTATTTTTCCCTGCCTAGACGAAAGGATGGGCTAGAGGTGCACAAGACGTGCTAGCTGTAGCCTGTGACCAGGCCCGGGGTGGGTAATCGGGAGAATCGGGAGGGTTCCCGGTGGGCCACTTCACTTCTGGGCCGGTCGAGAATTACATTTTTTGATATTTGTCACGTTAGTCCATCTTCTCTTTAAGTAGCCTACACACGTTCCTCATTCTGACACCGCAGCCTCTGCATGGGTTGTACCATCGAGAAAGTTCTCCCTGCCCTAATAGAGTTGGTTGGGTCCATCGCCCGTCTTTTCCAAAACGTTTTCTCAGATAGGCTACCGCTGGTGGGGCCGGCCCTACTGCAAGGATACGCATCAGGGAGGATGGATTGGATGAAGAGGCCAGGAGGGGCTGAAAAAGCCAAGTTAAAGTAAAGAAAGGCATTGGAGGAGGATGCTGCCAAATGTGTAAATTTACCGATTTTTCTTCAAGAGGACAAACACAAGTGGCAACTGGTACAGAGAGACAAATGCCTAATGATTAGCAACGTAACTATTCGGCTAACTTTGTACTGTTGGTTAATATCGTTGTAGCGTTATCAATCTATTCGCAAGCAAAATATTAAATTTAATTAAAATATTAGCCTTTTTTATCACCCAATATATGAGCTAGTTGTGCAGACTAAGCGTGTACGAACAAATAAAAGAATGCCAGGGGAGATTTTAGATGATGAACTAGTAGCCTCATCTGATGCTGCCTATGAGGTAAATGTCCATAATGTATTTCTGGACACTGTGGTAGGTAGCATGGCTAGGAGGTTTTCAGCAAATGCAAAACTTGCCTCAGATTTCGCTTGTCTTGACCCTAAAAACTTTTCTGAAATAAAGATAAATGGGCTCCCTAACCCAGCAAATGTCTGCTTACGTTTGATGACAGAGCTACTGTAAGCACATTACAAACTGAGCTGTCTAGCCGGGCATACCAATGGGAGAGACTGAAAAAGTCCTCTCTTGAAGGTAATACTGTCAGGGCATGTAGTGAGGTGGCACAGGAAGATCAGGAGGATAGTGGCGGACTAGCATATATGGAAGAACTAGAGATGGAGCTTGAAAGTAGGACCTGTTCCTCCTGCAAAAACTGCCATTTGTGTCCATTTAATACTCTCACAGTACAACCTCCTCACAGATGCTTATCATGTGAGAGAAGCTTCTCAACTTTAAAATGTGTGAAGAATAGGCTACGAAGCTCACTTAGTCAGGACAACTTGGAGGCTTTGATGTTAATGTGCACAGAGAAGGAAATCCTCATGTCTATAAGCAATGACTGGACACAGTTATAGATAAAGTTGCTTAAACCAGTGCACTGCTTAGGCGGTTACTGATTCTGTAAATGCTGTTTGTGCTATTCGCAATGTAACTGTATACTGTACTTTGAGTTGAACTATAAACATTAGTTCAATATGCCCCTTTGTTGAAGAGTGGGATACGTTTTATTTATTTATTTATGCTTTTGTTGATTTATCAACCTATCTTTGTGGAATAGTGGAATATTTTTTGTTAACTTCTCAGCTTAAGTGGATAATTATTTAACCTTTACATTATTTGTTGAACCATGGTATTAATTAAAAATATAGCTGCAAGCAGCGATGGCGGTTTCCTCCTCCAGACATTGCGAACCAGGGAAAAATGTATTTTTGTGACAATTTGTCACTGTATAGAAAAATCCATGCTGCAGACTTGCCAATGGGATATTACATTTCAAATGCATTACTTTGAAGATCCTCAAGGGCCATGGCTTCAAGCTAAGAGTGAGAAGGGGTGTGGTCATCCCTAAATTTCCTTAAATGATGTGTGTGTGTGCTTGCGCGTGTCAAAGGAGCCTGTCCCTGTCCCTGTGTGTGTGTGTGTGTGTGTGTGTGTGTGTGTGTGTGTGAGAGAGAATCTGGAGCGCACACGCGCACAAGACCAGAGGGGCAGGGGCAGAGAGGCAGACTTGAGAAACACCCTAGCAATTAGCCAAGCATGCGTATTTCAAATATTCACCAAAAATCTACTTTTCATCTTACAGTCAAATTTTTTTCAGATTTGTGTTCTAAACATTCTCAGGTGTCTTCACATGAACTTGTGATTCAATCAGAGTATCACTTTTTGACCTGTTGATGTGTAAAGCATTGTTTTAGCGTTAACAATCTATCCAATTTGCTTTATATCAATCATTTTTCAAGATATGAAGTTGCCTTTGCACATGGCAACATGTTGTAGTGTCTTCCAGTGACATATCAAGTTTGGTGTTGATTTGTCAAAGATTTGCCAAGATATGACCTCCCTGTAAGCAAAATTACGTCCCCTCGACGTCCTGTAATGGTCTCTCTGAACGTTCTAAAAACGTAAATGTGTATGGTTCCCTTGACAACTTTAGGACGTTTTGCACGACGTTCCAAGACCGTCCTGAGGACGTTGCGGTGACAATTGGGAAACGTTTTCTATAGGTCCTGGGGACGTTCTGCAGGACGTTGCAAGAACGTCCCTAGGACATTGCGGTGACGTCTGGAAAACGTGTTTCTATAGGTCCTGGGGACGTTCTGCAGGAAGTTGCAAGAACATCCTGAGGGCATTGTGGTGACTTCTGGAAACCTTGTTTTAGACGTCCTGGGGACGTTATTCAAGGACGCACCGCGGACGTAGCAGGCACGGTGTTTTTGCTGAGCTAAATGAAAAAAATAAAATAATAATAGATCGCGGAGCCGTCATTTTGCTTACATGGCTCACACACACACAAGTTCAAGTTTATTTATATAGCACATTTCATATGATATACATAGACACACACAGAGACACAAACGCGCTTTCAAACTTGATTGTGAGGCATGGGAATTGAACCGTAAACCTTCCTATTACTAAACCACTTCGCTACCACTTCACTACCATTGTCTGATTCTTATTTTGTCACTTTAACACCTTTATCACAGTGTGAGACAGCCAACAAACGTAGTCATTTTTTCCGAGGGTTTGAGAAAAAGCATATTGTAGCGATCTCAGTCACTACGCATTGAGGGTTTTCCGTAATGATTCCTTTTTTAATTAACATCCATGGCACGGACGTGCGGGCAGGGAGGCAGAATAACTAGCCAAACTAAGAATGATGAAATAAAATAAATATGAATGCTTCTCTACTGATCTGTGCTATAAATGTAATGTCTGCATGATTCCAATACAATGCATAGCCTACATAGGAAGGTCTATCTAGTATAGCGTTAACATTGAGCTTTCCACAGGCCTTCAAAGATGCTGCAACAGAAAGCTCACCGGTCAAATTGTCTGGTTGGAATTTCTTAAACATCCCGTCTCGCAAACACAATCTGGATTTGACAACAATCCAAATATTTAGGCCTATAAAGCAAACGTGCACTGCCCTTATTATGTTTTAAAGGAACAGGCTAATCTGCCGTTAGAAAAATATTTAACAACACGCATATGTTGCATTATACTGTCTATGCCCGTACGTGAGCGCGCCGGAGCCGCCAGAGCTCGCACTCGCAGCATATTGAAAATTGGAGCTGTGAACTTAGTTAAAATGTTTGAATTATGAACAATGAACTGAACTAGTTCATGTAGAAATTGAACTTTCCAAAAACTGAATATGAAGCCCTAGATGTTCGAACAGCTTCACCAGAGAAAAGTCCGAAATGTCGGGCGTTTATGTCGTTATGGAGTGACAAGTTCTAAGGTGCGAGGATATTGATAGTCACAGTAAAATGTTCTGTTAGCACTGTGAAAAAAAGCTACGCAAAGGATTCACAAGAGGGTCGAATAATTTTAGAATCTCTGCTCTCATTGAACAGAGCAATGACCATGTTGCGGCGCTCATTTTAACGCCACAGCAGGTTGCGATTAAAGGCCACTTATTGACGCGCATCAGACATTAATGTTTTTGTTTCCCATTGTAAACTTAGGAAAATAAACATGTTGCATTCTAAACTACCTGATTATGTTATTATTTAAGCTATGCAGGCCGTCAGTTTTCTTCAATAGGCTAATTTAGAAGCAGAAATAGATATTTGGCCGGCTTATCATTAAAATGTCTCGCAAATGAAAAACATTTTTCTCTAGCGGAACCTCTGGTTCAGAGAGGACCATCAGAGGACGTCAAGGGGACGTTTTGGAAGGACCGAATGCGAACGTCCCGCAGAGGACCACAGGTAAAGGTTACGGGGACGTTTTTAAAGGATGTCCTGGGGACGTATGCGGAGAGACCAAATAAGAACGTTCCCTAATAGTCCGTTTTAAGGCTCATGCGAACGTCACGCAGAGGACCTGCAGGTAAAGGTAACGGGGACGTTTTTAAAGGACGTCCTGGGGACGTGTGCTGACCAAATTATAAGGTTCCCTAATAGTCCGTTTTAAGGCTCATGCGAACGTCACACAGAGGACCTGGAGGTAAAGGTAACGGGGACGTTTTTAAAGGATGTCCTGGGGACGTATGCTGAGAGACCAAATAAGAACGTTCCCTAATAGTCCGTTTTAAGGCTCATGCGAACGTCACGCAGAGGACCTGCAGGATAAGGTAACAGGGACGTTTTTAAAGGATGTCCTGGGGACGTATGCTGAGAGACCAAATAAGAACGTTCCCTAATAGTACGTTTTAAGGCTCATGCGAACGTCACCCAGAGGACCTGCAGGATAAGGTAACAGGGACGTTTTTGAAGGACGTCCTGGGGACGTGTGCTGAGAGACCAAATTATAATGTTTCCTAAAAGTCCGATTTAAGACTCATGCGAACGTCACAGAAGGACCAAACGTAGACTTGCTACGAACGTCAAAAACGTTCTGGTAACGTCCTTTAGCGAACGTTGTGCCGGGGACCAATTGGGGACGATTGGGGACCTTGCGAATGTCCTGTTAACGTCCTGGGGACGTTCCCTGTTTGCGGGGCTCACTTCCTGTTTGGAGACTTTTCTGCTGAATTTGAGTGGCTGTACCGGACAAACGGTTGTGAGGATCAAAATTCTAACTTTTGTGAGGCTAGGTCTGAAGATCATCTCTGGTGATTTTGAAGAAGATTTGCCAAAAATTGTAGGAGGAGTAGGCTTCAGGGTTCACGCCAGCGACCCGGGTTCGCATCCCGCCTCCGGCGCCCTGGCACTAAATCGAATCCTCAATTTAATTGAGTCAGGTTCATTAAAAGAAGTTCTCCCTGCAATATTGTGGGAAAGCCCAGTATTATACTGTTGTTTCAACCCATGGAGGGTGGCCATCCCCCTCACCTGGTGAGGGTAGTGCTCTCGCTCCCCGCTCCCAGCACAGGTGTGGTTTGTAATTGTTGGTTGAGAATATTGGTCGGTGAGGGCAGCGGTTCCTGCCTCCCTCTTCCGGCATCTAGTCTACACGGTGTAGCTCATTGTGGGTGGCTATCCACCCTCTCCTGGTGAAGGTAGTGCTCTCGCTCCCCGCTCCCAGCACAGGTGTGGTGTGCAGTTTGGCCTGCAAATATTTTATCGGTGAAGGCAGGGGTTCCTGCCTCCTGCTCCCGGCATCTATTCTGCATCTAAATCTATTCTATATTTATGCTGATTAACCCATTGAGCTATTCCCCTCTCCTGGTGAGGGTAGTGCTCTCGCTCCCCGCTCCAAGCACAGGTGTGGTTTGTAACTGCTGGCCGTGTATATTGTAGGCGGAGGCAGTGGTTCCTGCCCCCCTCTCCCGGCACCTAGTCTAGTCTGATTGTCCCCATTATGTTCGGACCATTATCCACTACTGAGGCTAACCACTACCGTTCTATCTCAGTGGTGCGTGGGTTGCAGACATGGTGGGCAACCACTCTTGCGCGGCCTGCATGGCCCCCTGCAGGTGGAGGGTGGCCGTGATCGGTGCCCCTCTTGTCTCGGTGTCGAGCACCTGAGGGCAGGGTTTTCAGACGGCCCCTGCATGAATTGCAGCTACATGCCGCAGGCAGTGAGGGCGGCTAGATTGGCTGGGGCGGGCAGCTGTTGGGTCTGTCACCTGAACAGCTGACAAGAGGTTGCTAGTTGGTTCCCTGTCGAAGCACCCTTGGACAGACACTGGACCCCTGATTGCTCCTGATGTGCAGTGTGCCATCAGTGTAAATGTACAAATGTGTATACATTGTATGTCGCTTTGGTTAAAAGCGTCTGCTAAATGACTGAATGTAAATATAAATGACCCCGGCCCAGCGATGAGCTGCCTGGTCCAATCGCAGATCACACTCTTCTCAGGGTGACTCTCGATTCAGTCGCTGCGATTGTACGACAGCCTACACCTTCTTCCCCATTTCAGGAAGGCAGGCAGTTGCGTTACGCGGAATTCTGCGCCTTCTAGGGAAGCTGACAGCAGCTGCTACTGTGGTTCCTTTAGGCCTGCTGTCGCTACGCCCCCTCCAGTGGTGGCTTCACAGTTTAATCTGGGCGCCGAGCAGCACCGGCACAGGAGACTCAGGGTGTCACCTTGTTGATGTTCTGGGGCTGCGGGCTGTGCACAGGGCATTGCAGGCTTTTGCCCTTCTTGGAAGGCCGACACGTGCTCGTGCGGTCAGACAAGGTTTCGACCGTCTCCCATATCAATCACCAGGGAGTTGCGTTTCCGCCAATCCCGTTGATTTTTCCAACTCTACAGGGAGTTCTCCAGCAGGGCCACAGACTGCTGCTGGTAGCCCCTTCTGGCCAGGGAGGACGTGGTTCCCACTTCTGTGCAGGCTGCAGCGGGATGCCGCTGCGCCTCCCCGACGGGAAGGATCTCCTGTCTCATTTACAGGGTCGGATATGGCATCCCGACCCTCATCGGTTGCAGCTGTCGGTCTGGCCGCCGCAGGGCCCAGCCCACTGCTGACAGATGTTCGGACGTTGTCAGTAATACCATACTGAATGCCCGGGCACCCTCTACCCGGGCGCAGTATGAGAACAGGTGGCAGCTGTTTGCCGCATGGCGAGGGCCCCGTGCATTGCGTGGTCCCTAGCGCCTTAGAGTTCCTCCAGTCACTCCTGGATGGGGGCCGGTCCCAGGCTACCCTGGGGGTGTATGTGGCAGCTATCCTCCCGACATGCTCTGGTGGATAATGACACGGTGGTGAGCCACAGGTTGGTGTCCCCTTTTTTCTGGGGGGCGCATTACGGCTGCGCCCCCCACAAGCACGGCGCGCCCCAGCATGGGATCTGCACCTTGTGCTTGAGGCCTTGTGTTGTCTCCTTTGAACCCCTGGCTCAGGCAGAGCTAAAGTGGGTCTCTAACAAGACGGCTTTCTCTCAACATTGTTCAAACGTTAATGAGCGCAATCACGTTGTAACACGTAAAACAACAGTTTACCGCTATTAGGGGTGGCGAGCCGCATGCAGCTCTTTGCCGGCTGACATGGGGCTCGGCTCCAGCACGAGTGCTGCTCACTGACTTTTCTCTTGGTGTACAGAATTTTCATATTGTAAAATAAACATCTAAAATGCATATTTTGCACGAAATACAGACAAAAAGCTGTCCGATTTGAATGGGGTATTTATTCATGGATATTGTCATCACGCGATCTTGAGAGATGTCTTCAAGTAACGTTAATGTTCCAAACATGAAACATTCTAATGTGTGCACCCAGTCGCAGAGTTACTAGCCAGACTAGCAGTAGCTACTGAAAGAATGCCATGGATCCAGCAAAGCGTAAAGCTAAACGAAAATATGAAGATAAACACCGCACGTTCTTGCCTGAATGGAAGGAATTTTTTGCGGAGAGAAATGGAAAACCCCTCTGCTTAATATGCCAGACGTCACTGTCGCATTTTAAAGCCTCAAACTTGGAGCGCCTGACAGCGCCTTCTCTCCACACACAATGCTAACATAGCCCAGGAGTTCCTAAAGGCACAGAGCTGTGCAAGCACAAGGTACATACTTTGAATTGAAACGTCAGTCAGAGAAACAGACTCAGCTTTTTTTTTTTTTTAAATGTACGAAGTACTCTGAAACGGTCACGTTGGCATCGTATCATTTGTCATGGAATATTGCTCGAGCAAAAAAAGTCATATAGTGAGGGAGTTTGAAAATTGAACAGAGGATATCTGACATTAACTATAATTAGCACCTATCCCAGCAGATGTCTTCAATATGTTTATTTTTGTGCCATATTTTAAATCTACATTTTGTTAATTTCTCTTCCTAAAACCCACTAGAGGACACTATTTAAAAGGTTATTTAAAAAAAAAAAAAGGAGGCAACTGCTGTGATTAGGCTCTTCTCCAGGCACAGTCTGTTTCTCTGCTTTGTTTTGATCACAGTCATTGCAGAGAAGGAGGCCTCACATAAATATGTGGAGGCAAAGGGTATAGCTGCTCCTAAGCTTTCTCTCCCAGGTCAGGGTGCTCCTGCTTCACACATATCCAAAACAAAATCTCAGCGGATGTCTTCAATATGTTTATGCCATATAATAAATCTAAATTTGTTAATTTAACTTCCTTAAACCCACTAGAGGACACTATTTAAAAGGTTATTTTAAAAAAAAATCTTATGGGGGAGCATGCCCCCAGACCCCCCTAGTTTTGCTGGGTCACCGGGGCTTCGCCGCGTTAGGTTCAATTACAAAATGGACCCCCCCTCAAAAAATCCTAGCTAAAAGCCTGAGCTTCATGCACTGTCCATAAGCGCCCCCTGTTTAGGTGGAGCCTGGATGGCCCAGGGGTTACCCTGTGGCCGAATTCAGTTTCTTCTGAAGGTTTACACAGTCAAACTCAATCGACCTATCCACCTGCCGCAACTTATTCCCCCTGAGGGGGTAGACAGTTGAAGTTACTGTGCCCTGTGTGGGCCCTGAGGGCATATGTGGCTGTGACCGCAGGTATTCGGCGGTCGAATCAGCTTTCCTCTGCTATGGTGACCCTAGGAGGGGCTCTGCTTTTTCCAAGCAGCGACTGTCCCACTGGGTGGTGGAGGCCATCACCCAGGCGTATAAAGGAAGTGGGCACCCCCTGCCATCCGGGGTGAGGTGCCACTCCACCAGTGCTGTCTCGACATCCTGGGCAGCCTCGCGAGGCATTCCCCTGGAAAATGTCTGCGAGGCAGCGTCATGTACATCACCTAGTACCTTCTCAAGGTTCTACCGGGTGAATGTTGCCACTCCTCAGCTGTTGGCTGTGATCCTGTCACCTATACAAAAGGGAAGTGGGCACCCCCTGCTATCCGGGGTGAGGTGCCACTCCACAAGAGCTGTCTTGACATCCTGGGCAGCCTCGCGGGGCATTCCCCTGGAAGATGTCTGCAAGGCGGTGTCATGGACATCACCTAGTACCTTCTCCAGGTTCTACCGGGTGTATGTTGCCACTCCCCAGCCGTTGGCTGTGGGCCTGTTGCGTGACTCTGCTGCTTCCTCTCAGTAAGGCAAGTGCTGGAGTTCTTCGTGACTTTGTTGGTATATGTCATCCAGTGCTTGAAAGCACCGTCTAGCGGTCAGTAAGGATGAAATAGAACGAAAGTTACGTATGTAACTACGGTTCTATGAATCACTGGATAACCGCTAGACCGTTCTGTCACTCAGAATCCTCGTGCTCTCGCGAGAAGATTGTGTAGGAACAGTTTCCCTGACCCCACCGGAAGATATAGACTATCCGGGGGTCATCGGGGTCACGTTGTGACAATGTTGGTATTATTCCTCGACCTGCGCGTGCACGAGATGGATCATTCAGTGCTTGAAAGCACCGTCTAGCGGTCATCCAGTGATTCATAGAACCGTAGTTACATACGTAACTTTCGTTTTACTTTGCTTCGCTCTCGTCTGCTGCAGTCTGGCAGTGGGCCTGTGCATTTTTCTTGTCTGCCAAGACATGACTGAGCCCGACAAGCTTGTTGTCGTTGACAAATATGCAACTCCTAAGTCCTGAGGTAAGTTGAGGGAATTTTCACAGCAGAATTAGTAAAAACAAAAAAATGTACTTGAGTGTATTTAAGTACATGTTAAATAGTGCTGTCTCAAAGTAGTACAGTTAAGTACACTGAAAATATATTTAAAAATAGCACACTTTTAGTACATTAATCATGAAAGCATGAAAGAACACTTAGTTTACTAAGAAATTAAGTACACTTAATTGAACTTAAAAAAAAAAAAAACTGGGTATGAACCGACTCGCTGACGAATGAGAACATTTTTCTGATATAGTTTCATCCAGAGCTTAAATGGATCAGCGCCCGTGATGTGGATCCATTCAATGTGGCAATAAAGTGTGATGTGAAATCAAAAGAATTGTATTTCTTCATTGTTGGCAAGAAACCCTAAAAAAAAAACCTTAGATGTTATCCCAGACGGTTTCTTTTTAACCTGCAAGTCCACACAAGCCTGCATTTAAACTCTTATCCACACAGACACACTTAAGTAAAGATACAGACAAGTGAAGCAAAAGGTAATTTGTACATTAGATAAGATCTAAGTGAGGACAGGAGGTAATCATAATAATAATACTTTAAACGTATACAGTGCCTTGCATAAGTATTCACCCCCTTGGATGTTTTACTCTTTTATCGCTTTTATAAATCAGTCTTTGTCAATATAAGTTGGCTTTTTGGACAAAAAAAAAACACAAAAAAGCCCTCTTTAATGTCAAAGTGAAAACAGATTTCTACACAGTTATGTAAATTAAATAAAAATATGTTATGAAAATAAGTGATTGCATAAGTATTCACCCCCTTTAAATAGACTGACCTAATTCAACAGAGTTTGGTGCTAGAAGTCTCACAATTAGTGAAATGGAGATCAGTGTGCAGTGAATGTGTCTCAAGTGATTGTAGTATAACGACACCTGTGTCTGGAAGGTCCATTCACTGGTCAGTATTCAGTAGGGGTGCAACGGATCAACATTGATCCGTGATCCGTTCGGATCATCTATTTCGGTTCGGCACACGCATGATCCGCGGATTGATTTATGAAAAAAAAAAAAATTGTGCGCATGTTCAGTCCACACACAGCCGTAACCATTCCTGCTAGTTCCAGGGACCAGAGCTACTTAACAAGCTCTGGGTAAAAGTCTGCAACAGTTCCCTTTTCAATAAGCAAGCCGTCCTATGGCTCGTTGTGATTTATTGTCCTCAGCGTACAACATGTAGAACAGTGGGCATGTAAAATAAAAGTAGGCTAGACTTCGGTGACTACTGTAACGATAACTGCTGCCTCTAGTGCTACGTCTGTTTCCATATACTCGCGCTGCCACACAAACCTGTCGCCTAGGTTACCACACAGACGTAACACGTAGCTGAAATAGCGATTGCTAACATAAAGAAAAACCTGCAACACAGCGTGGTCATGGCGAGAGGAGGAACAGAAGAACTTGAACGGGGGATTTAAATCTTGGGCGTTCAAGTTCTTCTGTTCCTCCGCTCGCCATGATCACGCTGTGTTGCAGCCGAAATAGATGATCCGAACGGATCATGGATCAATGTTGATCCGTTGCACCCCTACCCACAAGGTAAACAGCTCGCTAGTGGCGTGATTGGTTCTTGACCTGTCAATCTCACTATAAACGTGTCCGTTATCAACACAACCCCATGCGCCAGATAAGCCCTCCTCCATCAATCAAGCATCTGTCAAGCAAGTGTAACTAGACTGCTGAAATCAAAATATGGTTCGGCTCAAAGAGTAAATTGTCTACGACCACTGTTAGAGTAGTAAACGTATCAAAGCATTTATTATTACATTCCACGTGGTAAATTGCATATAGAAAATAACACACAATGAGAAATTCAGTCAGTCAGTCAGTCCTGTCAATTAGTTCAATGTTCAATGAAAGGGATTCAGTTCAGTTCCTGTGTGGTGTGGTGTGGTGTTCTCAAAAAGGGATTGTTGAATAAAAAAAGAAGAAGGCCTTTTAAATCACTACCCGGACAGTGTGAATTAAAGTTGGAGATCTCATATAGGCTAAATCTTATCTGTATTCCAAAGCGTGCAGTCCACCGGTTTGGTAGGTCGATGGCACCTGGTTACTGCTACAGTCTGGAATCGCTGGATCGCTGAATCGCTGGCTCGCCGTAGAATGTCCCTCTCGCTCAACAATGGTTAAATCGGAGATTCTTAAACAATATCCAAAGGAGGGAAAAAAATAAATAAACGGTAGTTTACTATAGCTAAAGCTTCTTGGTACGGAACAGCGCCATCTAGGGGAATGGAGAATTATGGCGGTTACAATACTTTGGCCTTAGTGCATTTTAGGGCGGCTACACAAGGCATCCGTGTGAGCCAGCTTTAGGGAACCTAGGAACCGTAAATCAGAACGAGTCCCTTGTGTAAATTACGTGCTTACGGTTCTGCGTCTAAAACCGACCACAAATTCCACTTTAGGGCCAACTGGGGCTACTGGCCTGAGGCCTAAAACCTGCACATTACATTCTGCCTTAAACGTCACCCATTTCACAACCACTAGAGAAGTTCAAAGTCGAGATATGCCATAAAGTCTGGATGACAGACACCTACAACCTTCATCGGAATACAGCCTATAGCAAGTTAAGAATAGGAATAGAATCTTAGCTTTGTGGAATGTATAGTTAACACTCACTTAAAGCATATCCTTCCTACGGTAGACAGACTCCTCTACTCCTTAAAACTGTCATGTAGGTTACTGGAATAGTTTAGCAATCCATATCACAGCTATTATTAAATAGTTAAGTTCACAGACAGCAAGCTTGCCCTTAAGCCTCGGAAGTGACAACGGAGACACAACTGGCCTTGGCACACACTAGCTCAGCCGAATTTATTTTGTTTGTTTATTCAATGTGTTCAGTTACTATAATTCTTATATTGAAGCACACTGATCCAAATTTGCACTGATGCACATTGCCAAAATTCTTATCACTCCTCTTTTAATTAAAATATATAATTATTATTAAGCATATTTTATGTACATTTTGGAGTTTGTATTAAGATGTCAATATTATACGCCTTGTCACCCTATATAGATCTATCCTGTTCGTGCCACGCAACCAAGATAAACTGACAAGAAATAATCTGGCAAGAAACCCATTTCTGATGAAACATTCCACTGTGATTGAACGGGCTTAAGGCCATGGCTAATGACTGCAATGTTCAAAAGCAACTGTAACAGCAGCTCATATCACGAAAGAAACATTCTCAATAGGATAATCAAAGTTAGTCAATTTACTCCAACCTGTAGGAAAATGCTGCAGTCTTTCGCCTGACGTTCCACAGCTCTCTCCACATCACCCGTGGTGAAGCCCAGTCAACTAAGGTCATAAAGCTTAACGTGCCGTCACTGATTGACAGACACATATATCTCATCTAAAGAGCTCTTCTCTATGATCAGTTACAAATTATAATCTCAGCAACAAAAGAACTACAAAAAAACACACATGGTGTGTGCTTGTTAAAGCTTCCAACACCTGCTTCCATAAGACTCTACACTCTTGATCTGGGGAAGTCAGCAGAGACAGAGCCATATGCTGAAAAATGCAGCACATATTCCAGGCCTTTATGTTTATATTTTAAACAGTCAACTCACACTCACTATGGTTGCTTTTCTCTGGCTGAATTCCTATTTAATTTCTTCCACTTATTAATCACAGACACAACTGTCAGCTCAAATAACACAGGCTTCAATGAACAGCCACAACAGCAAAATTAGACTGCAAACCACGGATGATGACGTCTAATCCAAATCCCATGAAAATGTGGAAGAAAATGCTAAATGAATCACTAAGGAGATTAATAAAATGGAATTACATGCCACTTAAACCTCTTGATGACTCCATGTGGTCTTTCATGCATCATGGTAGATGGTGTATCACTGATCTTGCCATCCTGAGCCTTCATGTAGGTATAGTTTCCTTTTCATTTTTCACTGCTCTGACTTTTCATTATAATATTACACATGTACAACACAGGTATACAGTGAATTAATTTCAATATGAACACAATTATATCATAACACATACATTTGTACATTAGACCATGGCAATTATGCAGCATGTTATGACTCTAAAGTGCTGAGTGAACTTTAAATGCATTATTTCTTGAAGTAAACACACTACATTATTTATGCTAAGCTAAGAATAAAAGCATTCATTCTTTTAAAAAATCTGTTGTCAGTTCGGATGGGATTGACATGGGTTAGTCAGGTACCCAATGGGATCAGATGCCAAAGACAAATAACAATAACAATCAATAACTAATGAAGAACAGTCTGGAAGAGTTGGAAAAAGTCAAACTCTGAGATACCTAGGCGTTCATCTAATCTAGTGTTTCAGTCATTTGGTTTTTAACTGTCAGAAAGAACACACAGATGTGCTTTTTTTTACCCACCTGGCACATACGCAGTTTCTGCTGTTGCGCCATAGTTTTCTACTCCAGCGCCTCCTCAAAAGCAGCAAGCCGGATCATTCCTAGCCAAGCTTTTCTTAAACACAGCCAAGCTTTTCTAAAAGCCTGGCTTTCATCCAATGGCTGAGGCGTGTGGGCAGTCATCAAGGGGCTGTGACCGCAATCAAACTGCAGATATGCAGTTACTGTGTCACAAAACACAAGCTTACACAAACTTTGCAGATTAGGTAAAAGCTACCTGGCAACATCATGCCCACAAAGAAAATGTTCTTAGAGTAAAGAATGGGTTTAAAAAGTTATTTTGTATTTGTATCCTTCTGACCATGCTACATCCAAAAGAAATTTTGGTTTGATACAAAAGATTTGCATTGAATTATTTTTACTTTAGATAGTATTTCATTTTGTGCCTTATTTCTTATTTCTCTGCAGAGTTTTATTCTCTACCTTATGTAATGCATTTTTAATGTATTCTATTTTTATCCTCAATCTTAAATGCACTTTATCCCTGATTTTATGTTTTTTAGATGTCTATTTTTACGTGGATCAATGGGCATGTTATTTTTTGTGCATGTTGTCACTGTTAAGCCCTTTGAGCTGCATTGTTTTGTATGAAAGGTTCTACACAAATAAAGTTTGTTATTATTATTATTATTATTTATTGAGTAGTTGGATTTGGGCAGGAGTAAGACTTGAACTGCATGATGCCTGCTGCTTTGCTTTAGCACAGTTGCCTTTGACAGGCCTGTAACAGTCAATGCATGGTGGATGTCCATGCATAACTGGTATGCTATGGAATCGACTAGAGGACAAAGAATAGGTGCTTTAGGTTAAGTTTAGGTTTAAGTTTAAGGTAACCTCTCAGTGTTGGTAACATGTCCCACACACAAACTTACTACTCGTCTCAAATTTGGTCAGTTTGAATCTGGTCACCCTAGCCATGCCCCTGCCAAACCAGATTGGGCAGATATTAGCATTTTACCTTTTCTCAGTCATAAATGACATAAATGGTGACTTAATGGCAGCGCTTTGAAAAAGTCCCTAGATCCAGTTTGACGAAAGAGACCTATGGGTTTATGTAACGCATGCTGACTACAAGGAATAGTAATGTAGTACAAATAAAACATACTCAACCGGCAAACTTGAGACACAATCTGTTCAAAACTATTTGCATTTTAGAAACCAATTTTGCCAGAAGATCCATCATGAAGACAGGTGCCAAGCCCAGACTAGATGCCTTATAAGAAGACAGCCCTGGAGGCACATCAGACGGCCATTTGAATCTGCACCCAAAACAGGCATTGGAATCATCTGTTGACTTGCAATATTTATGTCTATGCAAAATAATCACTAGCGAAGGTTCTACTTGTAGGGAATACAAGAGGCCTGGCCCAATGATCGTAACCATTCAAACAGCCGAAGGTTAAATGCATGTTTGTGTTTTGGAGAGACGGCTTAGATCTCTGAGGCTGTATTCTGACGGATCTGACTCTGATTTGATTTGCCATTTGTCGCTAATAATCTTGTGACTAGAAGATTACTTAAGTCATTATTATTAACGTTAAATGTACAGGTCTCCCTGAGAATTTAACCTGAAGAGGTAAGCTTCAAAGCCATTTGCTGCTAGGCATGTTTGCATCCAAGTGTATTGTAAGTCTATAGCAGTCTTCCAGCAAATCAGCTAAATGTCTCATGCTATCAATCAATCAACACACACATGCACATATATTTGCCCACCGAAGAGGGAACGTTGGTAAAGACTCTGAAAATAATGCACTCTGCAACAGAGCACTGTTAACCCCTCAGCAACTATCACTGACCTCTGGTATCCATCCCAAGTTTCTGCATCACAAAATAAGGAGTCAGAATTATTGGACTAACTTGCGATTGGCATCCCCTGTTAGTATTACTGATTACTACTTTAGGCACACAAGCTGAAGGATCACTTCATCAGATGCTAAATCAACATCATGGAGGACATTCACATACATTTGCTATGTAACCAAAAAGCAGTGGCAAGTTTAGAAGTATATAGGCTACAGTTCACAAACTACTCTCCTACTAGAGACGAAACCGCCTCCAGTTCCTTCACAAATCACCTGTCTATTGGACTTGCTCTGTACTTTAATAGTAATTGATTAATGAAGAGTAAATAATATTGTCTTGAGGCTTGTGCTTTGGAAATATGCATCAACATGCCCACATGAGCCATATGTGTGTGTGTGTGTGTGTGTGTGTGTGTGTGTGTGTGTGTGTGTATGTGTATATATATACACACACACACAGATCTGTATATAAATTGCTAAATATATAATTTGAATATAAAATGTAAATATTACACCTGAAATATCATTAGTGATGTATGAATTAAACATTTAGATGAGGTTAAGACCCAGCTCACATTGCAAGACAAAAAAACGCACACCAAATAATTTCAGTTTGCCCATTATTTGAGTGCTGCATAAACCATAGCAAAAACTGGAGGAGCCTACCTATATGATGTGGTCCTTCCTTTCTCAGGGAATCAGCTATAATAGTTTGCTACCACGTGTAGCAGGAGTGAGACAGAAAGGAACATTAGGTTCTTTAAATGCCAGACTAGCTTTAAAACCCCCCTTGTAACTGACGCTGCCTGTGTATGAAGCGCCGGCAATATGAAGCTTTTGGCAAAGCAGGAGTGGTCTGCGACGGCTTATCACTGAACACAAAAATAACATGATCTGACAGAGGAAGCATAGGAGACGAATGGCATCCCTTTAGCGCAATACGTTGCCTAAATAATCTTAATTGCCTCCCACATTGATCATTACAGGTTCACCAAAGGTAACTGTCCTCAAACAAAGCATACGGCCATGGTGTTCGTAGCTTTTACCTTACCTGTAAAGTTTATGATGTAGCAGAAGAGTTCACCGGCCAGTAGTTTGATTGACGACGTCACAGCGCCTTGATCACCGCCTTCACTGCCCTCTTCTCGGCTCTCTTTGGAAAAGCTTGGCTACGGTGCTTTTGTATGAGCCAGGTTGCTGATTATGGCGCTATTTAAACAAAGTAGAAAATACCCCGCAATGGCATAAGCGGCTCGATAGAACGCATCTGTGTGTTTTTATTTCTGACAATTAACGATCAATGGAAATGCTCAATATGTGGATTACGGAACTAAGGGTCTCCCAACGCGAGACACCATGTGTAAAACATACACACAACCAATGCCCAGTATGATCCTTAAAATCGGCAAAATACCGGTAGAATTATTATCAGATAACAGGAACATACCCAATTATTGTGTGCTCCGCCTATTCGTGAGTTACCCAGTCAGTGAAGACATTGCCCGGCAGACTATGTGGGTCACGTCATCACATGTAGAAAATGTGATCTCAGAAAGACCGCCTGATGTTGTCAGGGTATTACAAATCCGGAGAAAGCTGGTAACTCCAAAATGTATCTTAAACCAACAGAACAGTCACGTAAAATTGCTCAAAGATTTGTGAGAATTTTCACTGAACTAACCCCTAGTGTGCAGTAGCCTAAAAGGGCAACGTACATATAACAGTACTATTCTGTGCACGTCACCCAGTAAGTTTGTACATGCTGTACTTCTGATCGTCGTTATGTGACGTTGGGTGTCGGTATCTTGGTTACCCTTCCTCTATGTATTGCAGCCAGTGTTTCATTAATTATTTTAGGATTAATAATTTCGATGATATAGATTTGTCAAGTAATAAAAAAGTAAAATATAGCCTACTCCTGTACATATACATGTATGTCATTGTTTAAGGTGATTTCATGTTTTCTAAATATAATACATTTATGCACCTGAAACAGACTTAACACGGACAGCACACATACTGCTAAACTCGTTCCTTTTTGAGAATACTTTTTTTTATATAGGAGCACTTGAAACTATACATACTAGGCCTTTATCCTCAGTTGTTAACGAAACGGAAAATGGTCTCTCTCGGTTCACAGTAATGGTCATTTAAGCGAAATCCTATTCTGGTAGGCCCATGCATGCACAATTTGGTTGAATTCAGCGTGCCAGTTGTTTTGGAATGGCACCAGACCAATAAACTATTTTGTGTTGGTCTGCACTGTGAGGTATTCCTCCCCAGTCCTTTGAGATCTCAGGGAAAGAGACATCAGCTTTAACACTGCATAAAGCAACAATAGCAGCAAGATTTGAGGTCAGAGGGTCAAGGTGTATGATTGACAAGCAGCGCTGATGACCTCAGCAGATGTCCCCATCTTCCGCAAAGAACAGGACATAGAGACAAACAACCTCCCGCTATGACACAGGAAGCTGTGCGCTGCGCGTCTTCGCACACACGCACCCACGCACGCATGCACGCACACACATGCACACGCACGCATGCGCATGCACAAACACACACACTCACACACACATACACACACACACATTTTGCACTGTATATGCCACACAGCAGTGTGGTGTTTGCACACTGGATCCACAAGGGTCCAGAAACAGGTGCCCAGACGGGAGTCCATTGTTCCCCTGCACCGTCGCAGCCAGCCTCACAGGCCCAGCAGCTCATAGACGTGGAGTGGAGGAGGAGGCCAAGTCCAAGTGCTGATTGGTGGAAGGAAGAAAGGAAGGAAGGAAGGAAGGAAGGGCTGAGCCAGGACAGAGAAGCATCTGCTCCTGACACTGACAACCTTCTGACTCTCCCTCTCCATCTCGCTCTGCCTAAACTGCTGTCTCTGCAATGTTACCACAGACATTTGACATTTACAAGTACTCATTTGGCATAAGCTCCTATCTTGAGTATAGGAAGGTAGGGCATTGCATTTATCAGTATGTATTCTGTGCCCCTCGGAAATTTAGTATGGTTAAAAGCTTGCTCAACCAGTTGAGCTACAAGCCCACCGCTATACAAATGATGAAGACTAGTAGAAGCCACAGTGTTCAGCTTTAAGCCCAATCTGATATGAGTGCCATAGAATTATTGGCACAGAAAGTAAATGTGTACTGTATAGGAAGTCCAAAGGCCAGCAATAGTGACACCCGTCCATCACAATGGCTGCCACAATGTCCTCGATCATAATGGTGTATTTGAGAAAAGTCTATGAACGTATATGATCTAATGTACCAATAAACATATTGTAATTGTACATTTAAAAAAAATAAATCTTTAGCTTTAAGGGTCTGTGATATCCTCGGCCCTTGGTCTATGTTGGGTTAAATATACTCTAGAAATTAGCATGACAGTTCCTCAAGTTGAGTAATGTCCAATCACTGATCAATATGGACTTTGCTCAACACTATCCGTATTCATCAAAGGCTTTGAGTGGTTGGTTGGTGAACAGCTGAAACATTAAGGGAAAACTCGTTAGATATAATAGCCCATAGTCATAGTGATAACACTACATCAAAAGATGATTGTGGACATTGTGATCCTTGGCACTTTAGTCACCCCTGAGAGACACACACCAGTCAAATACAAACAGGCAACATATTTCATAATGCATAGCAATTAATTCCTCTTTAATTTATATAAAACCAGGTATTTTCTTTGTCCAGCAAAAGAGCTCCATATAACTTGGAATCACAAAACCAACCTTTACAATTACAATTCCTTTGCTTGCTTAACATACAGTCCTCGGCCAGCTCGGACTCATTATACACCAGTGTCCAATAATAATGTGTCTTTGCTTAAATAAAAATGATAATGATAATATCATTATTGATCATCATAATGATATTATAATTATCAATAATGATAATAATAACATATTAAAGGCGTGGAGGGACAGAGCTTCAGCTGCTACAAAAGAAGAAATTCTTTCATGTAAAACTACAAAAACTCCTAGGCTCCAGGCCAGGAGAAGGAACACATTCATGAGTTAGTAAGTTAGATAATAACCATACTGTGACACAATGACATGATCACTTTTGAGCTTTCCTCATACACATATTGTTTAGGTGATTCTTGTGCTGCTTAGGTTAGAAAGAGCAAACCCAAAAGAGCTTACTTGCTCTGTGGCAAAATAAAAGTCTCTTTGGAACGTCTGACAGAATGGTAAATAAAAACATAAATATAAAAAAAAACACATAAATAGGGTTTGTCACTTTCTTGCCATTTTCATCAACATACTATGTCCCTCTTTCAGCAAAACATTCATTTCAAATCCCTTTTCCTTTTCATAATGTTATCCATAATACCAGATCAGTATACCTCTCCTCAACCATCAAATATTCACGTTCAAATTCCTTCAAATCACCTCAAACTCTCTCCCCTCAGACCATCCACTGAATCACCACGATTAATAACCATTACATTGTACTTCTAGCCTCTCTACTGAGCTTATTCATCTTCACATCACGTTCACCTCCATGTTGAAAGCCCAACTTCTTCACTCATATAGAATAAATTAATGTGAGGTGAATAGAATTAATAAATAATGCCCTTGTTAAAGTCACAACACATTGACTGACAGGTAGAAGGTGACAATGAGGTCAAGTGACACTGAAACACAAGACTATCCCTCAAACCCCTGGCTTTGAACTTTACGACCATGGCAATGTTTCGCTCCTCACTTTGTCGCTCCTGGCAGTGTGTGTATGTCCAGGGGGAGCTCAGCAGGCCTGGAGCATGGCGGGCTGGTAGGGGTCGTGTGTGTATGTCCAGGGGGAGCTCAGCAGGCCTGGAGCATGGCGGGCTGGTCGCTCCTGGCAGTGTGTGTATGTCCAGGGGGAGCTCAGCAGGCCTGGAGCATGGCGGGCTGGTAGGGGTCGTGTGTGTATGTCCAGGGGGAGCTCAGCAGGCCTGGAGCATGGCGGGCTGGTAGGGGTCGTGTGTGTATGTCCAGGGGGAGCTCAGCAGGCCTGGAGCATGGCGGGCTGGTAGGGGTCGTGTGTGTATGTCCAGGGGGAGCTCAGCAGGCCTGGAGCATGGCGGGCTGGTAGGGGTCGTGTGTGTATGTCCAGGGGGAGCTCAGCAGGCCTGGAGCATGGCGGGCTGGTAGGGGTCGTGTGTGTATGTCCAGGGGGAGCTCAGCAGGCCTGGAGCATGGCGGGCTGGTAGGGGTCGTGTGTGTATGTCCAGGGGGAGCTCAGCAGGCCTGGAGCATGGCGGGCTGGTAGGGGTCGTGTGTGTATGTCCAGGGGGAGCTCAGCAGGCCTGGAGCATGGCGGGCTGGTAGGGGCAGTGTGTGTATGTCCAGGGGGAGCTCAGCAGGCCTGGAGCATGGCGGGCTGGTAGGGGCAGTGTGTGTATGTCCAGGGGGAGCTCAGCAGGCCTGGAGCATGGCGGGCTGGTAGGGGCAGTGTGTGTATGTCCAGGGGGAGCTCAGCAGGCCTGGAGCATGGCGGGCTGGTAGGGGCAGTGTGTGTATGTCCAGGGGGAGCTCAGCAGGCCTGGAGCATGGCGGGCTGGTAGGGGCAGTGTGTGTATGTCCAGGGGGAGCTCAGCAGGCCTGGAGCATGGCGGGCTGGTAGGGGCAGTGTGTGTATGTCCAGGGGGAGCTCAGCAGGCCTGGAGCATGGCGGGCTGGTAGGGGCAGTGTGTGTATGTCCAGGGGGAGCTCAGCAGGCCTGGAGCATGGCGGGCTGGTAGGGGCAGTGTGTGTATGTCCAGGGGGAGCTCAGCAGGCCTGGAGCATGGCGGGCTGGTAGGGGTCGCTGAGCATCTTGTAGCGGATCTTGGTGTTGGTGATGGCGCCGTGCTTCTGCCTCAGGTGGAGGCGTAGCTGGCTCTTATGGCGGAAGTGCAGGTCACACTTCTCACACTGAGAGAGAGAGAGAGAGAGAGAGAGAGAGAGAGAGAGAGAGAGAGAGAGAGTGAGAAAGATGAGGCCAAGAGATTGAGCCAGGGAAGTATCATCTCAAGTATCCAATTACACAAGGTGAAGGTGAAGAAATAAGAAAATTGCTACTGAAATCATGCTGCCCTCACAGTGAATATATGTATGCATATGTGTATAATGTCGTGGTTGAGTATATAATACTGTGCATACTCACACAAGCTAATACGAGCATATCCTTTTGTTGGTTTGCACACAGGCAAGGGTTTGTGTGTGTGTCTGTGTGTGTGTGTGTGTGTGTGTGTGTATGTGCGTGTGTGTGTGTGCGTGTGTGCGCGCATGTTTGTGTGTGTGTGTCTGTGCACATGTGTGTGTGTGTGTCTGTGTGTGTGTGTCTATACTTACACTGTAAGGTTTCTCCCCAGTGTGTATACGCAGATGACTCTTGAGCGTCTGCAGGTGGCGGAAACGTGTACCACAGGTGTGGCAGGGGTATGGCTTCTCTCCAGTGTGGATCAGGACATGGGCACGCAGGTGAGCTACCTATCCCACCACACACACACACACAGGCTTAATCTCAACCTAAACATGAGCCATATGAAGAAGGTCTCATGGAGTTGTAACTCAGGATGTAGATACAGTATCACCATAGTGCATTACCTGACAGAATAAGAAGATTTGAAATGTTCACCTCATTTTTAACTAGTAGATAAGAACACTCCTCAATTTTAGTTATTAGAGCGCAAATCAAATTGTCTTTCACAGAACTGTTGCACTTGCAGTTCAAAAAAGGTAGCCAAAGAATCGGCAAAAATGTAACAGTGATTATCAAAAGCTATACGTTTTTTCAATTACTATAACAGTATTATTATTATTCTTTCACAGCAGATAGATCTGAGTGCAAAACGTGCTTGGTGCTTTAAAGTTGCACCTTTGACCTTCAACAGTTTTCAGACAAAGTTCTAGGACACTGATTTGTAGGTGTCATACCTGGACGAATCGGGCACCGCAGGTGTCACAGTGGTAGGGCTTTTCTCCAGAGTGAATCCGGGAGTGGGTCTTCAGGTTGGCGGGCCGGTTGAACTGGGCCCCGCATACGTTGCAGCGATACGGCTTGTCACCTGTAGGGGGCACAGTAGGCCGTTTTACAGTAGTCTCAAG
Source organism: Sprattus sprattus (assembly GCF_963457725.1). Taxonomy (NCBI): domain Eukaryota; kingdom Metazoa; phylum Chordata; class Actinopteri; order Clupeiformes; family Clupeidae; genus Sprattus; species Sprattus sprattus. Next base: position 45,737,885 of record NC_137924.1, on the reverse strand, counting down.
ACAAGCCTTCCTCAACTTCCATTTACTGTGTTTGAGCATGCTGTGTGGATGTGAGAAATTCTCTTTGCAAAAGCTGGACAGTTTTAGTTTTCATAGAATGTCATTGTTACCCCACTGCAGATAAGATGTTATGTTTGTGTTTTCAAAAACACTTTGATGGAGTAGCCATTACATAATGTAAATAGACACCTTGTAATCCTGAAAGGTCTATCTTTAATTTCATCTCATGTTTACATGATAGAAAGCATCACTGTCATGAATTAGGATGTTGTCTTACCTGTGGATGAAGGTTTAGCAACACTTAGGTTTCCTGGGTAACAGATCATGGAGTAGTGGCTCTCACGTTTGACTGGATGTTTACAGGGTGAGTCGCCACTCTGATTGGCTGTCTCCTGCTCAGGTGGGCAAGGTGGTAGAACAGGTAAGCAGGAGGCTGGGGATAGACAAAATGGCATCATAAATAAAGGCTACCTAAGAATTTACAGCAGAGTTTCACAGCAGACTGTACATCCCAACCAAATATGGATACAAACATCAATGTGGTCAAGACCCAAAGGCATGCAATCCATATTGTCATGGTTTTACTTTAGATTAATGTTTGATGAAATCAGCTATCTACAGCCAGAAACAAAAATGAATTATAATAAAAGGTGTTTTAACAATATTTCATGACTTCTTTTTTTCCTGAATTCAAAAGTTAAAAAAAGTTAAGTTAAGATAAAAACAGACTACAAAAGATTCAGTTTTTTGCGTAACCTATGTATCATAACACATGAAATCATGTAACAAATCATGTTCCATGTGACACTCAAATAGATAGTTGTGTAAGTCACTGGAATACCATGAATACACAGAACCAACTAAAATCAACCTAAGGACTTCAAAACCATACTCTGATAAATACTGAAACATCCACACATTCAGTTGCCTTTCACTTTCTGCTAGACATGACATCGTGTAAAGGATTATATTCATCATCTCCACAAGAACACCCTAAAGTTATTATCATAGAAGCCTTGCTCATCACATTGTTCCATCAACTTAAAATTCTATGCAGTTTCCAAGAAAAACATCTCCTGAAGGGGAATTGCTCACCTGGGTTGTCCTGGGGCAAGATGGTCTGGTGCTCCAGGAAAGGGTCCATAGCACAGGGCCGGAACCCAGGGAGGGGCAGGGTGGAGGGGGGCAGCTGGGGAACACAGCACAATGCCACTTTCCCCTGTCTGAAGAAAAGTGAGATATCACTGAAACTCTCAGTGGAATTCTTTCTTTGTCTTTTGTGATCTTTTTAGGTATGGTTTAACCCTAAACACCTCGGCACAACAGAACTTATGAAGTCTTTGTGTATTGATCCTAAGACTGCACTTGAGCTACAGGTAGTTATTGAAATATTTTTGTGATTCAGCATGTGTAACCTGCGTTGCGTACGACTGTTGGACATAAGCAGTGCTTCAATGTATCCAGTACTGGAGTTATGACACTCATCCACATCAGTAAGCCATGGTGTTGTTTTTGAAAGCCAGGTCAGTCCTGTCTTCCTAGTGCAGTTGTTATTTGAGGTACCGTATTCCCATGCATTCTTCCAATGTTTCCCAGTCAGATAAGTTTGTTTATGGCAAAACCAAAATTTGCTGAGCACAGCACCGTCTCCTGACTGGATCCAACCTGCTGTTTGCCTACTCACTCACCTGTCCGTCACCTCCTGCTCTGGCTTTGGCCACTTGTCATTGGCTGCCTTGGGCACGGTGTCCATCATATCCCCTGTCTTTGGGGAGGGGCTTTCCTCAAGTTGCTCCTCCTCCTTGATGTTGGTAGCACAGAGGGGGTTGAGGACTATGTACTTGTACTTCTTCCAGTTGCAGACCTTAGGGTCAAGCACAGGCTTGGCTTCATTTGCTCTCTAAATAATAAAGGAGAAACAAAAAAAAATGTAGTTGTTTATTGTTAAGCTGCATTTTACGTCCGGTTTATGTTTCAGCCTGGCTAAATATAGTTTCGGTTTATCATTTTATCACATTGAACAATAAGCATGACAAACCTTGACAAAGTTTTGTCTTGAGGTCTGTGAGGCCTTTTTGAACATGTCGTTTAAAAGCATAGCATTACAATTTTGGCTTTACAGTTTGGGAAATCATTCATAGTGACACATTGTTAAACAGCTTTTTGGCAAGGACACACACCCTGGTTTTGGGGCTGAGGTTGCAGCTGCTGGACTCAGCTGGTGAGTTGGGCTGACAGTTGGAGTACGAGGGCCTGTCTGGAGAGGGGGCCACAGGCTCAGACTCCTCCAGCTTCAGGCTCTGGGGCCTGGGCTCCTGGCTCAGGTGAGTCCCCTGCTCCACCGAGGCCCGCTGCTCCCCCTGAACCCTGTCAGAATATTGGAGGAGAAGGATTTACTACTTGTGTTGAAGTGTATTCGTTTGGTCAGCTGTATGTGTATGTGTAATTTATCTAAATCTGATGCTCTGTATGTGCATGGAAAACACTCATTGGTTTATCTAACTGTTACCAAATACACATTGTTGACAAATACCACCTCTAGCAACCTTACTTTCAACTAGTGATATGACTGGATTTGATTTTCAGTGTTTTTACATAAAGTTGTCGCTCACCTGGCCATGTCGTGCCTCTCCTTAGCCTCCTTGGCAGCAGGGTGGGAGGTGTGGGAGAGCAGCAGAAGAGAGCTGCTGTTGGGGCTGTAGTCAGAGAGCACTCCACCAGGGGGCGCCCAATACACAGCAGTAGGCTGGGAGGACAGCTCCAGTAAGGGAGAAGAACCAGGGATCCTCTCACTGCAGGGGTCAAGATGTGCAGATTAGCTAAAGGTGTTGCAGGTAAGACTTTTACTTTCAAACATTTGAAAATGATCTAGAAATAGAAACAGAATGTAAAGAAATAACACATCATTTCAAAATGCTTTTGAACTACAGAGCGTCAGTCCATTTTGAACGCAAGAAAGCATGGCTATCCTGTAGTTAGTAGCTCAGTAGCAAGTCCATCGGTTAACATGAATCAGCTAGCTCAAAATCTTGAATACTTCAATGAAGACCGAAAGGGGTCCGTTTGTCTCGGCTAAGTAAATGTAAAATATCAGTCACTAATAGTAGCCTAGTTATCTATCAATCATATAAATGTTTTCATGATACATGTAGCCTGTAGCTTCTGCCACATTGGCTAAATCTTTGGGTTACTTCTGCGAAGGGAGAGGAGGTAGTTAGATACTGCCTCCTAATCTGCTTGAGTTTTTACTCCAGTGGACAAGGTTATGGAACTTAAAAGATCTGAACATGTCTTGTCTTTCTATACATGGGAGTACAGTCCCTTATACAACGAACCCACCCATGGGTGTAAGCAGACCCTCACACACACACACACACACACCTATTCAGCATGAAGGTTCGGCACGTGTCTGCTACGTGCTCCATCTGCAGGTAAGTGGCGGCAGCCAGGACCCCAGGTACAGTGTGTGGGGTGAGCGGCAGCCGGGAGGTGTACATGAAGTCCAGCAACAGGGACACACTGGACGCATCCAAGCTGTAAGGCAGAGAGAAGGACGCCCCACGCTCTCCAGCATTCAGGCTTTGGCCCCGCTGCACAACCAGTGTGTAGAAGTAGCCACTGTGGAATGAAGGGATAGAACAAGAGAGAGAGAGAAAGAGGGATAGAACAAGAGAGGGGAAAGAGAGAGAGATTTAAGGTTCAGTTATTAGACATATCAGAGAAGAGTGATAGAATAACAGACCTTAGATGGAAGTCAACAAGTAATGAAAGAGTTAGTCAGAGAAAGACAGTATGGCTCATTGTCTGTGCCACATCCTGCCTCACCCGGCATTTCAAAAGAGGCTAAGCGAAATGGAGAAATCCCAACTGACAGTGGTTATCGAGTTAAAAAGAATTGGGAAATGTGTTGCAGGCGAGAAATGGAATGAGTCACAAACGACTGGAAGGAAGACAGGAGCAAAAAAAGAGAAAGCTTTGGAATCGGGAAATGAAGACTTGAAGATGGGCATGCAGTAGCAGACGTTTGAAGGTGGTACTCCCAGTTGGCACACACTTAAGGCACGATAAAAACCCTCCTGAATGCATGTAGCAGATGCCTTTGGATGAAGATGAATGCTTTCTTCCTGTCTTTTTGTTTACCATTGAAAAGGAACATTGGTACTGTACTCCTGTACTGCTAACTGTTTTTATTTGCTCAGAGATTGAATGTGCCACGGCAGGTTGGTGCTTACCTCAGGCAATAAGGCCATATTTCACACAGTGCCTCATTAATCTACAGTATTTAGACATGACAGGTACATTTCTTAATCGACAGTGACACACACCTGCAGGCAACCAGCACAGCACAGTGTGCCCGCAGCCTGGCACTGCCCACCATCAGGGTGGCATCAGTCAGGATGTCCCGGTGGCGGAGCTCATTCAGGTTCAGCAGCACGTCGTCGGAGTGGCGCGTGTACTCCTTTACGTACCCTTCCGCCACCTCAGCGTCCGCCCCTTCGTGCCTCCTGTCCGTCCTGTGTTCTTCAACCACCACCTGCATTCTGCTCATCCTCTGAGAGGAAGGGAGGAAGTGGATGGAGAGAAAGGATAATAAACAAAACACAAGAGCGGTTAAACATGGCCATTGTTGAGGGGTCATTTATAGTCTTCAATGGAAGCTCTACTACAGCAGTAGGCAATGTAATTGTACTTCAATCGATGGGTCATAATGTCAAGAGCAAGACTTTAAATACCTTACTATGATATGGTTGGAAAGAGACTATAGGTGATCCAGTCTAGCAGTAGTCTCTGCTATGGGGAGACCAGCTCCCTACTCGTACCTGCAATATGAAGAACAAGCAAATGTCAGAAATGGCAAATAAACATAGTGTAAAACATTTGCGTTTGCATTTGCATTTGACAACAAATAGAAGCTTTTTCATGAAAAAAATGCATTGTTTCCATCTCACATGCTGACAAAGTATTCATATTTTCAAGGACAATAATAACTGAACAAAAGTGAATTAAAAAGACAAATGCTTAATTATCTCAAAACAGAATCTAACTTTATCAACTCTTTAAACCACCAAATCAGTTAAACGCTGTATGCATGCTCCAATGCTCCGCAAAATCAACAAGGTCATAAACGTGTTAATTAATGGGACAAAAACTGCAATGACCAGCTGCAGTTGCACCACTCTATTCCAGATGATCTCTTCTTTCAGATTATCACATGGCGTTCAGAAATCACTCAGATTCGGTAAAGAAAGAGCCTTCCTTTGATTTCCACCACTATTCAATCCCAGATCCTAGAAACCACCTTTTGGCTCATAACATATGTATGCCAAATCACAAGACCAAAACAACCAAATAAACAAATAAACCAGCATTCCAGTGAACCCCAGAGCCCCACTCACCCCGACCAGCAGGGACGAGACCCGTGCTTTATCACCTCCTCTTCAGCCCAGCTCGATCACTCCAGTCAGTCCAAGACACGAGTACCCCTTTCCCCCTGTCCGATTCTGACTGCTGGCTGGCTAACAATGACCCATGGACAGACTAGGAGGGGACGCTTTATAAAGTAGCGCAGGAAGTCCCTCGGCGACCAGGGCCGCTCGCTTCCTCTCCTTCCTTCTCCGCAACCCACGCACCCTAGAAGCTTTGCAGGAAAGGTAGAGGCTCAGGAGCTCCAGGTATTTTTAGTGGGGCTTTGCTTTTTTTTTGCTTTGTTTTTCTTTTTTTTTAAGGTGGTTGTTTATTATTCTTCACCTCCCAGCGTGTCATCAATGCACAGTAATCACAGGAGCGGAAACCTTGTTCAGGAAAGAAGCGTGTGTGGGAGTAGGAGTGGGAGTGGGAGTGGGAGTGGGAGAGACCATGTGATCGTGTGTGTGTTTTGCAGTGCCTTGCCAATGTGACAGACAGCTCAGGGGTCAACCAGCACTGTCCAGGAGTCCAGCATGTCCAACTAAACAGGCCGACCGCCCTCACTGACCCTCTGGCCAGAGGAAACGGTCTGAGAGGAAGCACAAAAAGACAGGAACTCCTCATCAACAACCTGAGGCCACAGAAACATACAACCCCTCACCTGCCTTTCCACTATAGGCCTGATCTTTGACCTCCTCACAGTCCTCAGCTTAAAAGAAGAAGTTTCTAGTTTGGATTTTTAGTGTTGAACTGATGGCAAGCTTACAGACTTCTAGTAGTAGAGTAGACCATCCATAGCACGGAGGCTTCAATAAGGAGAGGTCTACAATAAATGGCAATAACTAAGCTCTTAAGTTTTGCCTAAAATAATATGTTTTTACCTAAAATCTGTCAAAAAAAAAAGTGTCAATATATCCCTCTCAATCTCAGGACTTGGAAAAACAAGACCTACATTCTACAGAAAAGAATATAGTATTCACACTACACTGTGAGAATATAACGCATATATTGCATTCACTTGACTACTTATGCACTCGTAATCCTGTCTGACCTATATGAATGGCTAAAAAGCAGATCAAGAAATAGGGGGGGTTCCCAGCTGCCATCCATAGAAGGCATCGGAAGCCTCTGCCCAGCTTCCTTCGAGAGGAGGGGTCGGCAGTTTTGTTATGGGCACTTGGGGGAAGGAAATGGAGAGAGGTGAAAAAAAGGGTGATTTGGGGAGATACCCTTTCTGCAGCTGAAAAACAACTCACCCACTCACCCCATCCCCTTTCCTACCCCCCTCGCCACGCCAGAGGAATGGACTCGACAGATGTGCAGGAACTATGGAACCCCCCCCCCCCACACACACACACACACACACACACCCGCCCCTCCGCTTGCCCTGGCTAGCTCCTTAAGGCATCCTGTGTGAGACACACACACACACACACACACACACACACTGACATGAGGATTAAACGCTCGTGCAGGACATCCGTCATAATAAGGGAACCAGTGAGGAGCCAGAGAAATAGGGACAGGAGGGCCTTGTTAATTAAAAACAAGCGGAAAGTTACCTCATCCACACACACACACACACACACACACACACTCACAAACACACACACACACACACACACACACACACACACACACACACACACACACACCTGTGCTTAAGAAACCACCCATGCTTAGAGACATGCTTGTATTTGCTTTAAAGCCTGTTTAACTGTTCATGAGAAGACGATGTTGACATTAGGATTTGCATACATCATCCTGAAATACAGGAGTACACATCCCCTTCTTGAAGACTGGTGACACCCTTACACAAAACCCTTTATCCAAAACCTAAAATGTGTCAGTTCAAATAAAAATCTGTTTATCCGTATTTCTGGATTTGTAAACCTCTGCTGGGCCCTTTCCTCACAGCTTGTTAGATAGATTGTCCTATCTTCTCGAGCACCCTAACGCAGAACAACAACTAAAGCAATCCCACTGTACTAAACACAGTTCTTAGAAATGAGGGCCGAACCCTAGCCATGTGAAGGTCAAAAGTCGAAGGTCGTCCTCAGAGGCTCATCACTACACTTAAGGATTGAACCCAGATACCTTCATCTGAATAGATCATGAGTGATATGCTAACGAGAGTCGGAAGCCTACAGTGTTTTGCACTGGGGGTGTTGGGCGCGTGTCACAGCCCCTTGTGTTCTTGTTTGTTTGGATGGAGAATGGATTAATGGTATATCCTCTCCTCCACCCTTTGCTCCCAGAAACAAAAAAAAAAGAAAGAAAACAACTCATGGATGGGAGACGTGGAGATGTAGGTCTAGGCAACTTCCAGGCATTGTGAGAGGGACGGAAGCGAGGGGGCGTCGGAGGAAAAGTGAGAACATTACTAAACAGGTTCAGGCTAAATGAGCGGAAGGCGGACAGTCTGGCCTGCCGTGGCCTGCACCCGGCCCCAGGTCCAGGCCACTGCCCTGGGCTTCACACTGGGCCGCTACCCCCCTACCCCCTTCCGGGCTTTAACCCAGATGTGCCCCATCCGCCCCTCAGTATATCTACCCTTGTAGTTCAGTTAGTTTAGTAAAAGTCCTGATGCAATACACCATGCGCAAATGTAATCAAATGCTTCAGGATGTTCTAGGCATTAAATCCAGGAGCTGACCCTCTGGTTGAAATATCCAAAGAAGGAATGGTCTGCCAGAGAGATCACACTGTTCATCATATTATTTCTTCCAGATTTAGAAAATCCAGATTTTCTAATCTAAAATTGCATGCATGCCAAATAAGCAAGAAACTGCAGCTACATACAGTCTCGCCAAGTATGACGAAACATATACACTCTTACCATTTTTTCCGTAACCACTTTTGGCTGCACCATGGTGCGCTAATTTGCAACTTCAAAACCAAATTATTTTTGAATTAATGTTTGAAACAAGCAAAGCGAACCAGAAACTGTTATAATAGGAACAACTAGGTGACACTTACGTGGTGTCTGCAAGAGTTCAAAGATCAACTTCGCCAAACAGACCTACAGAATGGTCCTTCTCCCAAGATGGGCCAAACTGAACCAAAAGTGGGCTGCAGGTGCTATATTGTAGCCGTTGTCAGTCATCCAGCGACAAGATGGATGAAATGCAACATCATGTTTAATGCTGCTGTTGTTTCCGATCACGTACAGTAATGTATGGCATGTTCTTTTAAAGCAGCAATATGGAGTTCTGTTCCAAAACTAGAAAGCTAACTACCTAAAAGGCATGCAAAAACCTTGTAAACACCACCAACAGCCCAGCTGACACTGTTGAAGCTTGCCAACACACTAACTGATGTTTTCTGGCAGTATAGCTGGCAATGTCTTCCATTTTTCCATTTTAGCAGGGGGTTCCAGCCCTTTACACAGAACTACATAGGGTATATCTTGGATGGCTAGTGGGGAACACACAGGTGTTTATTTGTCCTTCACATGACCATATGCTACCAAAATTAATTTGAAGATGGTACCAAAACTTGTTGCCTATAAAACCATACCTCAAAAAGTGTCAAATTGTTGCATAGTGTTACTTTAACATTTAACCCAGCCTAGAGGGTCGACAGGATTTTCATTAAAGAAATCTGCAATGCATTTATGGCTAATCAAGACCTTCAAGATATCTGCAAGACTTCAAAATAATTTTGACTTGCAATTAGATGTTGGCCTAATCGCTACGGATATTGAAGTGAAATCCATTAAATGTTAAAAGTGTTTGTTGTTTTGTGTTTTTGTTTATCAAGACGTGGCCTATTAAGCAGATCTGGTCCAAAAGTTTAATCTGGAAAGTTCGAATGGTAACTATAACAACCAGAGTAAACTGCCCATCCACATTTCTACCAAAATGAGTGTGTGCTAATGTTTTAACTTTTCAGAGAAGTTGCAATCTCATTTTTACACCACCCGCTCCTGATATCAGTAAAAATCGCACAAGCAGCAGCTGCCTGAAACAATAACTCGGATCCAGATGAACTGTCCTTTCCTGCCCGGGCTGAGGGTTTTGTACATATAAGGACACAGCAGACCCCATCCGGGCTAGAGAGGGAGAAGGGGGGGCTTGTTTGTCTCCTTAGGAAGGTGGCAGGAGGCAGAAACGTGAAAAACATAAAATAAAAAAAGTGCAAAGAAAACAATAAAGACAAATACTGACAGTGGGGTTTCCTTTGAAGCAGATTGAGACAGCCGGGGGGTGGGAGGGATTACAGGGAGAGGGGGAGTGATAGAAGGAGCGTGTGTGTGTGTGTGTGTGTGTGTGTGTGTGTGTGTGTGTGTGCATGTGTGTGTGAGGTGGGAGACGGGAGGCATTGCCCTCTTCAGCTCTTTGGTGACTTTGTTCAGAGAGAGAAAGAGGAAAAGGCATGGGAGCCATCAAGACAAAAAGGAAACCTCTCTTGAATCACCCAAATATGGTCAAACTTTATTTACTGTGTCTTTCCTGATGCCATTACACCACTGAGGGGAGAGCCTCAGCAGCACGTTTGGCACACAAACAAACAGCAGAGCTTTCTGCCGCTTTTCTGGTCGCTAGGTGGTTTAGCATCTCGGTAATCAGTAAGGCTGTTTTCGTTTTGTTCGTTTAGCTGGTGTCCCCCACAATAAATTATTAATAAATGATTTTCTTCCTGGTGTTAGATCGGCTTTCACACCAAATACAAATTGCAATGGAGATCAGGTTAACCGTACCCCAAACCCTTGGTCTGCATCCCAGTTTGGACACATCATATCAAATAAACAAAACAAACGTACAGCTCAAGCAGACCCTAGTCCACCCCAAAAGCACTAGTGTGAAAGCACCTAAAAGGGTTAGGTATAGCATCATACATAGTCTGGGACTATATATGGGGACAGCATATTTAGAGGTGCATGGGATAGGGATAGCCAGTGTCAGAAGATCCACATTCATATTGGCAACACAAGTCAAAAGATCAGTGTAACACTAAATGACTATTATTGACAGATAATGTTCACGAAAAACACACACACATACATTGTTACACAGTCCATTTGACGTGCTCTCACACAAGAGGAGCTTTTCCACTGCAGGCTCTCGCTGGTCGTTTTAGAGGGGCGACACCATTAGACCTTTCCACTGCAGGAACATCCCTGGAGGACCTCTTCCAGCACCAAACTGCTAGGTGCCGCTTGCAGTGATTGTTGACGTTTATTGGTTAAACACATCACAACTGTCAACTTTGAGGTAACCCTAACAATATCTAGAAAATGTCTAGTGTAACGGTCTAATGTTGGTGCTGCCGTTTGAGAATTATGTCATTATTTTGGCGTGCTCAGAATTGATGTTGTGTTCAAAGAGCTAAATATTTGGCTACATCCCTTGTAGGTCGATTTGGTCCTTGCACCGCAATGGAAACAGAATTACTGATACACGGTCGTGCCGCCTTGGAAGTGACCCAAGTTCCTTCAGTGGAAAAGCGCCTAAGCACTTACATAATTACACTCACCCCTGAGTGTGCATTAGAAACTGTAATGCATCTATGGAAGTTAAAGTAGCCAATAGAGGAGATTGCTTAGAGCTACTTTCCCAATCATTTTTAAGATGAAGACTGTGAACAAAACATCATGGCCCACCTGTGACAGATGCATTTAAAACATGGCCTACATAAATAAATAAATGAAGAAAATCCAATTACAGACTAATTAAAGAATATCTGTGTTTCGAACACAAAAGTTGGCTACGATCTAGAAGGCATTTAACATAACATACTAGATCAATGAAAATATAGTTGTTATAGAAAATAGTGTTAATGCCACATATAAGCATACCTGCACTAACCTCTCTTTAGGCAAACATTTACCCCTAAAATTCTTGAACTGATATAATTAATTTACCAACTGTACTTGAACAATTTACATAATCTTACCTTTTCATTGATAGATGACACCTGCTCTAGTTTTCCTGGAATGGATATGTAGTAGTGACGTTTCCTCTACCAGGTACCTGTGTTCCTTGAATTCTTCGAAGGGACTATTCTGAGAAGCGATCCAGGTGATGCCAACCTGTTCCGAGTCCAGGGGGTAAACAAATATCTTGTGCCGTTACATGGGTTAAACAATTATTTTTGAGACAATGTAAGTGGTCTATAAAGAGAGGAATGAATATCGAACAACTCATTAAGCGAAACATTATTTTCACAGCTAAATAGCTGCTTGTTGTCTGAAGTCAAAACTAATAGTTTGAAACCACCAGCTAAAAACGTACTACCTGTAGTCCCACGGTATGGTTAGTTCCGTTCAAGTAGGCTACTTGTCACATGTTTGGGTCTTGACCAATACTTTAATGAGCTGTAGCAGATGAGACTGCGGTTTGTAAACTGACGTCAGAATACCGTGACTCAAGGAATGCCGATGATTATTTTTATTTTTTAAAGATCGTTGACCATTTCTGTAGGCTATGTATGTTTATTGACAAGAGTGGTGAATTCTGAATGAAAGGTAGGCCTACCGCAAATAATAGCCCCTATACCTTTATGATATCTGTTGCCTATTGAGAGTGTTGTGATTTAAATCCTAAAACAGATGAGGGTATAGGCCGCAGGATTAGATCACCCCAGGAGATGAAGGTTTTTTTTCCTGGATGGAAAGGCACCATCTGTCAACCCAATATGGGACAGACAGCGTCGGGCCTGACTGAAATGTGCTTACCGCAACCACTTCAGCGAGGCGACGACTCTACGTCACACGTTTGGAATGCTGTGACGAGTTCATGGGGCCTGTGACTAAACGGATCCTCAGCAAAAGTAGGTTACAGAAAATAATCTTTTGGAGACCAAGTATCATATTTCAAAGTTTCATTTAGCATAGTCTGAATTAAACATATGGTAAAAATGACCGCGTGAACGATTTAGCTTGTTGTTTGTGTGCAACAAGTGTAACCTAGCCTACGCAGTATAAGGTGATCATTTGCATTCATTAAACGAATGGAGTTGCATTGCTAGCACGAACAAATAAACAAGTAGGCTTAACAAGCATTATAGACTTAGTTTTGGTTGAATGCTAGTAGATACAGCATCAATAGTGTAAGGGACATCGTGCCTAATTCATCTAGCTGGTTTAATGCTGACTATTTGTACAGAAATGGCTTACAATGTAACGGTTGCCTGAATGAGTGGTTATTTGTAACGTCGACTACGCTGTGGCTGCTGTTGCAATCTCAGCGTGTGGTCGTTTGTGCTCAAGCTAGCTGACTCCACGTTCTGATAGGCTATTTTGCCAGGTTGGACAAGCGGTGTTTTACTGGAGAGCTCCATAACATTCTGCTACAGTATCTTAGCATTGCATCATGAATGTTTATGCTCCTTTTCACTCGCAGATGAGGGTGAAGACCAGGCGACTGTAGACTTTGAAAAGTCTCCCGGATTTTAAGAGGTAAGGCTACGGAAACTCGTTACGGCTTCATTGTTCGTCTAAATGCTTTACACCGGTCTAGCATTGAGGTTTTCGAGGGATTCTTGATGTTATGACTTGTAATAAGGCTACAGAAAATGTAACGGGTCGTGTCAACATAGCATGTCAGTCCTCAACATTCAGTCGTACAATTGACCTCGTTCAGCAGAAAACATTCAGCAGGACTCGCAGTGTAGCCTAGCCTACTACAACTACTGTGCAATACAAGTTTTCATAGGCTTGGCAACTTCATCGTCGAACGATATATTTTGGATGATTTCCTGGCCCTCAGACCTCGGGTTTGAGTTTGCTGTCAACCGGAAATAGTCTCAATTTAGCCCACCGGTGGGCAGAGTGTAACTTCATTAATAGCTTCACATTCATGAATAGTTTTAACAACTGTGGCATATTTTACGCCTAGAGCCGCATTATTCAAATCTTGTTGGAATCTCACGTAAGATGACGTTTTTCTGTAACGTAGGCCTACGTTTAACAAATACCAAAATGAATTTATTTTCTAGTGCATGATTAATGTAGCCCCCCCCCCCCCCCCCCCCCCCCCCCTCATACTAAATGCTGTTCGTTTTTCTGTGAGGGGCCATGTGTAGGGGACAGTCATACTGTCAGTCCTTATATCTTCATTGCATTGTGTGGTATTCCAGTTGCCCCAACAAAAAGATCCATCATTACACAACATTTCCTATCATTTTTCTGTGCTTGTTGTTGTGAAGTTGAAGTTTCTGGAACAATAGCCATTGTACCAATGGTATCCCAGCGGTGACCGAGGAACCCAGCAAGTGTCTTGCACCTGTGGGAATAGTGTGTGTGTGTGTGTGTGTGGCAGAGAGAGGGAGAGCGAGAGTGCAGGCACACATTTCACTTAGTGGCTTTTTGTCCAAGTGCCACTGGAATTCCCCTCTTGTGTGGGACTGACTCCCTTTTCCTGCTTTGAAACTGGGAGGCTATTGTTTAAGTGGTTTCAAAACGTCACCATAGGAAATGCAGAGTGGGAGCATCTCCGGGGTTGCCTTGGTTACCTATTACATAAACACACGCATACCTCACGACTGCTTCCTTGAGACTGTAACTGACAGTGCAAAGTCTCATTTAGCCAGCCAATCATGCAGCATGGGTCTATCACAGAGCCACCAGGTAAGCACAGGCAGTGGGTGTGGATAACAACAAGATCACACTGTAATTGCCACACCTCTGCTTCTCAGCAGACAGTTACCGGTAGAAAGGGTGTCTAGGCTGGCTATGGTTTTGTTCCCACATTTGTCATCCAAGGGCTGCAGCCCCTTGATATACGAGTGAGATCATTTGTTATTTTCATAGAGGCTCACAGGCGGTTTTTGGACTAAATGTCAATGTCATGCTCCAGTCTTTGGTGTCTTTGCATGAAAATGATGTCCTCTCTTGTCTCACATCCACAGAGTTCCGTTATGTCCGGCCCGACCTGGCTGCCTCCAAGAACCCTAGGTAGCCCAGAGAGAGCCGCGCCCCCCATGTCACACGGCGGACCGTCCTTTTACAGGGCCCAGAAGAAGGTCCTGGCCGACCCGAGGCCCAAGTACGGCGCCTACGAGCAGAATGGAGGCACAGGGGGAGGTGGAGGGGGGCCCACCAGGTACATGGCCACTGGACCAACAGGTGGGAACTCGCAGCTAAATAAATGTTATTGGATGTTTAGCCCTGTCCGTTATGTTAGCAAGTCTAACAGTAAGTGTCTCTGTGTGATTAGGTTTAGGGTGTATTTAGGTTAGATTCTTGGGCATTCTTCCCTCTTCTTGATCCTGTGATCAATATGTTTGGATATTGATTGTCATTATTATATAGTTGGCATCAGTAGCTACACACTGATGGTGTGTGGCTATGTATCCCCGGGATGGTTTGTGGTATGCATACCCGGGGTGTGAAGATGGCAAGGACTAGACACCAAGTCCCAGTTATCTAAAACGGGCGCATTTCTTTCACCTATTTTCTCACCTCCTGACGGTAAATTTGAGGAGTCTGGTTACATTACAGTAACAGTAAATCGTTTACATTCCAACAGTGTGACTTAAGCTGTCCCTCATGGTGTTGTGTTGTCTTTCTATATCAGGTTGGTATGGACACAAGAGTAAACAGCTGAGGTCATATTTGAATGTTTGCCAGAGTCCTTGAAATGTCATTCACTTAACAAATGTATTTATGTCGTGTGTGTGTGTGTGTGTGTGTGTGTGTGTGTGTGTGTGTGTGTGTGTATGGTGTTTTCAGGAGGCATCATGCAGCACCCTGAAGACCCAGGCTCTGCTGCCTTTCACCCTAATTCCGGGGACCACTTCTACCCCCCTTCTCATGGGCCCAAAGACGAGCGCCCCCCCTGGAACCCTCACATGGCAGCCTATGACCATCAGGTGGGTCAGGCCATATCAAATATCCTTTCAAATGATTCTCATGGTTTTTCTAAATATATCCGCTGTAGTCATGCAGACAGCAACATTGGAATTTGGCTTCATGTCCTGATGCTATGCATGGGGTCGTTTCATCATTACGTAGGGGTTATGGGAGTAGTGATAAGCTGGGAATATTAGTCGTCTTCCAACACCAGTTGTGGTAGCTGGCTTTGGGTGTGGAGTGAGAACTGAACTGTGCAATTATGGCAATCGTTGCTGCAAATTAATAGCAGGAATTATGTTGTTATATTTTGACAGGTACATTTTCCTTTTCTTTCGTTGTTGTAATGATACTTTGGGCAGCTTCTGTTTGCAGATTCCTCCATTCTGCAAGCTGAAGATGCATTTGTAATGTGAAATACTAGTCATCCTCATAACATGTTTTTTTTTTCCCAGCTCTGTCCTACCAGTTTCACTTCCATTTGACACGGAGTGGTAATGTGTACATTGTTTTTCAGGTTCGAGGGCCAGAGAAGCACCACTCCAATATAGACGCTGAGATCGACTCTCTGACCTGCATGCTAGCTGATCTGGACAGCCACCCACACAGCACAAGCACACAGGTCTTTATCACCACCACCACAGATTGTGCATGAAAAAAAGCGTTTTCAGTTGTGTGTAAATAGTTTTTACTTGGATTTTGAATATATATTAATAGGTTCAGACTGTGTTCTGGTTTATAAAAGTGTATTGACTCTTGGGGAAGAGCAGCATACAACAGTTTGAAGAGACACCTTATTTTTTTACAGACAACCTCAATGAGTTGAGGAATACAGATGAGGTTCTGACCTCATCTTTAGGTCACTAATCCTTCCATCCTCAGTCACCTGTAAACGGATCTTAATGCAGACACTACATCAATGGAAAGTGGTGCAAAAGATTAATTAATAGATTAAGGTCACACAAACCAAGGTCACTGTAAATGTCCTGTTAATGGTAACCTGTTAATCCTGTTAACTACTCTTGAACTCTTGTGCCAATATTGTAGCATCTGAGCAAATTCATTTATTTTTTGGAAATGAAATCACCTGTAGCTCAGTCACCTGTAAACCGATCTTAATGCAGACACTACCAATGGAAAGTTGTGCAAAAGCCTCCTGCACTTAATAGATTAAGGTCACACACACTGAGGTCACTGTCAATATCCTGTTAACGCGTTGAACTACTCTTGAACTACTTTGTCACTCATGGCTTGGATGTTACTGAGGTGAAGAAGAAAAAACTAGTTCAGCTGTTCTTGTCAGCCAGCTGATTTCTCTCCTTTCCCTCCTACAGCTTTATGATAATGTGCCTTACAACAAGCACCTCTCAGGGGATCGCTACAAGCCCTCAGGCCCATCAGGGGCTCACCCAGCGGGCCGTCCGTCCATGGGCTACCCCCCTCACCCACAGAGCCAGTACCACCCATCGCCCCCATACACCAGTGATCACCAGACCTCTCCGTACAACTCCCAGCTGGACTACTCCTATCCATCCCACTCCTCCTCCTCCTCATCCTCCTCAGCCACTCACCACAAGCCCTACCCCCAGCCAGTGCCTGCGTCCTACACCACGGCCTCCACACCGACTGGCCCCCGCTTCAGTGTCCAGGTCAAAACCGCCCAGCCGGTCACCACCTACTCCCAGACGGGCAGACAGGCGGAGCAGGCCTACACCCCGCCGCGCCAGCACACCTCCCGGCCCCCCGCCCAAGAGCGTCCGCCTTACCAGGACCACCTGGTACACAACCAGGCCCAGTCACCACAGCAGCAGGGCTGGTACTCCATGCCGCCTGCTTCTGCCCAGGAAATGCATGGAGAGGGCGGGTACGCCAAGGGAGGGCCAGGAGGGCCCCTGGGAGTCCGAGCCAGCCAGGGCCCCCAGCCGCCCAACAGGGGTCCAGAAGTCTCAGGGACCGCACAGAGTGCAGCCTATCATCCTAGTAAGGTGAGGGGTCCACAGAGAACTTTACCGTTTCACACCCAGTGGTGAGAAGCTACCAGGATCTTTTAGCAAAGGTTTAAGACTGGATTTATGTGCCTTGGAGGAAGTGTGATGTCTGATGTGTTGATAAGTGCCCTTAGAGTCCTCCGAAAGCCTCCTAATTGAGCTGATCGTTTTGCAAACCAGTGTGTTTCGTTGTGTTAGGGGGCTGCGCCAAGGCCTGAAGAAGAGCTGGAGCGGCTCACCAAGAAGCTGGTTCATGATATGAACCACCCCCCTACCGAGGAGTACTTTGGTACGTTCTGATTAAGTCAAATGCCGCCCTCTTGGGGTCAATCCTTGGCAGATACATCCTAGGAACCGTCTAGGCAAGTGATTGCTAGAAGATGTTCAGTAATTTGTGTACCATAAACATGGAGATTAATCCAGGAGTTAGCTGAACTTCCATGAGATCCCATCCTCTGCTGGCGAAAAATAGATCAGATTAGTGGACCTGTACTGTGACACAGGTTAGACATGAGGTCCTGACCTCATCTTTAGGCCACTAATCCTTCCATTTCCTCCAGTGTTCCTCCAGCTCCTGTAGCTCATTCACCTGTAAACGGATCTTAATGCAGACACTACATCAATGGGAAGTGGTGCAAAAGCACTTAATAGATTAAGGTCACACACACACACACCAAGGTCACTGTTAATGTTAACCTGTTAATCCTGTTATCTACTACTCTTGAACTCTTGTGCCAATATTGTAGCATCTGAGCACATTCATCTATTTTTTTGGAAATCAAATCACCTTTTTAGATGTAAAGATGGAAATGTACAAAATGTTTATGATTTAAATGATCCACAAATTGCACGTGTGTGCGCTGGAGTGTACTAATGAGAGAGATGCTGCAGTAGCCATGAAAGTTAAGAGATGTCGCTTACTGAGGGAAATAAACCTTTAGGAAAAGTTTGGGAAGTTTAAGGGAATTGGCAGGAGGCCTGGCTAAGATTTGATGGTTGTTCGGCAGGCCGTTGTGCACGGTGCGGCGACAACGTCCTGGGAGATGGGAGTGGGTGCATCGCAATGGAGCAGGTGTTCCACGTGGAGTGCTTCACCTGCATCACCTGCCACGCCCGCCTGCGAGGCCAGCCCTTCTACGCTCTGGACAAGAAGAGCTACTGCGAGAGCTGCTACATAGTCAGTGGACTCTTGTAGTTTCTCCCTCCCCCCCCTCTCTCTCTACCCCTCTATATCTCTCTACCCCCTCTCTCTGTCTACCCCCTCTCTCTCTCTCTACCCCTCTCTCTCTTTCTCTCTCTACCCCTCTCTCTCTTTCTCTTTACCCCTCTATATCCCTCTTCCCTCTCTCTCTACCCCTCTCTCTGTCTCTCTTTCTCTTGTGTTTTATTCTTAGTTTCTCTCTCATGTCTCCTCACTTTCTTCTCACAATAGCTTGTCTCCATCAGCAACCTCCTCCTGTTATCTTTCTCATTCTAATCTCTCCTCTCACCTCTTGTGGATCTTTTAAGCCTTCCACTCTTTTTCCTACCTCCTACTTCCATAAGGATCAATTTACCCATTACTAACCCTTCGCTGCTGGTTTGTATTTCTAGTCTTGTTTTGTTGTTGCTGTCGGTGTTGTTGTTTTTGTATCCATCTTTTTGCTGTGTGTATTGACTTGTTCTTCTCTAGGATCTGTCTGCATCTGTGCACCAATTATCTTCACACTCTTTCTTTCTTTCTTTTCTTTTCTCTCCATCTCTCCATCTCTCCCTCTCTCCCTCTCTCCTCTCAGAGCACCCTGGAGCGCTGCTCCAAGTGTTCCAACCCCATCCTGGACCGGATCCTGCGGGCCATGGGGAAGGCCTACCACCCGCGCTGCTTCACCTGCGTGGTGTGCAACTGCTGCCTGGACGGAGTGCCCTTCACCGTGGACGCCTCCTCCCAGATCCACTGCATCGACGACTTCCACAGGTAGCGACAGCTGCTGCACAACTACAGGGGCTAACACCCATGCTAATGCTATGGCTTTGCAAAAAAACGCATCATTTCAGGGCCTTCTCTCCAGCTTGTAGGGAGGGGGGGGGGGGGCAGTTAGATAAACCTAAGCTGTTTGTATTTTTGTCCCTGGTGGTGGGGGTTTAGGGGATTATGAGCTTTGCTTTTCGGTTTACAAATAAATTCGCCATTATTTGGTCAAAAACCGTTTCAGGTATTATCATTTCAGAGATGAACTGGGAGGTATCCTCTTATGAAATATGGGGCCAGTGTGACACCCTGACCTGTGTGCGTGTCAAGCCAGATGTCCATCTCCCGCTGTGCCTGAATGACAGGATGTGTTTGCATTAGTGTGCCTGGAGTTCTGCAGCTTGTTTTGCTGATGGTACTGGTACTTCCTGTGTCACAGGAAGTTCGCCCCACGCTGCTCAGTGTGTGTGCAGCCAATCATGCCCGAGCCAGGACAGGAGGAGACGGTGAGGATAGTTGCCCTGGACCGCAGTTTTCATGTCAACTGTTACAAGTGTGAGGTGAGATTCTCTACTTCTCAAAAAAAACCAATCCACGTCAGGTTCTAAGAAGTGACTGAAAGTTATCCTTATCATACCTGGTGAATGTATGAGTGCTTATTGGTCTGAACCTGCTTTTCACAATAATATAAAGAGTATATCTGTCATAAAAAAAAAGTTTTGGACCTAGTTTCCTTCTTCTGGTCGCCTTATTAAGTTTTTTACAAATTTGGGCTTTTTTAAAATGTCTCTTTTTGCTCATCTCTCCTCCCATAGGAATGTGGTCTGCTCCTGTCGTCGGAGGGCGAGGGGCGAGGCTGCTACCCCCTGGACGGGCACATCCTCTGCAAGAGCTGCAGCGCCCGCCGCATCCAGGACCTCTCCGCCAAAATCTCCACTGACTGCTGAGCTGCCAGCCCACTGCCCACTGCCCTGCCACGCTGTGCCCAGCCTCCCTGTGGCCCGCCTGCCCTCTGCCACCCGTCTGCCACCACTGCCCGACTTAACAAACGTCCGAAGCTGTAGACACCAGCTGCTGCGTGTGTGTGTGTGTGTGTGTGTGTGTGTAGGGTATGAGTGTGTGATGAGTGAAAGTGATTTGAAATGTACTGTTCTGGATTTCGCCTCAAAATCTAACACTATAACGTTGACTCCTTTGTATGGTTATGTGATTGTTGTGTAAAACCTCCATTGCTGAGTTTACTCAAGTGCAGGTAAACGGGAAGAACTTGGAGCTGATACTCGGGTTAGTACCCAGTCCTGTCCTCTCACATCACCTCACCATGCTCATGTTAGTGCTGTACTATGCCCCTGAGCTGCTGGCAGCAGGGGTAACACCCCCCCCCCCCCCCCCCCCCCACACACACACACACACACACACACACACACACACACACACATCCCTCTCTGCT
>NC_137924.1:45657297-45712297 GCF_963457725.1 Sprattus sprattus | reverse complement strand
CTGGGCACCTAAATACATTGGGTCTTTCAATCGCTCCGATCAGCACCATTCACTGTCTCCCAGGCCTTAATAAGGGATGACTCATCAAAAAGGTCATTCCTTTTACGGAGCCTCATCATAGCTTCTGACAGGTGTGGAAGGATCAGGCATGAGGGGAGTTTGATGAATGTTTGCGGAAGTCTAGGAGATCTCCGGGATGATATGTGTGTTTGTTTGGTGTCGTGATTCCGCTGGTGTTTGTGATTTATGAAGTCAAAACAGTGACTGCTGTGAAAACAACAGTAATAATGGTTTTGTGAAAGTCTTGTGTTGTGGGAGTTTTATGCGTAAAAGGAGGAACACCAATAAGTAATCCTTGACCCTGAATGGTATGAACACACAGCAACGTGCATGCACCAAATATAATCTTGTGAGCAGCCCACAAGATTGCATTTGATGTACTCTAAAACATTATGGGACCTAGATAATATAACCAGACAGAGAGACCTGGTTATATCAAACTACATATACCATATCAAATAGTGTGGAAGTTTAGTCATCACTGTCATCTTGTTGCAAGTTTAACAGCCTAGAAAAGAGGAGTGGGCTGAACATTTAAATGTGTACAGGCTGGTTCTTCAGTCCCCAAAGTTACTGCCTCTTCTATCACTCATAATTGTATCCAGCATTTCTTCAGGGATGAACGTGAACAATTGTTAAAATAAAAAGATTTCGACAGTGAAAAATAGTTAGTGTCAAGTAATCACACTACTACGTCACACGTTCGTAGCCTGGCCCTTGATTTATTTTTCACGGATCTCCAAAACTTGCCATGTTGTTACCTCAAATTCTACCATAGACTTTTCAAGAATACTGTTAGCCACAAGGAGACGCCAATTCCTTATATTTTGACATGATTACACAGATTTTTTTTGTTGAGTGTTATCAGAGTGGTTAAATATATGTCAGGATGTATAATATATTCCAATAAAATATGACATTTAGTGTTATAAAGATTTTTATAATTTCATCTGTGAAGAGGCGTAGCCCTACAATAGGCCATGTTGAAACACCAGATACGTTAATTCATGCACGTCTACTGGTGTTTTCAACAAGATTTCATTAAAAGCTCTACAATTGTTTTACAATTTATACATACCCTTAATGTGATAAGAAAACCATTAACAAAATGAACAGTGATTATACAAAATGAACAGTGGATAAGCCACTACTTGGAACCGGAAAACGGAAGTAGTCAGACTCCGTCTCTGTAAACAAACTATGGTGGACACGTTCATGAATTCACCAAGCTAATTTTCTCAGTTTTCTGTTTGGTCCATGTCTTTTGCGTTAGTATATAGGTTTTATTGATGGAAGTATCGCTATTATCCTAAAAGATATCGGCTTGGTAAGAACCAGGAGATGGCTTCCTGACTATAATGTGTGCACTACTTATTAACTCAGTAGCCTAACAATATAGCTGAAGGCATAGTAACAGATAGGCCTAACGGTAGGCTACCCGGTGTTGTCTTAGAAATTCAGAATCAGTAGGCTATTCTATACGTTCCCTGTTACGATAGCCTGTCAAACGAGTTTTGTTAGGATGAAACCGCGCTTTAAAACTACAATAGGGAGCAAAAGAGACCGTGAAACCATGGCTGCCCACCGTTCATCGACGGTGTCTGTGAGCAGTGAGATTTCCATGTCTTTCCAGGATGAACTGGCTTCCACAATACACGGCGCTTTTGAAGTGGCCGTGGAGATAGCTGTGCGAGAGGTCTCTAAACTAGTGGGTCAAGCCTTGGGGGATGTTCGCGATCAAATGCACGAAGCGCTGCGAGAGAACAAGTCTCTGAAATTGCGTCTGGAATCAGCCGAAAAAGAATTGGACTCCTCGCGTTTGTGCGCAGCAGGAGATGGTGAAGTCCAGTTATCTGTCAGTCATTCGGTTCAACCAGATAGTCCGCACAGTAACAATAGGCTTAAAACGGAAAAACGCGACAAAGATGTTGAAGATCAAGCTAAGACTTCTCTAAATGTCTCTGTGAAGAAAACGTGTGGTTTTTTAATTGTTGAGGCCGAGGCCAGTTGTGAACGCCTAGATGGTACTTTCAGTGAGATTTGTGAGGACGGCAGAGTGTGCTCACAAACCTTGAATCCGACACAATCAGAGGACTTGGTCCCTACATCAAGCATGGGAAAAGGTAAGAATGGAATTGTATAATTTGTCGTCAAAACTGCATTGGATGTTTACGTGTGAGGTCAACCGTTTCTTTTTCTCTCACACTGTAACAGATGTCAAGCAAACTTCATCGGCCCCTTGCTTACAGAATGAGAGGAGGGTAGATCACAATGACCAATCATCCCGAACAGATCCACAAGAGGAGGCTGCACCCTCATATGAGCCCTCAGTGGAAGTTCAGGTGAAGGAGGAGAAACCAGATTTGGGCCATGCTTCTGGCTCTATCTCGGAGTCTGACTCCCAGCTAGGTTTTGACGATGTGGGTGAAGGTCCTAATGGCTTCACACTGGCCCAGTCAAAGATGTTGGAGGACTGGAGACCAGACCCCCTGGACCTGCCTGGGTGCGATGCTAGTGCACTCAGCCAAGACGGCAGCCATGCCCTGGGTAAGAGTACTGAAATATAAATGCAGCCATGATCCAATGAGTGTGCAAGATAGCAGCTAATGTCCTTCTCTAGTCCTTAGCCTTAATGCCTGTGATGTTTTATTGATTCTTAATGTTTGATTTGGTGTGAATATGCATTTACAGACCTAAATACGCCCCAAATATCATTGGTTGTGTGTATTTGCAATGTCATTCACAGCAGTTGTGTCCTCAGCAGCCCACCCTATGGCAGTGACGATGCTGGCCGCAGAGATGAGTTCGTCGGGGAGCAGTCTGCCTGTGTTCCACCCTCCTCTCCCCAGCTTGTACCAGCCCAATGACGCCGCTCCCCTGCCCAACCCGGACCCCCAGAACTACAGCGCCCCCGTCAGGCCCAACCTTCCTGCCCTACCCCCTTCCTACAAGCAGCACGTGTGCAAGATCTGTGGCCGGCCTTTCCAGCGCCCCAGCGACCTGCGCCGGCACCAGAGCCAGCACCACCGCTCCAAACCAGCAAACAGCACAGCGCCACGGTCTGGTGGCCGCCCAGCGAAGGAGCAGAAGTTCCCGCCGGGCCGCAGCCCGTTCCACTGCAACGAGTGCGGCCGGGACTTCAACCGCATGGAGAACCTGAAGACACACCTGCGCATCCACACGGGCGAGCGGCCCTACACGTGCTCGGCGTGCGGCGTGCGCTTCCGCCACTCGGGGGCACTCACGCGCCACTTCCGCATCCACACAGGCGAGAAGCCCTACGTGTGCAGCCAGTGTGGCATGTCCTTCAGGAACAGCGGCGGGCTGCGCTTTCACCAGAGGTTGCATAACCGACAGACACAGGCCGTGATGGGACTAGGCCTTCAGTAACCTGGCCACAGGTGATCAGTGTTTTTCTGTTGGAGTGAGTAGTGAACTGCTTCACAGTGAAGTAGAGAAGAACAGTTGTGTGAGTTTTTGACCCGAGGTTTAGACAGATACTGTCCGGATCATGGTAGGTGACCAAACTCATACAAAGTAAAAACAGGTGGATGGCGCCATCTGCAGTCATTTTTAAGGTTTATTTAAAAAAAAAAAATGAAGGTCGTGTATGATTTTTCTTCTTCTTCCAAATAAGCCTTTGGTGAGAACCTGTAACTTTTAAAGAGTTCTCAAAGGGAGATTATTGCTCTCCTTGAAAGGTTCTTCTCAGGAACAATAACGAGGAGTCCAGAAGAGTCTTAGATTGCCTCCATTAGGATGATGAGTAACCAAGTGCATTGAGGGAAAGAGATGGTTGGAGACATCGATGTAAGCTAGGCAGCGACAAGTCATGTCAATGCTTGTAATGCCTAGCAGGATGCACACTAATAAAAACAGTATTTGAGCAAGTCTCTTATATCCATGCAGTGGATACATGCAGAGTTAGTGGGGCAGAGGACACAACTAATAATGTTTTTTTTTTTTTTTATTGCTCACACTGAAATACAAACAGCAGACCTCTACATTTTAAATGGTGCTTCAAAACCTTACGTAGGCTTATCACAGATGTGCCTGTTAACTAACCTTGAACTTGCTTTTTTTTAAAGTTGCGTAAACATAGGCTTTCGTCTTAGCCATCAGCCCTCGGAAGTGCACTGAGCTAGTGCAGAAAGACATGAACTCATGTTATGAAACTATAGGTAATTTATTTGGACATACAATCCTCAATATATTTGACCCTTGAACTTGCTTGAACATGATGGTTTCTAACTGAATCTTGTTGCTTAAAATTACTCAATATATGACAATTTTACCAGTTATAACACTAAATCCCTAGCGAACTTATGTCAGTTATCGGACAGTGTCGAACATTGGCCATTCTGTTAAACAATCAAAATGCTAAGTTTAATAATGGATTAACAATCTATAACTTCAGTTTAATAATGGATTCACGTGACAACGCAAATGTTAAACGATAACAGACGCCGTCCGATAATTAACACTGTTACGATACATGACTTGAGGCTACATAGAAGCAGATGGTAGAGGAGGAAGAGGCCGTGCTTAACTTGGCCATGGTGGAGTCACTGAAGGGGGGAAGAATGGCCTTTTGTCACAATAAATCCCACGAGACACAAGAGCCGTTAGAACCCTTTCTCTGAATGTCTTGATTCGGAAACCTGGGGAGTATTTCACAAAGCAGTGGAAGCAGTAAGACTTCACTCCTCTTCCTGCCAAGTCTCGACCCCCAGAGTACATGAGTTTTACTTGCAAATATCTGAATTACTCAGTGTTCCCTCTTGGCGAAATGCCCCTTAGATTTTTGCTCTCAAAACACTAGGTGGCTTTTCCCTCCATATTCACAGAGGTTTGGGCCGAGATGGCCTTGCATCATACAGTAAAATACCCAGGGTCATTTGGTGGGGAGTCAAGTTTTTTTTGGGTAAATTATTTAAACTTCAGGTTGAATTTTGTGACATGCTAACTGTGCTACTATTGTTTTTGTATTCCCTTGAAACACAATAATAACTTGCATTTTTCAAACATTGGGAATATAATAAAGTCTTGAAAATACCTGACTGTACCAGACTGTGTCTTCACTTTATTAATACATATCAAATCCCTTGGCAGTCTTCCCCTTCCCCAGATGGACTGCAGTTGTAGATATAGTGGTTTATTTGCTAGTTAGGCCTCGGATTCTGAGCCGCTCAAAGGCAGGGGAGTCCTGTGGATTTGGGTAGCCAGCCCTACAACACTCAGAGCGACGGGGGTGTCTCACTACTAGCTCTTAACCCCCCTCTCTACACACACACACACACACTCGCACACACCAGAAACACTGAGCTTAAGGAGGGTACTGTGATGTGAATAACATGTTAAGCCTTCACAGTATGTGAGTGTGTGTGTGTGTTTTGGGGGATTTGACGTGAGATGAGGGAACCCTTTAAAATTATAGCCAGAAAATAACTCCCAATGCAGTACATTAATTAAGATCACATTTGGTTTGGTTTACAGCTCTAAGGAGACGGTCTCATGTCCATGACCTCTCTATGAATATCCTGACCAGAGAATAAAACATCTGATCTAGGGACAGTTATCCCCATTTGACAATATGTAACGCTAGAAGAGTGTCAACAAAATGTTTCCTCAATTTGAATACAAGTTAATTCTAAACTGACTTACTGTTATTTGTACATGTTTCATGTCATTAAAGATCTTTATTTTGTGCTTTGTTTTCTATGTGGTTAACACTCTACTCTCCAAAACGATTGGTTGAGGTCCCTTCTACCCCCGCCCTGTGGCCTGATGATTGATAGGTATCCATCTCGACCGCCCTCCTTCGCCCCCCAGGACTATATTACAGCCCCTATCCTCCTTCGATGCATTAATGTCTATCTACCTTATCTTTGCCCCCTGATTAAAAAACTCAGGATGGATTGGAACTCTTATGGTAAGCTGTCATATTTCTTTACAGCTGCTGGTTGTTACCTAACTCTTTGTCTCTGATATATGTGAATTAGCTTTTGAGTATCATTTCAGCAATGAAGGACTGATTATGATTTTACTTAAACAAAAGTGGGAGACTGGTTAAAAGCAGTGTAACTACCGAAGATGCAGTAGCCTATAAAGAGGACGCGTTATACAAGCTAGGGATATATCCTGGAGGAGTAGGACACAGCGTATATGTTTTTCATAACATCAATACTTAAGAAGCATGCTTTAAAATGTTTTTGATGAAGACAACAAGTGATTGTGGAAATGACATGTATCAGATCTGCGGGGTCCTGTCTTTCTTTCTTCCTTTCTTAATTTCTTTATTTCTCAGAGATGGATCCTCTGGAGGTGCCCCCTCTAACCCCCACCAGCAAAGAGGTTCTGACCCAGGCGATGAGAGCCAGTTTCGCGGGCTTCACCCAGGAGAGGAGCCGGCTGCGGTTCCCAAGGGGTACGGTTGAGATTTAACCATGAGCCCAGGGGAATGACAGGTTTATATTTATTCAGAGTTGGTTAAGTAGATGTATGATCATACTTGCAACATACTTGTGTTTTTGTTTGGTATTTGTCATTTGTGCTATATACTGTATATATATAAATATATATATATATATACAGCCGCGGAAAAAATTAAGAGACCACTTCAAAATTATCAGTTTCTCTGGTTTTACTATTTATTGGTATGTGTTAAAGTAAAATGTACATTTTAGTTTTATTCTATAACCTACTGGCAACATTCCTACCAAATTTCAAATAAAAATATTGTCATTTAGATCATTTATTTGCAGAAAAATGACAATTGGTCAAAATAGCAAAAATGATGCAGTGTCTTCAGATCTCGAATAATGCAAAGAAAACAAGCTCATATTCATTTTTAAACTACACAATACTAATGCTTACACTTAGGAAGAGTTCAGAAATCAATATTTGGTGGAATAACCTTGATTTAAAATCACAACTTTCATGTGTCTTGGCATGCTCTCCACCAGTCTTTCACATTGCCGTTGGGTGACTTTATGCTACTCCTGGCGCAAGAATTCAAGCAGCTGGGCTTCTTTTCATGGCTTGTGACCATCCATCTTCCTCTTGATCACATTTCAGAGGTTTTTTTATGGGATTCAGGTCTCGAAATTGGGCTGGCCATGACAGGGTCCTGACCTGGTGATACTCCATCCACACCTTTACTGGCCTGGCTGTGTGGCATGGAGCATTGCCCTGCTGGAAAAAACACTTCTCAGAGTTGGGGAACATTGTCAGAGCAAAAGGAAGCAAGTTTTTCTTCCGGGACAACGTTGTACTTTGCCTGGCTGAGGTTTGTAAAAGACCATAAGGATTGAAAAAAGCGGACTGGAGGGTCTTCTAGTTCGTCTTCTCTGATGAGTCCAATTTTCAGCTTTGCCCAACACATGGTCATCTGATGGTTAGACGGAGACCTGGAGAGGCCTACCAGCCAGAGAGTCTTGCACCTACTGTGAAATCGGACTCATCAGAGAAGACGAACTTAGAAGAACCTCCAGTCCGCTTTTTCAATCCTTATGGTCTTTTACAAACCTCAGCCAGGCAAAGTAAAACGTTGTCCCGGAAGAAAAACTTGCTTCCTTTTGCTCTGACAATGTTCCCCAACTCTGAGAAGTGTTTTTTCCAGCAGGGCAATGCTCCATGCCACACAGCCAGGCCAGTAAAGGTGTGGATGGAGTACCACCAGATCAGGACCCTGTCATGGCCAGCCCAATTTCGAGACCTGAATCCCATAAAAAACCTCTGAAATGTGATCAAGAGGAAGATGGATGGTCACAAGCCATGAAAAGAAGCCGAGCTGCTTGAATTCTTGCGCCAGGAGTAGCATAAAGTCACCCAACGGCAATGTGAAAGACTGGTGGAGAGCATGCCAAGACACATGAAAGTTGTGATTTTAAATCAAGGTTATTCCACCAAATATTGATTTCTGAACTCTTCCTAAGTGTAAGCATTAGTATTGTGTAGTTTAAAAATGAATATGAGCTTGTTTTCTTTGCATTATTCGAGATCTGAAGACACTGCATAATTTTTGCTATTTTGACCAATTGTCATTTTTCTGCAAATAAATGATCTAAATGACAATATTTTTATTTGAAATTTGGTAGGAATGTTGCCAGTAGGTTATAGAATAAAACTAAAATGTACATTTTACTTTAACACATACCAATAAATAGTAAAACCAGAGAAACTGATAATTTTGAAGTGGTCTCTTAATTTTTTCCGCGGCTGTATATATACATATATATATTCTTTTCAAACCAAATGGGGTAAAGTCCTGACGTGAAGACAGTTGTGTCCATGGATGGAGCACACATTTGGCTTCTACAATTAGCTCGACACAGGTGAAGCCTGGGAGGGCTTTCACTTGCTAAACCCTTAATACTAAAGGACTAAGTAAATGACCAGTCACAAACTAAAATTAATGTCCGTTATCTCTACTGGTCTCTGTGCCAAATGAACCACATATTTGTGTTCTTCCTTTTTTGCCACACTGACTACCTAAACCTTCATGGGTGACTATTGGCCTGAGGAGAGTTCCCCTACAATGTGTGTAAAACACTTTGGGAGTCAAGAATACTGCCATATTGTGCCAAAGCGTCATTTTTGACTATTCATTTGTGAAGTCAAAGATAATAAGGTTGAAGATATTTACAATTTTTAAATAAACTGTTCCTTTAACACAATATGAGAATGGGTTTGGGCCATAATTAATTAATTCATTTACATTTCCTTTTATTGTGGAAGACCCCAGCCTGTGGTCAGAGTGGCATGTTGATAACTGGCTAGACTGGTGCCAGGCTGAGTTCGGCTTGCTGAGCCTGGGGATGGATTTGAGGGGCATCCGTGGGAGCGAGCTCTGCAGCCTGGACAGAGAGGGTTTCCTGGCTCTGATATCTGACTGCACCGCTGGGGAGATACTGTGGGAACACCTGGAAACTATGCACAGAGGTAAACACATGGAAAAATATTTCATGAAGAAAGAAAGAAATGCTCATAATGTGCTGTTATGTACTTGATTTAATAATTTACCTGACATCAGTTTATTAATAATCTTTGACTGTGTGTCTTTGGTTATGTGTGTGTAATGCAGAATGTGAACCTGACCAAGGCATATCTCTTGGGGAATCTCCCCCCTTTAGCCAATCACAATGCAACATAGGTGGGTAATCGATAAACATTGTTTATGTTATACCACAAATTCAAATTTCCATCTGAGCTGACGGTTCTAGAGAGAGACCTAGCTTTAGTAGTGACCACACATCTTAAACCTTATACCAAATAATGGTTTTATGCCCCCAGTCTAATTGCCTGGATGGAAAACAACATTATTTCAAAATCATACAAAAACGTGGCACTGGTAGGTTTGCTTAGTCACCTAAAGGGATTATATACAAAGAAGAGGGAAATATACTGCACAGTCACAATACAGATTATTTAATTAGGTGCAATGTGATGAATCACTATTAAAGTAATGAGATTGGTCAGATAATATGTACCACTTGAGATTTCAGATATCACCCAAAACATTTTGTAATGTACCTTTTCCAGACAGCAACACAGGGCATGCCCTGTCTGCAGACACTCTAGACTACCAGCTGTTTCCCCATCATGTGTTATCAGAGAGCATCCACCTCCTCTCTCTGGACACTGTGAGCCCCAGACAACACACCTCCTCTTATCTGAGGGAGGAGACACACCTAAGGAAAGCACAAGAGTACCATAGCATCACTGAAAAAGGTAATGAGGATCCTGTTCTGTGTGTAGTTTCTCTAAGATGTGGGTTCTTGATGCCTAGTGCATCACTGCAACATATTACATACATATTACATGCAGGCTTTGCATAATGTGTTAAAAAATTACATTTGAAATGTAAATATTTAGTTCTTTACACAGCATGAGGTTATCCTTCATCTACTCGGTTTACTCTGTCCTGTGAGTAGGTCAGTGTGATGTGGAGGCAGAAGCAGAGGCACCACTCTGCTACAACGAGGAGGAGGCAGACGCACCCTTGCTGTGGACAGGGGTGCACGAGGAGCTGGACTATGGCAGGACGGAGGAACACCACCTGCAGGACGGAGCCTTCGCCTTGCCGCACTCTCACATGAGCTTCAGGGAGTTCGTGGGGGAGAAAGCAGACCTGGGCCAAGCTGTGGTCCCGGCTGCTGTCTTGGCAGGTTATACTGGTAACACAGGCCTCTTGTCGTGTTAAGTGCTATGGGCTGTCATGCAGTGGTTATGCTGAATATTCTTTAGGTTTGTCTTAAGATGATGATGAAGAAAGTTTGAACTTAGGCTCGGTCAGAACTGCCGTTAATTCCACAATCTACCTTAATTCTACATGAATTCTACATTTGGAGTATACCCACTGTTTATAGACAATACCCACTGTTTATTTTATCAGATGCTTTCAACAGAAACAGACAATGTCAAAATGTAGCTATACTCTTTCCTTCTCAATATTTAGATTTTTTTCTCATTGACAAACTCTTTTGTACGTTTTATTTTCTCACCTGCCCTTATTTTGTTGCCTCCAATAGGCAGTGGCCCAATTCAGCTGTGGCAGTTTCTATTGGAGCTCCTGACAGATCGGAGCTGCCAATCATTCATCAGCTGGACAGGAGATGGTTGGGAATTCAAATTGACTGACCCTGATGAGGTAACAACTTTACTATAGTAAAGCCTCTAGAAACACAATAGTTGAACAATTTACAATTATATTTTAACAATTTGTTTCATTGTCATCATGTCACAATCCATGATAAATTGATAACAAAAGTCTTAAAATCCTGTTTTAGGTGGCTCAGATGTGGGGCCGCCGTAAGAACAACTCAAAGATGAACTACGAGAAACTGAGTCGAGGACTGCGGTACTACTACGACAAGAACATCATCCACAAGACGGCCGGCAAGCGCTACGTCTACCGCTTCGTTTGCAACCTGCAAGGCCTGCTTGGATATTCAGCAGAGGAGCTCCATGCCATGCTGGACATCCCGCAAAGTGACTGTTCGGAAGGGTTCTCAGATGGATCAGACGGGTCCCTGTAAAAACGCTGAGAGTACAGTGTTCAAACACCGGATCCCTGCTGAAACAGAATGGACTTAACAATGTACAGTTCTATTGAATACCATAAAGAGACACCAGCAAATGAATGTTATATCTGCATTATATTATATCTGCTATTGCTCTCACCGTGTGTTATTCCATTGGACGATGTGGGTTTCCTGGACAATGTCAAGAGAGCACTAGTGATGCGTGTTGTTGTGTCATGTTCATGCAATGCAATTACAAACTGAAAACTGAGAGTTTGTCGTCCATTAGCTACAAAGACTATGTTTACTGCTATATTTTATACCTATTTAAAACCTTTTGGGTCAGTTATTTGAAATTGTTTCATTTTCAGTTCTATTCAAATGTGCAATATTTTGTTTTTCTTGTCTCTCTAGACCATCTATAATAATGTCATTCTGAAGGAACAATGAATTGTGCATTGCTGTGCATATTGATAATTGATTTTTACGTGTTTTGTGAATTTGTTTACAGTTAAGGACAATAAAATGTATATTAACACAATATAGTGCTTGAAATAGACAAATAGAATGCACATGGCTATTGTGCAATACTGTCTTTATCTGGCTTTTAGAATTCAGTTCAAAAGATTTTTAGGGGGCAACTTAACTAAATTTACTGTAATATTTGCATTCATCCATCTGAAAAATGACTATTTATGAATCTGATTGGTTGATGATCTGGACAACATCATTGGGCAGTTAGAGCAGTGTTTTTCCTGATACGCACAGAAAATGGTGAGGAAATCATGAAACTAAATATAAACATTTTAAGCATTCTCCATCAATCACAACTATTCTCAAAACAAAACAAATCCAAAATGACAAGTCAAAGTAGATCTTACCTAGCTCCAAACTAAATGGTTTATTGGTGGTCTTATTCATTTTGAACTACTTATCCTTGCTATAAAAATAAATTATTTACTCTTTACTCCTGCGAAAAAGGTCCTCCATTGCCTATAACATTACTTACTCCACTTAAGTAATTAAGTAATTACTCATTTACAAAATGTTCAAATGTGTCATGCAAATGATTAAGTGCTGACTTGATAATTACCAAATATTGTAAGTCTGGATCTAAATGGATTATTGTTTTTTTCTATCGTTTATCTCAAATCCTTGTATACATGTATTGACAATAAATCATCGCAAGCACAGTAGTCCTACTAACAGTCATAATCCACTCCAGAAATGTAGGTCTTATATGGAACAAAGGCATCAGGATCCCCAGCAAAGAGGAATGACTCCACATTACAGCTCTCTTACTTTACACTCACCTTACAGTATAGCCAGTTACCATGCCAACTCCCCATAATGTGTTGTATTGATGTATTTTCTGTTAAAGATCTCATTTGTATCCTTTTGTGTTTAATAGTTACTATGTTGTCAACATTTTTAGTTATGTCTATGAATTGAATGGTAGTCTCGGAAATCTTAATTTTAGCTTGTACTGTGCCTTGCATAAGTATTCACCCCCTTGGATGTTTTACACTTTTATTGCTTTTATAAATCAGTCATGGTCAATATAAGTTGGCTTTTTGGACAAAACAAAGCTCTATTTAATGTCAAAGTGAAAACAGATTTTTACACAGTTATGTCAATTAAATAAAAATATGTAATGAAAATAAGTGATTGCCCGGACCTATACTTTTCAATAACCTTTTCTGTGAGTTTCTTAGAGTGATCTTTGGTCTTCATGGTGTAACAATAGCCAGGAATACTGATTACTAAATACTGAGCAGTGAATGGACCTTCCAGACACAGTTGTCGTTATACTACAATCACTTGATACACATTCACTGCACACTGATCCCCATTTCAATAATTGTGAGACTTCTAGCACCAATTGGCTAGACCTCTGTTGAATTAGGTCAGTCTATTTAAAGGGGGTGAATACTTATGCAATCACTTATTTTCATTACATATTTGTATTTCATTTCCATAACTGTAGAAATCTGTTTTCACTTTGACATTAAAGAGGGCTATTTTGAGATTTTTTTTGTCCCAAAAGCCAACTTATATTGAACATGACTGATTTGTAAAAGCAATAAAAGGGTAAAACATCCAAGGGGGTGAATACTTATGCAAGGCACTGTAAATCTACACATTCTTTTTTAGTTAGCTACTGATACGTGATTATACAGTCGTCAGGAATAGTGAGGAGGCAGGGAAGCACTGTAATATGGAGATTTCCCACACGGATATGTTTAAGTATTTGGACAGCCTTGACTTAATTTCATTACATCAGTTGCAACTTGAGTTAAATGTCAACACTTTCGGCTATTTGGTTTGAGGCACCGCTTAAAGTCTTTACACTCACACATTTGAAAATGTGCCAAACATCATTTGTATTAGGCTGTTCTCAGTGTGTGCAATAAATACCAACTATGTATGTGTAAGTGTATGTTGTTGTTTGAAGACAGAATGGATGCGTTCACAAAAGCCCCGCTGGAGGCTGAATTAATGGAACATCAATGACAGACACTCAGTCATCACTTCCCCACCTCACGCCCCGGTACACATGAACCGCGCGGAGACGGCAGCTTAAATCCCGCGCACACCATGGAGGGGTCTGAGACACAGCAGGCATAGCACCAGAAAAAAACTCCACACTTAATGCTGCCAGAGACGCAGACAGCAGCGCGACAAGACTGCCACTGCTGCGGTTTAATCCAAAGAGCACAGCCCTTGTGATGTAAAATTCAGAAGGTCAACAATTGTCTTCATCGTAGAAGTAGGCTTTATATTTTTAAACAACCCATCTGGTTTGTTTGTAAAACTTAACACTTTACATTCTTGCACTTAATCACTTTGTGAATATTATGTTTACAACTTAGAATCAGAATTAGTTGTATTACAGCTTGAGCCATTGCTCATCCTTTACAAGCTACAGTCTTGACAGTCTTAGCCAAACCCCAGCTAATATTAGCATGCTTGGGCCAAACCCCAGCAAATATCAGCTCCTCAATTCTGTGTATGGCGATGCTGTCGCTCCACCTGATGAAATGAATAGTGATGATTAGAACCAAAGACATTGTGATCATTCTTGATGTGATCAGATCTTTAATTGTCTTCATTGACAATCTTTAGTTGTCTTCACAGAAAATTCTAAAAGTCTTTTCATTGCCACCCAGGCAAATGCTCAAATCTTTCTCCTTTACTCCATCCTTCTTTCTTTTCATTCCTTCTTATTTTTTGTCTTCTCTACATGGGTAGGTGAGCATGAGGAGGAAAGTGGTGTAAGTAATGTCCAGACTCGGAGGTTCTGTGGGTGGGTGTCTGATTGCTCTCTGCCTCTCTTTCTCTTTGCCTTCACATGTCTCCTCTACCCATCGGTTCTCTCTCTTTCTCCTTCTCTCTCGCTCTCAGTTGGTCATCAGTCCATTAACAGCACCTAGCCATTGAGTCATACTAACAGGGAGGGAACATTGGAGCACTGTTCAGTGGCTCCGTATTCCAGCTTTAAAAACAGATCTTTCACGTTCACATACCACACCTGTTGGGAGTGAACAGATACATTTTTCAGCATGGATGGACAAGGATTGGATTTTTTTTATGTGTATAAGAAATAATAAATAGAAAATAGCAGAAGAAAGAACACTGAACTTAAAAAATAAAAACAAAATATTAAAATCTTGCCTCTAATTCCTATGACATGCCGTAGGTTTGCCGCAGCC
The DNA here is from genome assembly GCF_963457725.1 of Sprattus sprattus. Lineage (NCBI taxonomy): Eukaryota > Metazoa > Chordata > Actinopteri > Clupeiformes > Clupeidae > Sprattus > Sprattus sprattus. The sequence goes on along the minus strand of NC_137924.1, from coordinate 45,697,500 downwards.
TTGTCAACACACACTTTCAAGATCCAAAAACTATGTTCAGCAATGACATTCAGGTAAAATAACTGAGAAAACCCATTTTATTTTCTAAATTATATCTGTGCTTGATCTTTGAATGGCTAAGCAGGTGCTTTAAGTGTGTTAAGTCATTGCTCTATTATAATTCATTTATTTTAAAAAGATCTCATCACATTAGGGCAACTTTAATGTCAAAAGATTAACTGTAATCACACATCACCTGAAGACACAACAGCATCAAGTGCAGCCAGAAACTGACACATCAAACAGGGAAGGTTTGAAATCTCAGCAGTAGGTTGGACTGTGTGCTATGCTATGTAATAAAGCACTGTCTCTCAGCCTTGTGGCCCCTGCAGAACGGGTGAAAATATTCAGTCTCTTCCTGCGGGCATGCAGCAGTGTCCTGAAGGCACACGAAACAGAATGCGTGCCCACATTCTGGGCATGTTGTGTGCTTGGTACCGGTACTTGTGTGCGAGAGGAGGGTGAGGCACTCGGGGCAGGCGCGGAAGCGCGGGCATCCAAGGACCGAGCTGCCAGACTGGGTCACCACGTCGCAGCTGAGCAGGGTGCCCACAACGTAGCACGAGCCGTTGCTGCACTGGCCGGCGCCTGCCTCGTCAGGGAAGACCCAGGGGGCCAGGCAGGTCCAGCAGAAATGGTGGGTGCGGGGGCAGCGGGCACAGCTGGAGAAGGGGCAGGGCTGCCCCGTACTGTCTAGGGGGCGTCTGAGGATGCAGGAGCAGACTGGACACTGAAGGGGGCAAAGAAGGAGAGGAAAGATAAGGACATGTATACAGAAACACGCAAAAAAACATGTATGCATACTTGTAATAATGTATACTTGTGTGTGTTTGCGCTTGAGAGCTACAGTATGTGTGTTTGGGTGTGACCAGATTTGGCACTGGGGAGGAGTGCAGGGAGTAGAGTAGATTTAGTGACGCTAAGAAAGATTCAAAAGATAGATGGTGTGTGTGTGTCTGTGTGTTCATCAGTACCACATTGCACTAGTTATTGTATGCTGCAGCGTGCAAGGGTAGAGAAAGCTTAGTTCTCAAAATGTAGTGTGAATGTGAAGCGAGACTGTTAATGTTAAGTTGTGTAGTTGTTAATGTTTAATTGTGTAGGAGTGTGTTCATGTCATTCTTGTGTTCCGTGTGTTGTGTTGTAAAATGCCTGCTGTGTGTTAACTCTGCGTAGTGTAGTCTTTGTGCATCATCACCATCTGTGTCATGGAGAGAGTATACCTCCCTCGTTTGTTTCCCCAACCAGTATCAGTGTTTCCTGCCTCAGCGTCGTGGGCTGCATCATAAAGGCCATCTCGAGGCCAAAGACAACCCACGTCTTGTTCCTGCTCAATATTACAATTTTTACAAGCTAGGATAGAAGCTGATATTTTTCAGGCCGTTGGGTTAGAGTCGAGCCCCATATATGTGATATAAATCATAACCACCTTGTAAAACATAAAAGCAGACGTCTAGGAAAGCTGGTTCAAACTAGATGGGTCTTGCCCTCATTCTGGTGTAAGAAGAAAGGCAAAGGGAGACGTACAATAGCAGGATGTGATGGCAGTGGGTGGCGAAGAGTTGTCGAGGAGACATGAGGCCTTGCCTCAAATAACCTTTTTTCCACTGAGAGACTTGAATGTGCTTGCTGTCATCAAGACATCCGGTGTTTCAGGTACGATACAAGGAGACCCCCACCCAAACACTGCACCATCACATGCCACACTCCGCTGTGGTCCTCTTTCACAAGCAGTGATCAGAGAACTAGAAAGACCACGTTATGACCTTACATGTCTGTCAGCAGGGGCAACTAATGATTATGTTGAAATGAAACATTTCAACGAACTGGAATTAATTTCCAAAGACATTGGAGTTACAGTGCTAGTTTCACATTCAGTGTAAGCTGGAAATTCTAAGGTCTAAGTTTGTTCATATTCCATTTTTGAATATAATTTCAGTGTTTGGTGACGACACAGGATGCATTGCGTAAAATATGATGGATTTGTGAAGCCTTCGTTTGTTATCAAATCCGGTCATTGAACCAAGAATCAGATGTGAGATACAGCAGATCCTATATATTAAGACATAAGCCTCAGTGTGGAATTGACCATTAATAAGTGATTATGTCCCTATATGAAAACATCATGACTCAGAGGAGTTCATCTGTTTCATGTAACACCAGTGATACATTTTTGAAATTCTCAGATCAATCTTTATTTGCCGTCCTATTACAGTTTTTTTCCACGCCTCATATCTTACCTATGTATCTATGTATTTAAAATCCTTCCTGCTATCTCCACAACCAGTGCATTGGATGGGGCCAGGAATCAGCTGTTAAATCACAGGAGGCTCTGAAGGGCCATAGGGCTCGGTGTGCACAGAGCTCTTTCACAAGGGAGAGATGCGGCACGTTCTTACAGAAGCCCCACCTGGCAAGCTCACTTCTATAGCACTTCATACACAACTTCTATAGTATTTCATACACAAAGGCAATTCAATGTGATTACAGAAATAAGAGCCAAAGGAACATCCAAAGGAAAGATAAAGACAAGCTAAAGTGAAAAGATAAAATATAATGAGGTGAAAGTAAGAAACATAATAGAATAGAGCGATATTTACATTAGAATCCTTACTGGGGAATGACTGAAGGTGCATTTGATCAGTTAACAAAAAGCATCTGAGAACATTTAGGTCTTAAGTCTAAATTTGAAAATGGCTACATTTGGAGCACCTTTGATGTCATCAGAAAGTTGGTTCCATAGCTGACCAGCATAGCAGCTAAAAGCTGCTTCACCATTTTTAGTTCTGACAGTAGGTATTACTTTCAATTGATTTTTTTCCATTCATCTGAGAGGCCTAGCAAGGGTGTACTAAAGCGGTAGTTTTGTCCTGTCCCATTTAGTGATATATAAGCAGAAGAGCTTTAAAGTCAATCCAGTGACTTTAGTGTAAGGACCTAAGTATTAGAGTAATGCGGTCAGTTCCTTTCATCTTCATAAGAACTCTAGCTGTTTAATTTTGTACAACCTAAAGCCGTTTGATGGGCTTTCAGGAAGTCCTGTGAAAAGACCTTTGCGGACACACAGCTTGTGACGTGATGACCTTGATGGTGACCTATTACACTCTGACAATTACAAGTTCTGTCCCATAAAATGTCCCTTACCTTAAATATAATCGGTTTCGAGTGGCGTCAGTATCAGATGTTTTAATCTACTTGGACCATCACTGTCTTTGTATTTCCCCCCGCTAGCACTCCTTTTTTTAGTGAGTGCATTTCAAGCAATAGTGGCTCAGCAGGAGGCTAATGCATCAAGCAAAATCCAATCAATTTAAAATGTATGTAGAATTTATTCATGCGGCTTATTGCACTGGTGCAGCAGTCACACAATACAGGCCCCCAGTCTTTGGTTGATTAAAAATACAGTATTTGTTACAAAAAGCCACCTACCTGGCAGACAAACAGACAGACAGACCTCTTTCCATAACAGTGGGAGGAGAAGAGGGGAGAAAGGGGGTGGAGGGGCCATCTAGGATTAGGGACCGCTCCAGTGGGCATCTCTGGAGACCCCTCAGGCCATGAATAAACAAGTTACCTCCAAGCTGCTGCCCTTGGTCACGTCACATTTGGTCCAAGGGGCTAAAGGATTCTGAGAGCTTTTTTCTTGTCCATTTAAAATCACGATGATCTCAAATTGTGCCTGTTATAAGCCCACGACATAAATACTGAAGAAAAGGCTGAAGCAATCACTCAAACTCATTTTGATATGAATAAAAGGGGAAGGTTAATGTTTGAATGTGGCCCAAACGCCACAAGAACTTCTTTAACCCCAAACAATTTTATGCAATCCAGTTACAGCCAGCTGCGGTATACCTAATGATCTCCCTGGTGACAAAGGCTACCCACCTTCTTGTATCTGTCTGGGAGTTCCTGGACTATGCGGTTCACCTGGGCCTCCAGGATGGTGGACTGAGCATGAGAGAGCTGGATCTGATCCTTCACTTGCTCCCAGTCCCAGGACTCCCCACACACGGGACAGCTGAAGTCAAGACTCTTCTGCAGCAGTGGCCAGAAACATACGTGCATGAAAGGTGAGCCAAGGGGACGGATATTTTCTAATGGTAATGCTGGTTGGTTTGATTATAGACAGGCAGGCAGACTGGCTCACAGCAACAATAAACAAATCAATGGTAGGAGAAATAAATAGGCTGACAGGCAGGTTAACAGAGGGCAGGATGAACAGCCAACAAGCCAGCCAAACAATGAAGGAAAAAAACAAAAGAATGAAAGAAAGAATACAATAAACAATAAAATAAGGAAAGAACAAATGTATCAAATGAATGAAAAAAAAGAAAAGCATTTCAAGATCTTGATCAGGACCACTTTGTGATTGTGACACAGGTTTGTTTTAGGATCTTCACTCACCTGTTTCAGGCACAGGTTCACCATGCAGATAACTTCAGAGGATTTCAACCCATGACCACATGAGCCCTGTGGCTGAATGGTATTTCCTGAGTAGACACAAGGTTGTCATGACTGAGACTGGTGACATGCTGGGACCAGCAGTTAACAGATCACCCATCTCAAGTTGGTCTTGACATCATGAATACACTTGCTTTAATGATAAAAGAAAAACAAGCACACAGAACAGCTTTTTTTTGTGGACAAATACAAACTTGAAAGGTGCAGTTTTCATTGATCCATTACTTCTTTGTATGCCTGCTGAAGTCTTTTTTGCTCAGCTTTGCCCATGGAAGTTCCACATGTTCTACAAGACTACACTCAGATCAGCTCAAGGCTTCTACCCTCTAGTGGTCACCTGGTGAACACACACCTTTTCTGGTATGAATCAGAGCACATGATAGCTTGTGCATACATGAAGTATTTTCAGGGGAAACACCCCAGGTAGACGAGCACTCAACTTCAGACGAGCGCAGCTTTTGAAATCATTTAGTAGATAACATTAACCAAAAATTTGAAAGAATATTTTGCCCTTTCCTAGTTGGCCCTGATTAAGTTAAACTAAGCCAGGCTTTCTTTAGTGCCATTCAGTCTACTTACCCAGTCGTGTTGTCTTGCATTGTCCTCTGCCTCTCGTCTCTCCATCACCAAGAACCTTTTGCTGTTGTCCCAATTTAATGCTTTTGGCCTTCTCTCTCAGTAGAGTCTTTGTGAGACCCAGAATGTTTGATAATCTCTCCATACTCTGTATTCCCCAAAGTCTAAATGACAAAGCTTGAGTGAACTGCCTCAAAGCACGTTCAACCTCATAGCAGGTTACTGTAAATGAGACGTCACACTCACAAACCCAAACAGGAAATCATACAAGGTTTTTTTTCCCTCCTTTACCACAGACTTTTAATGTTTTCCGGTGTACATGACAAAGATGGCTGAAACTGGTAGGCCTTGTTTAAACTAGGAGATAAAGATAAAAAAGGATGTAATGTGAACTTATAGTACTGCATAATAGCATGCTTTTAGTCAAGAGTTATTTTTGTAATGGGTGTTGTGGGGCTGATACATCCATGGTATGAAGATAGCAACTTTTCCTGTCTTTCCAGTCCTTGTTTCATTGTATGATAGTGGTGTCTGCTTTAACAGCGTCTTCTGTGTATGTGTGTGTGTGTGTGTGTGTGTGTGTGTATATATATATATATCACTGTGCTTTCTGTTTCTCCCACTGTTCCGGCGTTAGGGTCTTCTGTTCAAAGGCATGGATCTCCTTCAGTTCTTCAGCCAAGCAGGTGTTCACCAATCTGGAAATGTAAAGCATGCTTCAGTCAGATGCTGAATGTTGACTTTCTATATTCATACAGTGGGATTGTGTCTCTATTTTACTCACAGGTGTAACCAATTAGCAGTGGCATTCACCCCACCTTAAGAATGTTCCATCTATTCAACGTTACCTGTGCCTCTGTAATAGTGGCTTTCCTTCAAATTGGGGAGACACCACAAGAACCTTGAAACTAGCCGCACATCTGTTTGGGGAGGTATCTTCAACATCCTGTCGTTTTAAATGGAAATTAGACGAGTATGGATCAAAAGTGTTATTCAATACAAAGACAGAAACCCCTGTTGAAATATTCGCAAAATAAAATGCAATATTTCGAGAATATACCATCCTGTAACATGCGAGATTACATACCACATGTACTGCTCCAATCTCCGCTATCAGTTTCTCGCGGATGAGGTCAGTTGTTATTGCCATAATTACAAAACAAGTCCTTAAATGTCCGACACGTTACGGTGATATATTTTAGTCACGCTATTGCAATTTTCACTCCATGAATGTTCTACCGATTACGCATGGTCAGAGGTTGAACAAAACAGTTATCCAATTGAATCTTCGGATTTGCACGATGTGACCAATAGTTTTCGCTCTTAGGAAGGCGGGATCAAAACATAGAAATTGGGTCCTACCTTAGTGATCCAATTTAAAGTTTGCCTTCATAATAATGATCACATTACATGCATCTCAGATTAAGAAAGTTTAGCGCTGTATATTTATGTTAATGAGTATCAGTATAACTTAAAAAATATTATTCTAGGGGGCATTTAATGTCGAAGTAAAGCTGTTCATTTGCGATTTATATTCAGGCATAACATGTGAACACCTAATAAGGAAGCGAGTGAGATTCAAAACATTTTGCAACATTATTGCGAATTAAATGCCCCAGTTAGAACTTCTCTGCTAAATGTCAACATGGAATTGCAAATCAGTGTTATTTTTTGTGGGTCACTTCTTTGATAGTCTGCAAAAAGTTTGATGACTTCCGAGGATGAACAAGGGTCTGTTTCATGGGCTGTTTTCTTTCAAACTGGAAATGTTAGCTAGCTGAGTTGAGGTTAACGGACTTCTTATCATAAGCAACTAAACGATTTAACCTTTCATAGGCGTTAGAGAAAAATGTGACCCAACTCAAATCATTATATTTAATATATAGGTATCTTACAAAATGGTTGTTGAGGTAGAAAGTTTTTTTGGGGTGTACATGTTGTTCTGTACTAACCCCAAATTTAAGGGTCGTATCTATATCGGCTTCACGGTAAACCCAGAGCGAAGGATAGGACAACATAACGCTGGTCGACAAAAAGGTGGAGCGAAAAGAACTAGCGGCAAGGGACCATGGTAAGCACGTTTAGTTTGTGTAAGCTACTATTAGCCGAAGAAGAATTTGGTTACTCCATGTTGTCCCATTTTCTTACAGGGAAATGGTTCTCATCATCCACGGATTTCCATCAGACATTGCAGCTTTGAGGGTGAGTTTGTCTTTGGGAAATCGTGTGTTGGTCATCCCTACTCATCAAGCACAACAGGTGGACTGGTTGAATATTCTTATCAGACATTTTTAACCCACTTTGACATTTAGAAATGCAGTAGATATAGCTCTTAACTGTGGTAAGATGCCTGGCAATATGACTGTTGAGACAGTGTTGCTGTTTATGTATTATAAGTTACAAAATACCCTACAAATCTTGTGTTTTTTCACAAGCTTCTGTGCACCAAACCCTGCCATTATGCTTCAAGGAAAAGAGTAAATTCAAGATGTTCTGGTCATGGACTTTTTCAATTTCATTTCACCCCAGGGTATGAACATCCAAATACATTTTGAAGAACACTGTCTATGCCCCCTCCATAGATTAACAGTGGATGAAACTGAAGTGCAAAAGGGTGACAGTAGTGTCACAGAATGACACAGAACAACTCAAACCCGATGTCAGAACGATGTCTAACACTATAATGCAGTGGTGCCCAAACTGTTCTGGCTCACAGCACCTCTAAACATATCTCTCCATCCACGGCACACCTATTTTTTTATGTCATAGTTGTACTTTATGCCATTTTATTTAACCTTGTGATATGTTGAATAGTCTATAACTGCTTTTATTAAAGGCATTACATTGAGAAGGTGAGGTTTATCTCATTCTTGTTATATTCAAATGAACCACTCTCTTTAATTCAACTCATTTAATAGAACTTTTGAATAAATAGTGAACAGAATATGAACAGACAAAGTCTGTCCCTCTCACAACTATATCACAGCAAAAATACGTATTGGTAATAATCGAGAAATTAGCTGGCAGTAACAAAACATAGCAGGAACAAACCTTCAATAGAAAGTTCACAAAAATATAGTTGTTCTCGTCTCCACAGAAAACGTATCAACTTAATGGGACATATGTGCCTGTATCTGACTGCAGAGTTTGTTAATGCGAGGAGGGATTGTTGACAGTGCAACACAGAGGTCCTGTTCAACTGACAGCCTTTGCCTCGGGTGTAGGAGGGATTGTGGACAGTGCAACACGGAGGTCCTGTTCAACTGACAGCCTTTGCCTCAGGTATTGCACTGTCCACAATCCCTCCTCGCATTAACAAACTCTGCAGTCAGAGACAGGCACATGTGTCCAATTATGTTTAGCATGGTTGTCCAGGTCTTTGCAAAATAAAGTTCTCTGTAAATTTGTCCTCATCCACATATCTCACGTCAGCTATCAGCTGGCAAAGGCCACTAGCATCAGTGGACTCGTCTATTTGAAGCGCAAGTGTCCCACTTAGCCGTAGTTTCTCACTCACCACAGATTCCATGTTCTCCAACATATCATCAATGTGACGTTTGATCGTGTTATCAGAGAGGGGGATTTTTTTTTCTGAAGTGTGTGCTTTTTAGATTTAACAAGCAACTCGGCAACTAAAAAACTAGCCTTTTGTGCCTTCTCAGACACACGCACGGTAGAAAGTGTTCGCTCTGTGTGGTATTCTGTGTTTTAAGTCTTTCAAAATCTTCAATCTATTGTTCTGGTGTGTCGGGTGCTTGGTCTCCAGGTGCCTTGCCAACTTGCTAGGCACCATGGCTGCATTAGCCAACGTCTCCCTGCACACCAGGCATACTAGTGTGGGGCACGTCACCTCGCCACACTAAGTGAACCCATATTGGAGGTACGGGTCGTTATAATGGCTCACTTTTCTATTTTATGAATTCGATTCCGATGTCTGTTACTGTGGAGATGGATGCACTCTCTCTAAAAAACGTATCCATTTTGCTACCTGCACTCCTCCATCTGCTGTCAATACGGAATAACGAACGAATGCAACGAGAGAGCTGTTGTTGATGTTACGCCCTGAATGTAAACTGTAGCCTATTGTTGTTTGTGCTGCAAATACATTTTTTAATTGATATAATTACAACACATTTTGAAATTGATATATATATATATTTTAAATGTCATTAAATTATCAAGCCTTGGGCCATTACGCGGCACCCCTGAGCATGCGTCACAGCACCCCAGGTCGACACTGACTCTGTGTTGTTCTGTGCATCTGACCTATAAAATACTTGAACTTAAACTTGAATTTTCAGGCTGGCATCAAATAATGTGACTTGTCAATATCTCCACCCTCCTCCTCCTCTGTGCCAGTTTGAGTGGGCATGGCAGCACCCTCACTTCTCGCGTCGGCTGGCGCATGTGGCACGGCGCGTGCGGCGCGAGTCTAGCCTGCAGTTCCACTGGCGTGTGGTGTCCCACATGCTGCAGGTGGCGCCATGGAGCCGGCTGCCGCTCACCGTGCGCTGGCTTCGGCCGGAGTACCATCTCAACTTCGCCGCGGCGCTCTGGCCCCCGCCGCACATGCCCGTGGCCTTTGGGGGGGTGCGGGCCAAGAAGAAGCGCCCGGGTGCAGAGGCGGCATGCCAGGAGCAAGGAGTAGAGGAAGAGGATGGAGTGAAGGAATACTGCAAGATCTGTCTGAAAACTGTGAAGGTGAGGATGAGACGCATGACATTCAAAAACAGCGTTGGTGCCAGTTGGTCTGTGCTGTAATGCTCCAATGCTTGCTTCTTCATAGAACACAACTGAAAGGAACACAGTAGAACACAATAGGCACAAGACAACTTCTCAAGGAATAGTTCATCCTGTCTTGTATTATACAGTTCAATAGTCTTTCATTGAAATAATATGTAGTTTGACTGTATTATGCAGGACTTGTAATTGTTGTGTTAACATTAGCCACTTGTGTAGTTTTACCCCTTTGACATCCTGACTCTGGCAGTAGTGCCAATGCTCATTTGTGTTGTAGACATGTTGCTCTTGTTCTGTTTAGATTTTTGGTGGTTGGCTGCTTGATTCTTAATTCCAGAGACTCCACTGCTGTCGCTAAGCCAAGCTTACAGATGGTAGATGGATACCTCTCATGGACCTCAATGCTTTTAGCCTTTTCAGTGTCTGGCACACACAGTGCATTTCTTTTGACTTTTACAATGTAATATATGTTTTGGGACAAATTGTGTGTCTAATTAGCACTAATTGTGTATGACAGTCCTTTTGTACTCTTCAGTCTTCACTAGGTTGCTCCACTCAACCTGACCAGTCTAATAGAAAAATGGCTTTGGTTGAATTTGATTGCGTGATGACTTGGTCATGAACAAAGATCTCCTCAAACATAACAATCAGACTGGACCGACTGCAGACAGTGAGGGAGACAGGTGGGGAGAGAGAAAGGGGTGAGGAACAAAAGAGAGAGGGGTTTGTCATTTAACGTTTGTTCGTTCCAGCCATTTTGATACATCACATGACCTTGGTGCACTGAGCTGCACGCTAGTTCCCCTCCGTGCCACACGTGCTGCACCTGGTACAGAACAGTCAAGTAAAAATCACGCAGCACCTGGTGCTGCACAAAACTGACCAGTCGAATATGGCAATTGGTAAGCTGTGGTAAGGCTACAGGCGAACTGTCAGCGTATGACGCACCACCACGTGGTACGTGTAGTCAGGAAGTGTCTGGTGGGCGTATGAGTGTTACCTTCATAACCGTCTGCTGTTTCCTGTCAGTCTGCAGATAAATTGTCCTGCTTCCTGCCATCATGTGACACAGTGTGTCATCTGATTTGCCTGGCCCAGCACTTCCTCAAATCTGAACCGGCCCACCTGCTACCAGTAGAGGGCAGATGTCCCGGCTGCAACTGCTCAGTGCTCTGGGGGAACCTCATTCGTCACAAAAACGGTTGTTACGGTGACCTCGAAGAAACGGCCACAGTTCCATCCTCCCAGGTATATGACGGAAAAGATGTGCAACCCCTAAGCCTGTCGTGGAGTATTTAGTCTCGGATATACAATGGTGAAAACCCTAAAAACTCATCTGTGTTTCTCTTAATGAGACATCTACAAGTTGTTTTTCATGAAAACAAATCCCATCATGGCATTAAAATGACTCTTTATTTTGTGTTTTTGAGATTTGGTATAATGGTCATTTGGAACATTGCAGTTCCAAGGAGGAAATACTCACGATGGCATTGACTGCTTATTTGTCTCATGATATGTTGCAGATAATATAAAAACACCATATGGACATGTTAGGAAGTTTAAAAACTTGATTTTCACTGGAGGGGGTCTTAACACTAACAGCGTGTTCAAAATGGCTAAAGCTCTCATCGATTTCAGTGGTATTTATTGGCCTTGTGCGTCCTAGCAGGTGGACATATTTAACGTGAATTTAACGTTATATGTCTTCATTTTTCATCATTATGAAACTATGTTCCCTAATTAATTCTCTTTTTTCCCCCAGAGACATTGCGCTGATGAACTGCAACTATGACCAGTGACCGCGTATCAGCAATATTTATGGAAGTTCCTGCCATGTGATTACTCATCCAAGACCACAGACCTCTATTGAGCAGCTAAAAGGATTGGGTTTGGAAACAGTTGTGGTTGTTGTTTTGTCTCGTGTGACCTTGTGATTTCTTGTCAAAGCAACAGTCATAAAAAACATTAACACGTTTGCTGCTAGGAACCACAGCAACGCATTACTGCTAACGTGTAAGAACACACAGAGCATCAAAGATCAGTGTGGGGAAATAGAAAGATCACAAGGGCTTTATAAACCTAACCATGAATGTCTACATCAGTACAATTGTGTATGGTATTTAAGTATTTACATTTTGTAATAAAACTTTGTGTAATAAACTTGATGTTAGGTGTGAAGATTATCGGCGTAAACAAGAAGATATTCAACAAATGTTTGCCGTTGTGCATGGCTGTGCTGGTGTAATACCCTGTTCAGTTATTAACCATTTGGTCTTTCAAGGCCCAGGGGACCATCCAGGGCCATTGGCCAGCCATCTTCATCTTCACTAATATAATAATTAATTTAGACATTAACATTAACATGACCAAGCAATAACTTCAATATTAACAAACCCTGTCTTATGTTGAATGTAAGAATTTATATTTAAACATAATGAATTCCACTAGTTGACATGAACAAGCCATGAACTTGAATGTGACACAGAAGTGATACTTAATGTTGCTGTCACAATGTGTTATTTTTTTCATGTTGCACTTGCAGTGTCTTTAGAAATTGTCCTACTTAAAGGCACCCAGTGCAACTTTCGAGGCTTAAAAATAAACATTCAATTTCTAGTCTTTTTTACACGTAGTAAGTTTCAATAACTCCATACCATTACATATCGACATTCAAGGAGCAAAGATGAGACGTCGTTGTGTGGTGAGAACTGATAGAAAATCGATAACAACAACAATCGCCGCCATTTTCTTTATCTTTTGACACCTACAATAAATAAAGCAAGATTCCAGTCAATGGAAAAATGGCCTCTCCCCACCGGCGATTGTTGTTGTTTACGATTTTCTATCAGTTCTCACCACACAACGACGTCTCATCTTTGCTCCTTGAATGTCGATATGTAATGGTATGGAATGGTATGGAGTTACTACGTGTAAAAAAGACTAGAAATTGAATGTTTATTTTTCATTGAATGTTTATATAAAGTTGCACTGGGTGCCTTTAAAGACTTAACAGTAATCTAGTGCAAAGCAGATAAGTTGAAAAGTTGAATTTATTGATCAGTTACCAAAAAGGTAACTAAACATGAAATATTTTTTTATATGATTACATGGATTAGCCATACAAAAAGGGAAGAATTACCAAATGTTTGCATAATACAATGAATGTTAAGATAAGTTAAACAAGCGCTTAAACATATTTCATATTTGTAGTATATATTTCAACTAATTATTCATATAGTGCAGCATTAGTGAAGTCAGTGCTTGAGAGAAAGTCAGGAATACAGTTCATTGTATACAAAAATATATTTTCCCTTTTGAAGAAAGAATAGAAGTAGGCTAAGAAGTATAAAAACAAGTAAAACAAATATAAAATAATGTAGTGGTTAGAAACAGATGTATCTTTGGCAACTGGCTTTTCCTTGGCAACTGGCTCTTTCCTCCTTCTCTTCTCCTCTCACTCTGAGGCTGGAGGTGCGTTCACAGTGATCACAGGCTGGAACAGAACAGATACAGAAGACACTGAAGATTTTCATAGATTTGGGATTCAACATCTTTGTTGAACACAGCGATGTATTTGTTGTAAAAAGTGGTTCTAGACAAAACACAACCCCTGTTCTAAAAGTACAAGTCTCTCTCTGGGTTCTCATGTATTTTCTCATTCATTTTCTGTTTCAGTTTCTTCTGAAACAAAGAAGCAATATGCATAGAATGCAGTGTGGTTAATCTAAGAAGTTCAAAGCACCAAAGACCACAAGATGTAAGTACCCTGCCACACTTGCACTGGTAGCTGTTGAACAGCAGAGATGAATCAAGCAGACTATAGGTGGTAACATGTAGTGGGCAGAAACCAAGTTGGATGGCCTGGGGCCTCTGAGGTCAAGGAGTGCATGGTGATTTAAAAGGCAGGTGCAGCAGGGAGTACATTGAACTGCGTGAGGGAGGTCATTTATAACTATGGCATGGAAAGACATGGCGTTCATTAGAAAGCTAGATCAAGCTAAGTCACGACGACAGTTTAAAATACAAAAGGCTGATTCAAGAGGTCGTAGCGAAAGAGTTAATAGCAACAAGCAGATAATTAACAGAGAGAAGGTATTAGTGTACTACAGGCAGAGGTGAAGAGTCAACTGGCTATTTTGAGGAAGGGGGAAGAAAGAAAGAACAAGCTAGGCCTGCATTCTACAAGTGTCTATTCACACAAGCGGAAATGGGAAGTAGAGTTCAAATAAATGACATTGTAGTCGAGTATCTTCAATAAGTACCTGCTAAGTACTGCATCCACAAACATTATTTTCCTCCTGATGAGCCTAGGCCCTAGAGTGCTCTGATTCATCAGCTCAACAGGCAATAACATCATCAGCCAAGAAGGTTTGTGTTATGAGTTTGCTTCATCATGCAACATAGGAAATGGCTGGAATTCCAACAAAGCATTAAAGGCAAAGGTGGTTTCTGCGGGAGAGAGTAACTCCCTCTAAGGTTTACTTTTGACTTTAGGAACTTTGCAGACCGTTTAAATGCACAAAAAAGGTAGAGGGGAAAACGGAAAAGCATACGAGGTCCGCTTTAAACTGTCTGGAAAATTTGCCATTCTACTCATTTAACGAGTATAGGATTTGTGTGAGACAAGTCTGTGTGTATCAGCAGGTAGGGAGTCTCACCATATGGCTGACTGGCGAGCAGCACTGGATGACTTTGCAGCAGTAGGCCGCCAGTGTGGCAGAGATGGCGATGAGTGTGACCAGAACTACAATGGCTTCAGCACCATAATGTTCCACAGCGCCCTGTGACAGTGGATCAAAAAAAGAGGATGAAGGGTTCAACTAACTTGGTTTTACTTCCCCCGAACTTCCCTAGTTTGAGTGCCTTTAAACAATAGTTATGTGTAAAACGTAGTATCCTCATGGACGGATTATGAAACCATGGGCCTCTGGGCCTGGACATGTAAAAGCGCTCACAAAACATTACTTTTTTTCAACAACACAATAACTATCTTCACCTGTACCTCAACAGGATTTACAGCGCACATTCACATTTTCTAACACAGTGCAGAGTGCAGGTACACTCAACTACAGCCAAAAGCAAATTGACAAAATACACCTCTTTCAACCACAAATAAGAGATCGATAACTACGACTTTAAGCAGTGGCTCTGGTTTAGGGCCCCCTTGAGCTCATGGGCCCTGTAGGCATGTTCAGTAATCCATCCCTGAGTAGCCTATGCATGACATGGTGGAAGACTGCTTGGAATATTTGACAATGGTCGAGTTAATCTCTTATCCCACACACCTGACTGAAATCAATTAGCTATTAGACAGTAGGTGATGACGTAGAGCAGAGAAAGACGGAACAGTTACAGTGGGGCTGGAATGGTAACTAGCCTACTTAGGTTCTCATTGGTGCAACAGGTGGCATGTAAACAGCGTGGATATGGTTAACTAGTAACTACCCAACTGAAAATGATAGGCATGTACAGCGCTTTTGTTGGTGTTGAAGAAAATTATCATTGTGTTAATTTGTGCTCACCGCCAGCATTCTGCATACGTGAGTTCCGTTATTTTGTTCATAATAACTGCAACCGTGATCCCAGCTTCTTCTCGAAACAAAGTCGCTGACGGTGAAGAGGAAGGTGATACTACAGCTTATGCAGGAAAACACTTGGAGTCCCAAACAGGACCTCAGCTGGTCAGAAAGAGGAGCGCAGATAGTTCGTGAGAATATAACTTAAAGGGAAACTTCAGCATTTTTCAACCTGGGCTGTACTTCTAGATACATTTGGATTCAAACTTTAATTTAGGACTATTAACTATCGAAATCGATCCACTAGGCCAGTTATTGAATTTCTACAATTCTATGAACCGCTATAGGCCCTAGGCTACAATGTAATCACACGGGGCAAGAACCAGCGGCAAAGTAAACCGCTCGCCACTGACGGCCGGGCTCATTACTGACGGTCTGACAACATGGAAAGGATCCGTACAGAGATGGACCTGTGTCTGTTAACCTCAGTTACTGTAGAAAACTGTAAAATATAATAGAGCTCAGGTTGAAGAGAGCTGAAGCTGTGCAAATGAGATAGGCTAACGAAACTTACAATAGGCAGTTTAAGATTCTGTGCAGCAATGGCAACACTTCCAGCAACAATGGGCTGAAAAGAGAAAAAAAATTCACGTCAAGAGTTATTTTATAAAGTCTAACGGTGCAGGCATCACAGCTAATAACTTACAAAGATTCCGTTTACGATTTCCGCTATCCTCAGTTCTTCATTGATAATGCCAAAGTTGATCAGGAAAACAGCAAGTAAAATCTGTGTGCACTGGTCAAACACACACACACGTTACGAATAAATAGTTGTCCAGGCAATATCATATAATGATACAATTAAGCTTTTGTGCTTATACAACATAACTGAAAAGACACACCCCGAGCGCTTTGGGTTCTGATTCCAAATATTTAGTTTTTCGGTTCGGGTCCTTTTGAAACGTCACTTGAACTAGCGGTCCTGCTTCAGCAGAAGCAGGGGTAGGATTTAAGTTCGACTCTGCAGCAGGCGCCGTGTCGGTTTCAACTAGGAGAAAACGAATTTAATCACAGTCGAGTAAAACATAGGATTCCCAGATCTTATCTCATGATACCTAAATGCTGGATTTTCCCATTTCGTGAAATCGCAACTTAAAGTTTTTTTTGTCTCAACACTAGGGTTTTCCACGCATGCTAGGCTGTGTAGGCTACTTGGGGTAACATTCCTCAGTCTAGCATAACTGAATCAAGACAACATAGAGGCTGTGGACATTGAAACGTTATCCTAAAATCTAGGCTACTTTAAAAGAACAAGACAGATTTGTACCTTCCATCTTGTGCTAGTTGTTGTCGAGGGTGTAGGTTGCCGTCCTCTTCGTGGTACGCGTGAACAACGCCCCTTATGGGGACTAGGGCTGTTGGGGTCCCCCCCCCCCCCCCAGTGGAAATAAAATAAATGCTTTTGGAGCCATCCACTTCGATGGATAGCGTAGCATATTCAGACATTCCAGTCAAAGTATTAGTTATAGAAAAATTCACACACATGTCAAGTTATTAAACAAGAAACATTAGGAATCATTTAAAACACTTTTCCATTTGGTAAAGTCAGTCCCTCTTTATTTGAACAAAAATGCAAATGCCATTTTAAAACAATGTAATTATTTCCCTATGCGTAGGCCTACCATGCATTTATACGGAGCCCCTAAAGGGACATGGAGGGAAACGTTTTTTTGCGAGATCTCGCAAAAATATTGCGAGATCTCGCAAAAAGTATTGCGAGCTCTCGCAAAGTTCTGTCCTACTTCAGTAAACCGAAAGTAAAACAGACACACAGCGTAGCCATCATCAATGCAGTGTGCTCTGTTGTGGGACCGTAGTTGCAACCATGGAAGAGGATTTGGAGCGCTTTATGGACTCTAGAGAAGTCCCAAAAGAGGACATAAGATGAATGAGACACCCAAATTCTAGTAGCCTGTCCTGCGGGTGAGCCTCTGTCCGGCGATCCGCCTCTTAAGGTGTCTGAGGCTTATGCGGTAACCATGCCTCATGTCTAAGGCCGACTGAATGTCATCGTATTTGAGCCCCATCCCAAAATAAAGTGTTATGTGTCTATCCATCACTTTTATCAAACAACCGTACGTCAGTGCTCTACCATTCTGGTCCCACAATAGAGCACACTGCATGGATGATGATGGCTAAGCTGGCTGTTTTACTTTCGATTTACTGAAGTTTACAATAGTTTTTGCGAGAGCTCGCAATAGTTTTGCAAGATCTCGCAAAAAAAATGTTTCCCTCCATGTCCCTTTAGGGGCTCCGTACATTTATATACTTCCCTGTATACTTCCCTTATATGGCCTACATTTGCAAAACATAAGAGGAACGGCTTAAACATTTACCTTACACAGACTCAAACTTTTAAAATGTGCTTCAACTACCTTGCATTATTCCTCATTACACAAGTTCCCTGTCTTCAAGTGAATTTTTGGTTCAATTTAACATTATGACAATCCATGTAAGATATACTAAATTGAGGCATATCTTGATTCCCTTTGCAGAATGTGAGCAGCAGACATTACTTTTTTGATTAATTCTTAATCATCTAGCTGAAGATAATAGACACAAATGGTCAGTGCTGTAAGAGGTCAATGCTCTTCCCCCTACACAGTACATTACAAGGGCACGATAACACCAAAAAGACATCAGTTATGAACACAGTGCACAAAGAAACAAGGCTGTAAACTGCCTAGAATACAAAATACTACACCCAAACCCAAATGCAAAATGACTGCTTGACATTATGGATACGACTGAGAGGATGACTGATGTGCCACAGACGGAGGCTGATGGCATCCTGTGCCCACCTGGGTGCCTCAGAGGGACTGGTAGCCATCGCTCCTGCGCTGTCGGCTACAGACATATGCCAGGATCACAATGATGATAAGGATGAGAAGCACAATGCCCACGGCAATGGGGACAGTGTAGTCTTGCTGGTCGGCCTTGCACGGGTCAACTGTAGCAGGAGAATGAACACCATGTATGCATTAAATTACATGGTCAGAGGGTGCCCTGACATCCTTAAGATATAGCAATAAATGTGCCGGCTCCACCTTCTGGTAGGAAATACATATGGAGTTGTGTATAGTTGTGTACTCTGCCCATGAGCATTGTTAATTTATCACACTTTTGTAATATACGTCAAATGTTGTAATTTCTGAACCTAAGGTTAAGAGAAATGGTAAACTCAACTTCTCTTATTAGCTTATTAAGTATCTTACATTTGTTGGATTGCCTTTGCAAAGTGTTTTTGCTTTTTGGATTAGGAAAAAGGCCTTATGATACTCACTCGGGCCAAACTGGGTTTTGGCAGTGAAGTTGAAGGCCTGGACCTTGTCCTGGGTCACGTCCAAGTAAATCTGATTTCCCAGAAAGATGGACTCATTTCGACAGACGTACGAGTGGCCAATGGCTGCCTTGAAGAGCTCTAGTGATCCATTCTTGGCATTGTATTCCCCCCTAACTGCAAAAAATAGGTCACACAATAGGTCACACTTTTTTTCCTTTCCAAAGTTTCTCTTTTGTGTGTTGGCGACAGTTGCTGCTCAGAGTTAGAAAAGTTTGGTCGGGTGGAGTTCAGAGTGAACTGCCAATCAAGCCAAAATTCTTCCATTCTAATATTTCCTGTCCACTCAAAATTCAAATTTTCAAATTGAACTATATTTATCAATTAACATAATCAATACCATATTATTTTTTTCAGCTGTTGCTATTCCCCAAAGCAATCTCATTGGAGATAAGTATACATTTTAGCATTTAGGAACTGAACCCTTGACCTTGTTGTTGCTAGCACATATCTCTACCTGCTTGCTTATCAACAGCAAAACCGTAGTCCATGTCTAATCTTTCACATCAGTAATCTTAATAAACAAAGTTTTCTGAGGCCATGGTGACATGACCTACATTTAGTAGCAGCTAGCCTTGTTGTGCTGGTTTTTCCTCTCTCTATTATGCTTTGTTTGTTTTGGCTTTTTTTTCTTTCCTTGTTTTTTTCTTTCCTTGTTGGTCATGAGAAATATTTTTCTAACAAGCATTTTTGTTGTTGTTTGTTTTGTCTGCCGTGTGTCAAATAGGTATAGTTTCTCAAGGAAGTGTTCAACTAAAAATGTTTTTTACAAATACTTTTACGAACCAACAGGTCAAGATCTTTGTTCAAAATATTTTTCCGGGCAGTTTTTTAACTGTGAATAAAAAACAGACCGGAAAAATTACCTCTTGTGTTGTGCTTGTTCTGACTGTCGAGAGGCCTATGTAGGCTTTCTTACTATAGCAGCTTCATATGACTCTTCTTCTTCTACTAACTACTTGCTTGCCTAGTTTTAGAGAAAACTGCTGTGTAAAATTCGACCAGAAGCTAGCAAGTGTCAAGTAAATCCACAAATGTCTGTATAAATCAGGAGGTAAAGTAACCCAGGGATTAAAGCTGGGGTGGGGTATCATACTACCAGCCAGGTATTGGGTAGCTGATTTGTATAGGAATACAATGAACTTGGACGTAGGCTAGTGCATCATTTTTTTCACTGTGTCACTTTTTCAGCTACCCATATGTTGAGAGCAGCAGTGTTTTCAATTGTATCAGTCGGCCTTCACCATAACTTATTACAGTGCCATCTTTATAACAGTTACCATGATCAAAATACATGAAACCAGAGCAGTCCCCCTTTTTTCATAGATCATGTAAGTACGTCTAAGTGGAACCTACCATGTGTGGATGTGTGAATATAACAACACTGAAGCGCTGCTGTCAGTCAATGCTTCCCCTACCATGTGACCTCAAATATCCTAACACTACTCATTAACTCATAAACTTGTTAACTCACTACCACAGTACATGTTATTCAGTACCGCAACATCAGCCACCTACTTGTAATATATGTAATGTATATAAAAAATGAGGCTGATCATATATTGTCCCATTCTTTGGGCAACATTGTAAGACAGTGACAATCGTGTATTTTTGACAATGACAACCATTAATTGTAAATGAAAATGATGAACACACAATAACAAACAATAACATGGATGCTGGTTTTCAGCAGTAGATAACGTCTACAGAAATGGAGATGCTAAAGAAAATGAAAAAAAAAAAAAAGAAAAAACTTGCCCAGAGGTGACCAGACAAAATGAAGCTGGTTCAGCTTCCCCTAAAGGCGGCTGCATGCTACAGCGTTGGGGGTTAACGGTTGCGCAAAATTTACTCGGTGCAGTTCATGCTCCCAAAGGTTGCGCGTGTTGTCATGAGCCTGCCATTTGCCTGGCAGAAAGAAAGCTGTTTCCCTAACAGAAAGTCTGAAGCTTGAAGTTCTTTTCAAACCTTTGCTTGGGTAGCACTGTTAAACTGAGCAGACATGCAGACTACATTTGAGTAATCTCATCTCGTAACATTCGTTTTCTAAAAACAATCACATAGTATTGCATGTTTTACTGTGGTAGAAAATACGTTAGCTTAATGCTAACGTATATGGAAAATCCTATAGACACCGCGCTAGGTATTAGCATCAAGTAATTCACGTTAATGTTTTTGTATGAGCCTGACATTTGCTCTGCAGATAGATAACAGGTTCCCTAACAGAAAGTCTGAAGCTTGAAGTTCTTTTCAAACCTTTACTTGGGAAGCACTGTAAAACTGAGTAGACATGCAGAATATTTTAGTAACCTCATCTCGTATCATTCGTTGATAGAATGCAGGCTGCGAGGCTCGCGTAAGGGCTTACGTAAAAAATGACGCAAGTCTAGAAAAAGGGGCCGACGCACGCAAGACGTAAGAAGTCGCGCAAGGGTCGCGCAAGGGGCTTGCGTGGCCTCTTGCGCTTGCGCTTACGCTTACGTAAGGAAGCATGAATCAGCCTTAAGGGTCCTCCCTTGACCCAACACTACAGTTATTTAAAGCATTTGTTTCTATCAGCTGATCTGTTTCTGGCATGCAAAATCCTGTCCAACTTCTGACTGATAGAAGACGCCTGACAACAAAGTGAGCGCTACACTCACATTACATTAGAAATCAGTATTTACTCAGTCTGCAAAACATGTCTAGCACTGCATGATATCAGTATCTGGTGAATAAACCAAACACCAAGCCAGTTACCAGATAAGTACAAAGTCCAAAAATGTTTTTCCGCATGTAAATTCTCAATATGCAAATATGGGCTTAGTAACTTTACCTCCTTTTGTGAAAGCATACTTCAGGCTCAGGTCCAAAGATTTGACGTAGACAGCCTTTGTGGTGGTGTTCTGTTCAAAGACATGAAGAAACTTTAAGGGCTATCAACTTCAACTGCAGTGCCAAAGTGGTTGGTTACTGAGAGTTTACAGATTCCAATTTCATCACTGTAACAATCTAAGTAAGACACACTGGCACTGTGCCTAGAGAAACTGCAGTGTCATATACAAGCAATAAATACAAGCAATAAAAAGCAATGAAATCATGAGCGCTGTGTTAAACAAAGGCATTGGCCAGCATGTAAAACTGGCCTTATTGGGCTCTTGGTACACTAAATACTGAGAGACCATTTAAATACTTAGACAAGAGACGAACATTCACAAGACAAACAGTTTCATAATGAGAGTATATTAACCCCATTTAACTCAACCTGCTTTTCTTTCTCAGTCTGCTATTTACTGAACTTCTAAGCCCAGCTATAACATTTGGTTAATTTGGGCAGATGAGCAACAAACCTATTTCCTGCAGTTATACTAAATGCAGGTAATGACTGACATACATTCATCTTTTTGTGAAATCTTCAATTATTTATTTATTTATATCACAGGCACTGAAGTGACTTAGAGGTTTGTGCTCTGGAAAAGCATGATAGGTTCTCTTTAAGCAAGCATTTTTGGTGTATAAAACTGCTTACCCTTTTGAAGCCAAACACAATCTTGCCCTCATCAAATTGTAGGGTAAGGTTCACGGAGTCCGCACCAATGACACCACTTGGTTTAATTTTCGGTGGTTGGAGAGTGAACACACCTCCAGCCTGACAGAACATGTCAATACAATTCATCAAAAGACTATGACTGACATGCTTAAGAAGGGTACAACACTTTTTTTACCAGAAGGAAAGATCAGCTTTTTCCTAAACAATACATTACACACCAGTTTTGCACAAAGCAAGAGAGACAGTTAGAAGTTATCAGATCATGGTGACAGATGACCTCATCCTTACATATGTATGTTTTGACAGTTTTCCTTAAAAAAGAACAAGCACAATGTCCTGTACAGTCATTATTATAAAACAGACATAATAAAACACTCCGAACCATGAACAGACATTTTACCTTGCTGTCATTCACTCTGATCTGAAGAGCCATCTGGGCCATGACGTAAAGCGTTCCTCCTTCTGTGTAGTTGTAGTTGCCCATAGTGACATTCGTGGAAGGAGTTGGGCTTGGTTCAGGAGTTGGTTTGGGTGTAGTTGTGGTGGGTTTGGGTGTAGTTGTGGTGGGTTTGGGTGTAGTTGTGGTGGGTTTGGGGATAGTTGTGGTGGGTATGGGTTTAGTCGTGGTGGGTATGGCTGTAGTCGTGGTGGGTTTGGGTTTAGTCGTGGTGGGTTTGGGTGTAGTCGTTGTGGGTTTGGGTGTAGTTGTGGTGGGTTTGGGTGTAGTCGTGGTGGGTTTGGGTGTAGTCGTGGTGGGTTTGGGTGGGTCTTCAGTAAACTCAGCTGGGGGCTGGACGCTTGCAGGTGGTTTGTTGGCTGATGCGATGGCTGCATTTGGGAATATTAGACAGATGAATCAGCTACAAACCAGCACAGGTGGATCACTGCAGCACATATAAACCATCACAGGTGGATCACTGCAGCACATATAAACCATCACAGGTGGATCACTGCAGCACATATAAACCAGCACAGGTGGATGACTGCAGCACATACAAACCAGCACATCTGCATCACTGCAGCACATATAAACCAGCACATCTGGATCACTGCAGCACATATAAACCAGCACATCTGGATCACTGCAGCACATATAAACCAGCTCAGGTGCATCACTGCAGCACATATAAACCAGCTCAGGTGCATCACTGCAGCACATATAAACCAGCACAGCTGTATCACTGCAGCACATATAAACCAGCACAGGTGGATAACTGCATCACATACAGCAGATACAGGTACATCTGCTGCTACTTCCCCTTGACTCATCCAATCCTGTAAATGTTCAACATTCCTAAATGTACAATACAACAGGGCCAAGCAGTAATGATGGGTGATATATATCATTATAATAATATAAAAAAACACTGTTAAGTTTTAAAATGTAAAATGTAAAATGTTGGTCCCATGAGCTGAAATGAAAGATCCTGTGATTTTTTTAATTCTCACAAAAACCTTATTCTCTCAAATTCTGTGCATAATGTAATACTTTAACCATAAACATCTATAGTTAACAGTAATGCATTGAGCGATGTCATAAACATTATGAACTGCTACTCTGTACAATCTTGAGATTGTTCAATGTATTATTTGAGTTCAGTATATTATTATTGTTGTTGTTATTATTATGATGGTTGTTGTTGATATTAATCATAACAATAATAATTATAATAATAATAATGTCCGTAGGAAGCTCAAGCACACCAGGCATCCCAGAATAATCACTGGAAAGAAATGACTCATAGGTGTATACACCGACTAGGTGGCAACCAACCTCTAACAGAAAAAGTCATGTTGGGCTGAACAGTCACATTTGTTCACAAGTTCTCTCTCTTCCTGATTCAGCATGACACAAATATCTTGTCACCGCAATGACGGAGAAGGCATGTGATCGGATTTAGGCTCACAGACTTTTTTGCAGTACCGAGCAGATGAGAAAGAGAGGGAAATGGCTAATTGTGACAGATAATAGCAAACGTGCAAGAGGAGTGAGAAACAATCTCATCTGTGAAAAAATCCAATAGTGCACTCTATGAGCTTGCTTTGTATTTGTATGTACATGTAGCCTACTCTGGTTAGTTTATAGCTTCTGTTGAGCCTATGGGTCATAGACTGAAAAGGCTTTCCTCAGACGAAATGTCCAATTTGATGAGATCTTCATTTAAATTAGTTTTCTTTGTGTGTCTTATCAGAAGTTCTACATTCACATCAACTTAATGCATTGTTAACAGGTCTACATGACATCCAACCAAGGACAGGACATGAAACTGTGAAAAGTTTTTTTTTCATGTTTTCCCTCTTTGAATAACATACAAAGATCACACCCTAAACTCCAAGCTAAATACATACATCTTGATTATTTGATTAACAAGACACACAATGCAACTTCCATGGTGAATAAATTGAGTAAACGTCAACCTTCACTGAATACTGCATCTGTAACAACGTAACTACAATGATTAACATTGATAATCAAAATGTTGATAATGTTATTGTCAAGGATTTGCGTGATCAAGCAAGCAACCGATTCACGGAAAAAAATCAAACATGATCCTGAGACTACTTGTCATGCTGGCCTAGCTGCAAGACATCAGGTTTGGGCACATATGCTACTGGGCAGAGGTCTGACACATGAAAAAAAATGACTTAACCAAAACTTTGGCTGTTTTACCTGTTAATAAAACACACGTGGCGATCAGGGAAAAGATTCCAGTCTTCATTTTGTAGATCTCTTCAGATACAACCGGACAATGAAGAACACGTAAAGGTTATGCAAACTTTCCCCACTGAGGTGACAGCGAATTGACTGCGAATATAAGCAGCTACGCCTGTAATCCAGAGAGAGAAACGAAACTAAACGAGATCTAGCTAGGAAGTGGAACCCAGGGCATGGACAACGAGAATTGCTTGACTGATAGAAAGAAGTAATAGCCGTCTATGTCGCTAGAGACGCTGAAGCAACGGGAGACTTTTGGACAACGTCAGTTCAGTTTCCTTTTCTTTTAACGTTATTTGAGAATGACTGCCTAGTGCTTTCGAGAAGTGTCGTTTCAGTCATTTTAGTTTCGGAAAGACCGACTTGAATTGTTTTAGCAGGCCGGCGAGGAACGCTAAAAAAAAGTGATGTACAAACATTTCATGTGACTGTACAGAGAAGCTGATGGCGCATATTCCTTTGTTAAGCGTGTTTCATATCAGGGTCAGCTGATGGTTGAGAGGGTTTTGAAGTTTCACTTCCTCTTTATAGCCTAGGCATGTTGTTCTTTAAACACATCGATTAAGTAGATAGCCTAGTCTTACAACTCCAAGTCAGCATGGCATGGACAATGAAAGAGATGGGACAAAAAGGGTTGTAGAGGCCTAATCAATTTTAAAGCTTGTGAAACCTGCGTTGTGTAGACTATCACTGTTCCATATTGGACTTTAACCCGTAAACACTGTAACCCCAGGTGTGTAAATAGGACAGACCCACGCCGTCTGCCAGTACGCAGGACTCAAATGAAGGATGGTGAAGGCCTTATTGATTGAGCTGTATAATGGGTCAGCAGCACGGAGCATGTAGCAACCTGGTTTACTTGCAGTAAGCTAGTAGGCTAGGCCTAGTCTCTCTTCCTGCTGCTAGGGTTACAATACAATACTACAAGTATTCCATTTAAAATATTACTATTCTATTACTGCTCCAATAAGTGCATCTAGGCTAGTAAAAAATATGAAGTGTGTAAGTGTATGGGGCAAATACTTAGATTTCCATCTGTATGTTTACATATTAATAATAAACTTTATTACAGGCTCAAGGCCCACATGGGAGATGTACAATACATAAAATCAATAAATTACATATAAATATACATTCATAAATGCATATAAATACACAAGGCTGTGATCATATAGTACACAAGCCAAATATTGAAAACATTTTAATACAACGTGAAATCAACAACACAATTTTACATAATCCTCTTCTTGTAGCTCAAGCTTTCAATCAACATTTCTCCTCAGTCTGTACTCCCACATCTGATCCCTATGTCATTAACAATACACCACCATGCCACAGCACATTCTCCTTCAGGAGAATTACACCGGTTGAAGTCCTGAATGCAATTAATGACCTCAAAGTATGCAGTGCTCCTGGCTTAGATTGCGTAGGAGCCAAATTTCTTAAACTTGCTCAACACATTCTCATGTACCCTCTCATGTACCCTGTGACCTTTTTAATTTATCTCTATCAACCCATGTCATATCCGCCATATGAAAATGGTCACGCATCACTCCACTCTATAAAGCAGGTAATCAACTTGACCCCAATAACTACAGACTAATTTCAATTATTTGCTCAATAGCTAAAGTTTTCGAAAAATGAGTAGGCCTATACAACCAACTGTCCAATTATCTGTCCAGACACAATATCCTGTCACCTGCTCAATCTGGTTTTCGTCCAAATCCCTCCACAACTACTGCTTTACTTAAACTCACCAATGACATACACTCTGCATCTG
This sequence comes from Sprattus sprattus, assembly GCF_963457725.1. Classification (NCBI taxonomy): domain Eukaryota; kingdom Metazoa; phylum Chordata; class Actinopteri; order Clupeiformes; family Clupeidae; genus Sprattus; species Sprattus sprattus. The sequence continues at coordinate 45,670,743 of NC_137924.1, read as the reverse complement.
CTAATCGTAAACTGACTGGTGCAATCTTTATTGACCTTACCAAGGCATTTGATCTCGTTGACCACTACCTTCTACTTGATACATTATATTCCATTGGTATTTCACGAAACCCTTTACTTTGGTTTAATTAATATCTGCACAATAGAAAACACTGTGTTGTCATTCAGGGCACAACATCTGACCTTGCCGTTTAGGAACGTGGTGTGCCACAAGGCTCAACACTAGGCCCACTTCTATTTTCTATATTTATTAATGATCTTCCTTCAATTTTCTCTGGTTGCAACGTTCAACTCTATGCTGATGACACAGTCATATACACATCACAAACTAACCTATTACAAACTCAGTCAACATTGCAATTTAACTTCAATTATCTCGAATCATGGCTCAGAGCAAATAAATTACTTATCAACAAAACAAAAACAAATACAATGCTCTTCGGGACCAATCAGAATATCAAAGCACAAACTAACAATCAATCTTTCCTTATTTCCTGCCTCGATGGTACACAACTGCATAGAGTTGAACAAACAAAATATCTTGGTCTCTGGCTTGATTCAACTTTATCATTCAAATGTCATAATTTCAGCACTGGTGTTCTCTACCGAAATAGAAACTGTTTTACTTTTACAGTAAGAAAGAGACTAGTTCAACAACTCATACTACCAATACTTGATTATGCAGATGTAATTTATCAGACCGCCCCTAAAACACACCTTCTTCCTCTCAATTCAGTATACAATCGACTATGCAGATTTGTCCATGACTGTCCATATATGACCCACCACTGTACCCTTTATGAAACTCTCAATCTACCATCTCCCACCTCAAGAAGACACCAGCACTGGCTACAGTTCATATTCAAATGCATTTACTTTAATTATCCACAGTATTTAAAACAGCTTTTGGTACCATACACATCTTCACATCAACTCAGGATTTGTTCACAGATCAACTTCAGTACACCTACATCAGCTGGCAAAAAAGCATTTATATCTAAAGCTCCCTGTGACTGGAACAATCTACCTATCCATATTCGCTCCATAACATCTCTCAACTTGTTTAAAACTGCGCTATCCTCCCATCTAGAGACAACCTGTTCATGTTTTTACGTAATAACCATAATTTATACAGATCTATGATGCAATGATATATGTGCTATGTCCATGTGTTTTGTTTTGTTTTGTTTTGTTTTGTTTTGTTTTGTATTGTTTTGTTTTGTTTTGTTTTGTTTTGTTTTGTTTTGTTTTGTTTTGTTTTGTTTTGTTTTGTTTTGTTTTGTTTTGTTTTGTTTTGTTTTGTTTTGTTTTGTTTTGTTTGCTTTGTCTTGTCTTGTCATTGTATGTAAAAAAAAAAAAAAAAAAACATTTGTCCATATTGTAGTTCATGATTTGAGGACCCCCTTGAAAACGAGATGGTTCATCTCAAGGGATTGTTCCTAATAAAGAATTTCAAGTAAATAAATATACGGCATAGAAATTCTACTCCAGCCATTTTCAATAACTAAACAGTTCTCGTTCAGCGGTACACTCTAGTGGCCAAACCAAGGTATTACATCTAAAAACCTGAGAATGGCGTTACTGGCCAGGCCTAGTCATCTTGATCGCGACCTTTCAGTAGCCATGCCAACGGTATGCCAATGTATTGAATATTGGTCAGCAGCATACAAGGCAGTGTTTTTAAAAGGGCCTGGGACAATCTGGTTATAATTAGTATAAACGGAGGTAAAACTCGAATTATATTACAGTTTATGCATATTAGCCTACTACAATTAATGAAATGAAACACGGCAGGATAATAATTTGATTTTTATTTATTTTTTTGCGCCAGCTATTTATGGAGGATTATGGGCCAAAACTAACTAACTAAATAAATAAATTAATGGTTAAATACTTGGATAAATACTTAATTAGACAACAAAATGAATAAAATGAGACACTAAATATATAAATGTTACGTACTGGTTTGTATATATAAATAAATACATTTACGTTTTCATGTGCACACATTTATTTATTTATACCTACATTTATTTATTTATACTTACATGTTTTTATTTATACTTACATTTATCCACGGTGTTACTTGCTGCAGCACAATAAATCTGTCGTCCCCGTCACAAGGCGGGTTAAATCTAGTGCATTCACTTTTTATACTCATAATTCGTCACGTTCTGCAAGTCACGAACTTCAACCTTTATCTAAAATGAACCAATTAGAATATTCCCTCATCCACACTTAAGCCAGTCAGAATATTCTGGCTCACCTGTTGCGAGGGGAACTTTTGCTTTGGGGGAGATGGACCCTCCTGCCAATTTACTTGGTATCACTTCTTGGAGGCCTTATCTAGATTACACTTGGCATCATCTTGTGTGTGTGTGAGTGTGTGTGTATGTGTGAGTGTGTATGTATGTGTGTGTGGGTGGGTGTGTGTGGGTGGGTGTGAGTGAGTACCTTTACAACGATATCCAACTTGTAAAATGCATGCATTTTTGGGATGAGCAGCGTAGCTGATTATGTGGGTAGCGGCCAAGTAAACTTGCCATAATATCTTTGTATAAAATAGAATGCAAATCAGCATTGTAACAACAGAGAAATAATCGACCAACCACACATTTCCAAACTTTTCCCCGAGTTTACAATAGGCCTTTGTGAGTGAGAAACGGTTAGATATTCAGTCTTTACTTTGATCCATTTGTCATCTACTTAAAGGCGCAGTTCCTTATTACATAAATTAGGCCTGCCGACAGGCAACGTTTTTAATCTTATAAGGAGCCGTGACACCGCAAGATAGTCTAGCGTGGCTAGGCCTACTTGTCTTAACGATGACGATCTACGACGTAGGCTGCATTTGGCCATGACATCCCCTCTCTGAAATAACCCTACAGCGACCTCTAGACTAATTACTTATTATAAGGCTTTTAGCTTACTTTCCCAAATGTTTGTTTCGTCATTCAGTATCAGTAACATCTTTTTCTTTTTCTTCTTTGCATCCTTAACAGTTTTGGGGGTCATAATAAAAATAAATTAATTAAAAAAACAGGCCAAATTCAGTCTACTTAGAGCCAACAGTGACTTTGCATCTCGTCCATTGCGGGACATCCTTCCAATGTTGTGCCGTGTGGACGTGCGTCCTTGAAGTGTGCAGTGTGAAGCTTAGCTGGCTGGCGCCATCTACAGGGGTAAGGTATCCTTCTTCGGTCAGTGTTTTGGTTGAGTTGGGTCAGCTGGTTCGAACGTTCATTGGGGATTCCAACTGCGTGATATGTTGTACTTGTCCATCATATGCGAAATATCCCAAAGGAGACAGTTAACAGGAGTGGTATTTGTTTAGCAGAAAACCAACGAGATCATTTTGAACACCCTTGATACTTAGCTTTGTACCACCTGCTTCCTTGCAGTCAATTGAGGACAACCCTGTCAGTCGAAGCTCTCAGTTATTTCGCTTAGCAACGTAGCGATAAGGTTGGTTCCTTAAGGTATTTAACTAGGTAACTACCATAACAACTAAGCTCGGATTTTTGTATCCTTGTAGATCACAGTCTCTTCCATTTCTCAACTTCGCCCGATAATAATAATGCTACTGAGACGGATGAGCCAGAATTCCGCTCTATGCGGTGGCGTGTTGCGGCTCCCTAACACTCTTCCTGGGTAAGTATGCCTTTCTTGCTAGCAAACTTTAAAGTTTGTATTCAAGTGCTGTTGAAAGCCAGCGATAGCCACGCTGTTTCAGTTCTATTTTGCTATTATTGTTTGGCCTTCGACTTAACGTAGCACGAAATAATATAAACGTTAGCAAGTGCGTCAGCTTTCACTGCCAACGTTAGTTTATTTTTTAACTTAAACTAGTAGTGTGTCCCTGATTATGCTGTTATTTTAAGATATTTTGTGCTGTGTGAACTTTTACATTGAAGGGGAAAACATCAAAAGGAAGCTCACGTCTCCGTTCAGAATGCCCGTCGTTATGCCAGCCAAGCAGCAGAGGTAGGCTTGTATTACTCATACTGAGGGTCAACAACTCTGTACTTTGACATGGATTATTTGCAAATAGGTTGGAAGCTGGTACGATTGGTTCTGAAAATGGTGTCTAAACTGTACAGGACTGCAGGCTTTCCTTCATCAGATTCTCAGCTGTCTGTCTGGGCTCCATGCAGAGTTCTTGTACCCTGCTGACCACAGTGTTGGTCGCAAGTGGGTAAAAGTTCACTCGAGGTCACATGATTCGTGGGAATTTGGGTTAAAGGTAGATCAGGCCCAGACATACACTTCAAAGACAATTCCAACTGTTCCAGACATCGTAGTAATTCTTTTGTTGACATTTTAGCCTCTTTGTTCCCACCCTGTGTGGCTGAAATTCATTTTTAGACCCATTTTATAGGCCTCTGTAATGAGATGTTGTCTCGTGTTTAGACCCATTTTATAGGCCTCTGTAATGAGATGTTGTCTCGTGTTTGATGTGCTATGTGATCATAGGGTCTTGTTTCTTTGCATCACACTTTGCTCTAGTTGGGTCCTCCTGTTGGGTCACAGTGGCATAACTAAACGGAGAAGCACATCAAACTCCTCACCATTAGCCTCTGAGAGGCATTTAGCTAAATTGGGAGATTTCTAATGTATTCCTGGTTATTCCCTCTTCCCCGGACCCCCTTGTTTATTGATCAATTCAACCCCTTTTTCTTTCACACTCATAAGGCCTGTTTACGATCTACCTCTATCCTTCCAAAAACAAAACTAAAACTTAAGTTCATGGTCTGGTATCAAGGTACAATAAAGTGTCAATCAAGTCTACTAGGTAGCCTATTGTGTGTGATAGCATATAGCTACTGTGAAGCACTTTGTGCTCGATGATTGACAAGTACTTATAGTATTACAAGCTTGCTAATTTATTTCAATTATTGGGTACCTGATGTATGTCTTGTTTTTTTTTAATGATTATATCAACTGAACATTTCTCCTCATTACAATGCAAACTCAAGGGCCATAGACATTCAAACCTTCATCCATCCATCCATCCATCCATTAATTTCTTTGAACATTAGTTAATTGATTAATTCTAAAACTCTCTGCCCTTCTCTGTTGTCCTTGCTCAGGCGGTGTTGGATAAGCCAGCAGTAGGAGCAGACTCCACCGCTAAGTCAGATAAAGTGGAGAAGGCCGCCAACATGGTACCCAGACACATCCATGAGAAACAAGCACTTATACACTGTACCAACTACTGTGACAAACACTAGACGAGACTATTTATGAGTTGATTGAAGTATCATGACACCTACTGACTGCTCTCTTTGCTAGGAGTCGAAGTCTTTTGCCGTGAACATGTTCAAGGGCCAGATCAGCACTGCTCAGGTGTTTCCCTATCCCTCAGGTGAGGTGGAGCCAAGTGACTGCGCTGTGTGTTAGTGTCTAGGCTGTGTGTTATTGTCCAGGCTGTGTGTTAGTGTCTAGGCTCTGTGTTAGTGTCTAGGCTGTGGTTGAAATGTCTTTTATGGAGAACCAAATGGGACTCTTTTTTTATATATATAATTATTTTTATTTGGTAAGAAGGTAACAGAAAATATGATAGGGTACAATAGTCGCAAATGTTTTAAGGAAGCATCCAGTTTTACAAACAAAACCATCATTTTAAGCTATCTTCTAATTATTCATGCTTCCCCTTCCATTCAACATGGTGGCCCCATCTATCCCCACCCCTTCAGTTCTACCTTAGTTTCAGTTCCACCTTATATCCCTCTCATCAAACCCTCTGTTTCAGTGATGAATGAGGAACAGACCCAGTTCCTCAGGGAGCTTGTTGGACCCTGCTCCAAGTTTTTTGAGGTAGGCTGCCGGTGCTGTTTCTCCTTTTTAAAGCAGAGGACTATGAGAGATCTTTGAACCAATGTAATAACTTGTGTACAGCTAAACTGAGATCTTTTCACCTCAGCCTGGGTCTCCATGCATATTCACTCCTGTACTACATAGGCAAACCATTAAACCACTACATCCTTACAGGCTAAATACAGCCACATAGTGTTCATAACAACTCTTATGTGTTTGTGTGTCTGTGTGTGTGTGTGTGTGTGTGTGTGTGTGTGTGTGTGTGTGTGTGTGTGTGTGTGTGTGTGTGTGTGTGAGTAGGAGGTTAATGATCCAGCCAAGAATGACGCTCTGGAGAAGGTTGAAGACCATACCATGGAGGGCCTGAAGGAGATGGGGGCCTTTGGCCTGCAGGTGCCCGCTGACCTGGGAGGTGTGGGCCTCACCAACACACAGGTGGGTACAGGGCCACTGCACCGCGCGAATCCACTGGTTCAGGATCAGTTGTTTCAGCAGATCCTTTATTTTATTGTCTTGCACTTGTCCAGTTGTTCTATTTATAGACTGGTTCACAGAGCTTGCAAGGCATTCTTGTATTGATTTTCACTATGTGGAGTCTAGCGATTGTCCTCTTATGAAGGACTTATTATACAATACAATATTATATTCCGTGGCGAAACAGATGTCATTTTATTTTAGTCTACACAGTACATAGAAGTACAGAGACCTATCCATCCATCCTATATTCCAACGTATTTACATTTCGTTCAAACACTGAGACGATTCCTGCTTTGAGTATCTTTTTGACTGCTTGATGTGTCTTGTATGGCAGTGTTCTATGGTAGGGACACATTACAATGCACCAGAAGGTTCCAGGCTCCTTTTAGCAACACTTTGATTGATGCAGCAGATAGGAAAACATTACAAGTGTTCAACTACCAATGCAATACAAGTGCTGTGCTAAGGCCACCTTTACCCTGTATGCTGTCCTGCTCCTGGTATGAAGTCTGTTCAGGGTGACATTGTTGGCCCACTGTTTTGAATTGTTGTGCCAATACTGGTACTGGCATAGTCAGCACCAAAGTTATGGTGGCATATATTGTTATGAAAGGCCTACTGTTCCTGATTTGCCTTGTCAAAAAGATTACTAAATGCCTGTTTGAATTCAATGCTACTTCAATATAAGGTTTAAGAATGATGGTATGATGGTACTTAGGAATTGCTGCCACCATAAAGTTTATGTTGACTTAAGAATTTCTGTCTGTCCAGTATGCCAGGCTAGTGGAGATTGTGGGCATGCACGATCTGGGCGTTGGCATTACCCTAGGTGCCCACCAGTCCATCGGCTTCAAGGGCATTATCTTGTTCGGCACCCCTGCCCAGAAGGAGAAGTACCTTCCCAAGCTGGCTACAGGTACTTCAGTCACGGCTCGTGTCCATGCTTGGAATGGATAAAACATTGGCCTTCAATGTCAGTAGTTTCCGCCTCACAAATGGATCAGAGATGTTCATGGAACTTCATCATATTATATTATATTATATTATATTATATTATATTATATTATATTATATTATATTATATTATATATATTATAAGTGTTAACTCTTGGTACAAACAAAATATATGCTTTTTGGTAACAGGCTGACTATTTTCACTGGACTTTAGTTAGTTCACTCCAGATGTACTGTAAACTTCCCCTTCCATTTCCCATTCTCTGATCCCGTTCTCATTCTCATTCTGCTCTTCATCTTCTCATTGTCTTACCCACAGGCGAGCACATGGCTGCCTTCTGCCTGACGGAGCCTGCCAGTGGGTCAGATGCTGCCTCTATTAAGACCACGGCGGTTCGCTCCGCTTGTGGGAAGTACTTCACCCTGAATGGAGGAAAGATCTGGATCAGGTGTGTGCATCTGATTCAGTGCAGGCTCTTGAGAGCAGGTCTGTTTAAAGCGGGCTTAACCTGTAAGACTGAGGTTTCTGTGCAGGAGCTGTCAGCACACACATACATGGACATGTACAAATATTTGCCACTAGGGGGCAGTGTAATCCAGTTGATAATTGAGATGAATTTATTGTGCAGGGGGTGCTGTGGTGCGAATGGTAGAATATACAACCATATACAAGTATAAACGTAAACGTAAATAAAATAAAAGGAAAATAAAATAAACGTAAAAAAATAAAAGGAAAATGAAATAAACGTAAAAAATAAAAGGATTCTACAGCGGACACTTGAAACAGGTTCTCTTCAAGGAACTTGTACATACTGTTATGAAACCAACCAGCAAATGCACATGCATACACAGTATTATTACTCTGGTTTTACTTCAGCAATGGAGGCCTGGCAGAAATATTCACAGTTTTTGCCAAGACACCAGTGAAAGATCCGAAAACCGGAGAGATGAAGGATAAGATCTCAGCCTTTGTCGTGGAGAGGAGCTTCGGGGGTGTGACACAGTGAGTACTTACAGGCCTGCTTTGACTTTTGGTTGTGGTGTGTCATTGTAAATAAATAAAAACATAAACAAAAACATGATAAGCTATTTGTAAAATCTGGTTTGAGCTACTAAGAGTGTGCATCTTTTGGCTAACAGTACATTACATTATTTTTGCAAGGAGGTGTTGTCCCTTGGTTTTGTGTGTATTTCCATGCGGTGCAGTCATATTTACTCTCCATTTTGAGCTTGACTGACCCATCTCAAACATCAGGCACTTTTCATTGGTCTATGGTAGAAGCTTCAATCAAACAGTTTTAAAATAACAGACATTAAAATATAAAAGTTTAGAGTTCAGTTACACATGATATTGTGTTATGTGTTCTAGAACTCTGGAATTTATTTCAAACAGATTTAGTGTTTTTGGTGGTATTTAAATAGATTAGCTATGACTTAATGTGTGGCGATGGTCAGAGGTACATGGTGCATATTTCACCAAGAAACAGGTGAATTGGGCTTTAAAAGCCAAGCTGAAGTGCAGTAATGATGACTACTCTAGTGCACCCCAAGAGAAGTACGCACAAAGGGGACTGGCCCAGAGAAGAGAAACTCTTTAGCTAAAGGGAACTTCATGCCATAGATGTACAGGTCAAATGTGGTGGGCTTGCATCCCTGTCCATGATGAGGAATTGATGTGTCTTAAATGCAATTTATGAATAAATGCAGACCCCTTCACCCCGGCCCTCTCTCTCGTACCACAGCGGCCCTCCGGAGAAGAAGATGGGCATCAAGGCCTCCAACACCGCTGAGGTGTACTTCGACAATGTGCGCGTGCCTGCCGAGTGCGTCCTGGGCGAGGTGGGCAGCGGCTTCAAGGTGGCCATGCACATTCTGAACAACGGTCGCTTTGGCATGGCCGCCGCCCTCTCGGGCACCATGAAGGGCGTCATAACCAAAGCCGTGAGTCCCTCTGACCTTTCACCCCCACTCCTCCTGCCCTCCTCGAGCACCCCTCTGCTTGGATCTGCCAGAGTGTGTGTCTGTCTGTTGGTCTGGTTTCCTGTGGCACAGATGTGCTTTAGCAGACCACATGTCTTGTGTGTGTGTGTGTGTGTGTGTGTGTGTGTGTGTGTGTGTGAGTGTGTGTGTGTGTGAGTGTGTGTGTGTGTGTGAGTGTGTGTGTGCGTCTTTGTTTGTCTGTCTGTGTGTGTGTGTGTGGTTGTGTGTGTGTGTGTGTGTGTGTGTGTGTGTGTGTGTGTGTGTGTGTTTGTGTGTGTACACCACACATGTATTTTTTTTCCCTTGTTGAACTTCCTGTCAGTCTTTCAGTGCACATGCATGTTGCAGACAAACATATCACGTGACGTATAACCGTGGTTGTTTGTGTACGCATGCAAAAGTAGTGAATAAGCTTATAACCCTTTCATGTAGAAATCAGTGAAAACACTCTAAATATAACAATTATAATAATTCATTCCCACTCAGCCTTGGCCCTTGCCTAAGGGAGAGTAACAGGTGTTGTGTATTCCCACAAGACTATTATTAACGCGATGTTACAGAGCTCAAACCTCGCAGGACGTGTAAACCATGCAAGGTCTCATGCCAGCCAGCCTAGCTATAAACAATTCCAGCTATCTCTAGCTTACGGAATCATCTTAACTTTAGGCAGTCGCTTGGTTGGGTCAATGTGACTCAACTTGTCTGTATGAGGTCCTTAACTGCTACAGTAAACGTAGGTTAGTGATTGTGGGGCCAAGCAGCGACATTTACGAAGTTTATGAAGCTTATGAAGTTGCACAGAAGTTTATGATGCTTTCCCATTATAATTTGAGGTAAAATTGAGTAGACCGAAACGTCTGCTAGATAACTAGCCATCATTACATTTTTGGAGATAAGGCATTTAAACTGTTTAAGGTTTTATAAAGGTTTCCTTAGCTAGCTTGCTGCACCTCCTTAAGCAATGGTTGCTGTTTCGAAATCAATGGGGTTATCGAGAAAGGGTCACATTGTCTATTGAGATATTGTAGATAACTTATTACATTGCATCAGATCTTAATCTGAATCGGAACGTACTCTGCCATAAAAGCAGTGCTTTTTGCCTCTTCGAAGGCGGCAACAGTCATACACCCCCACCCCACCCCACCGCACATCTACTCCCCCTCCCTCTTCTTTGGAACTGGTCTGGTTGTCTCGTTTCCTCCTGCCTTTGGTAAAAGTGTGTTATTGAGCCACGCGCCCTGCTTCCACAGCGAGCACTCGGGGCCTCAACATTTCCTGTTGCAAAGGCGACGGCAGCAGATAGGGAAATCCCCCACACACACTCACACACACACACACACACACACACACACACACACACCCATCTCAGGGTGACAGGTGAAGTCCCCTCCTACACACTCACACACACTTTGACCCATCTTGCAGTGGCAGGTGACATCTTCCCTGGTGTGCTTTGAAGTCTGCCATCGCCCCCACCACAGACATACACATGAACACAAGTCTCCTTTCTCCGCTCATGCACAGTGGTTTACTGTAAACGGGTTAGGTTTCTTTGAAACAGAGGCCTTATCAGTAGCAAAAGATGCTCGATGGGTGGCGAGTTTTGTCTCAGCCGGATGGGGCTTTCCTTAAGCGTGCATGGCAAATTAGGCCTGATGCTTGAATACGTGTCACCCTCTGAATATATGGGTAAAAATATGACGGTAGCGAGCATTTAGATACGTAGAACAAGTGTATGTGTGTGGATGTTTTTGTACAGTATATTTATGTATTTTTCATGTGGATGTGAGCCTGTGTTTGTTTATGCTTTGGTTTCTGTGTGTGCGTAGATATGTTGTTTTTCTGTGAATGCGTGTATATTTATTAGGGGCAGGGAGAAGGCTCCACCTGTCTGAACATTTTGGTGTGCGTGCGTGTTATGTCCACTGACCTTGATCCAGGCAATAGGTTATTTAGTGTGTGTGTGTGTGTGTGTGTCTGTGTGTGTGTGTGTGTGTGTGTGTCTGTGTGTCTGTGTGTGTGTGTGTGTGTGTGTGTGTGTGTGTGTGTGTGTGTGTGTGTGTCATGCCATGTTCAATTTTCCATACAACCTACTAGTATCCTCAATATATGTCTATTTTGTGACTTTTTACTTTCGTGTTACTTTTAAATTGCACCCTTGGGCCCAGGTAGTTAATTAGCTGACATCACATTAGTTGTGTTTGTGGTTTTTTGCACCTGGTGGCTTATCTTGCCGGCATAGGGGTGTGTATTTCTTCAGGCTGTATACAGTATGTGTGTGTATTTGTTTGGTAATGTTTCCATAATTGTCTAAAAGCATTGGTGTGCGTGTCTGGACCTCAATCAGCCTAGGTGCACAGTGAGAGACCAAAGTGGTTTGCGGGTGGGGGGGGGGGGGGGGGGGGTTTGGGGTTGTTTGAGGGGTGAATGTTTTTGTTCTCTCTCTCTCTCTCTCTCTCTCTCCCTTCTTTCTGTGTTCGCTCAGTCTAAATGTAGGATATCAGTCTGACTCTCTTTTTCTGTGTCGCACTTATCTGGCAGTCTTTCTCTACTTCTTTTGCCCTTTTCATCTCCAACCATATACCATGGTATATTTATATAATCACACTCTTTTCATCTCCAACCATATACCATGGTATATATAATCACACTCTTTTCATCTCCAACCATATACCATGGCATATATAATCACACTCTTTTCATCTCCAACCATATACCATGGCATATTTATATAATCACACTCTTTTCATCTCCAACCATATACCATGGCATATATAATCACACTCTTTTCATCTCCAACCATATACCATGGCATATTTATATAATCACACTCTTTTCATCTCCAACCATATACCATGGCATATTTATATAATCACACTCTTTTCATCTCCAACCATATACCATGGTATATTTATATAATCACACTCTTTTCATCTCCAACCATATACCATGGTATATTTATATAATCACACTCTTTTCATCTCCAACCATATACCATGGTATATATAATCACACTCTTTTCATCTCCAACCATATACCATGGCATATATAATCACACTCTTTTCATCTCCAACCATATACCATGGCATATTTATATAATCACACTCTTTTCATCTCCAACCATATACCATGGCATATATAATCACACTCTTTTCATCTCCAACCATATACCATGGCATATTTATATAATCACACTCTTTTCATCTCCAACCATATACCATGGCATATATAATCACACTCTTTTCATCTCCAACCATATACCATGGCATATTTATATAATCACACTCTTTTCATCTCCAACCATATACCATGGCATATATAATCACACTCTTTTCATCTCCAACCATATACCATGGCATATTTATATAATCACACTCTTTTCATCTCCAACCATATACCATGGCATATTTATATAATCACACTCTTTTCATCTCCAACCATATACCATGGTATATTTATATAATCACACTCTTTTCATCTCCAACCATATACCATGGCATATATAATCACACTCTTTTCATCTCCAACCATATACCATGGTATATTTATATAATCACACTCTTTTCATCTCCAACCATATACCATGGCATATATAATCACACTCTTTTCATCTCCAACCATATACCATGGTATATTTATATAATCACACTCTTTTCATCTCCAACCATATACCATGGCATATATAATCACACTCTTTTCATCTCCAACCATATACCATGGTATATTTATATAATCACACTCTTTTCATCTCCAACCATATACCATGGCATATATAATCACACTCTTTTCATCTCCAACCATATACCATGGCATATATAATCACACTCTTTTCATCTCCAACCATATACCATGGCATATTTATATAATCACACTCTTTTCATCTCCAACCATATACCATGGCATATATAATCACACTCTTTTCATCTCCAACCATATACCATGGCATATTTATATAATCACACTCTTTTCATCTCCAACCATATACCATGGCATATATAATCACACTCTTTTCATCTCCAACCATATACCATGGCATATTTATATAATCACACTCTTTTCATCTCCAACCATATACCATGGCATATATAATCACACTCTTTTCATCTCCAACCATATACCATGGCATATTTATATAATCACACTCTTTTCATCTCCAACCATATACCATGGCATATTTATATAATCACACTCTTTTCATCTCCAACCATATACCATGGTA
>NC_137924.1:45582297-45652297 GCF_963457725.1 Sprattus sprattus | reverse complement strand
GTGTGTGTGTGTGTGTGTGTGTGTGTGTGTGTGTGTGCGTGTGTGTATGTACATGCGATGCCCACCATAATGCTTGATCTTGCAGATCTTTTCTGCTATTGACCGCCTGAAATGTAGAAATATCGAGCCCATGAATTTGGAAGCAAGAAAAAAAAATTGTCTTGGTGATTTCCACACTACCTCTCCACTGTTTCTTAATTATTATTGTTATTATTATTAATATTATAATGACCTCCGTCAACCAAAGCTTCTGGCCTGATTGACTGATTGGCATCTGGGTGGGCCAGAGAAAAACCCCCGTCCATTTTGGAGCGGATCCTCAAATTAAGTTTATGTTTAACTTTCATTAACATTGCGAGAGGGCATTTGGCCTTGCCATTCTACGCTTTCTGAGTGCCCTTCTATTTATTATTATTGTTGTTAGTTATTTTAGCTCTGCATTTTGTGTAATGTGAAACAAAAACTGGGCTTATCAGTCTGACTTTCCAGTTTACTACTAGAACAATTTGAACTGCCACAATGTTGTTTCTGGTTCTGAATGAATGTTTCTGTGCTGATCAGGAATTTTAAATGTTGAGATCAGCATACATTTCAACCAAGGCAAGTGTTGTTTATTGCAATAATATTGAATTTCATGTTGCCCTGAATCCATCCCAGAATAGTAGTGGTTGGGTATTATTTAATGACTTGTCTGCCTCATAAGATTGGCATCCCCCTGAGAAGTAAATGTGCATAAGCCAGCACACCTTGACTCAGGGCTTGTGTTTACCTGAAGTCTATCCATCGGTGGTAAGTCATATGATGAGATGTGGCAAGAATGTAATCGTATTCTGTAATTAGCAAGACAAATTAATCAAAACTCTAAAGTTGGTCTTGAAACGTGAAATTTAGCGTCAGACTTTTTACTATGATTTTAACAGTTTAGAAAACACAGTAGAACAAGTTACTGACTTTCCTTTGTAATTTTGCCTATGCAGGATGCTGGTGTAGAAAGAGTCATGAGGGATCTGAGAATCTTCCGGATCTTTGAGGGCACTAATGACATCCTGCGGCTCTTTGTGGCCCTCAATGGTTTCCAGGTAATGGCGGTTTGTTCTGAACTCCAAGGTGTCTGACTACTGTGTCAGCATTGAGGCCAATACAGTCATATTTGGTTTCCTGTCGTACAGAATGCCGGTAACCAGCTGAAGAGTTTGCAGAAAGCGCTGAAAAGCCCCTTTGGGAACATTGCACTCCTCACAGGCGAAGTCACCAAGAGGGCCAGGAGGTGAGAGTGCGAGTTGTGATCTGTTTCTGAAAACAGTGCTTTGCCGCATCTTCACATCAAAGCATCCAACTAACTGACTGGAAACTAAATAGGCTTTCTCCCTATATGTCGTCTTCTTCTTCTTCTTCTTCTGCTTCTTCTGCTTCTTCTTCTTCTGTATTTACTTGAACCACTCATTCACTATCACTCTGCTCACAGCCCTCTATATCTAATCTTGTACATAAATGTGGCTTTTGGAATTAATGTGGCTAAATGTTGTCCGGGCGACAGTGGTACAGGAGGTAGAGAAGTCGTTTATTAATCAGAAGGTTGCTAGTTCTATTCCCTGTCGAAGCGTCCTTGAGCAAGACACTTAACCCCTAATTGCTCCTGATGTGCAGTGTGCCATCAGTGTTAAATGTAAAATGTTTATAAATCCTTGTAAGCTTTGGACAAAAGCGTATGCTAAATTACTAAATGTAAATGTGCGCTTTAGCTGACTAGCATGCTCACTAGTTAACAGGCACAGAGTGCTTAGACAGCAGTATGTCTGAACCCGCCCCCACTGTTCCACTCTACAGGAAGGCTGGGCTGGGAACTGGGTTAACTCTCCACGGAAACATCCATCCAGACTTGGCTCACAGCGGAGATTTGGTGAGCCATTGCTCACAAGCTTGTAAGAGCAGTTCCATAGCAGCAGATGGGTTTTTTCCACTGTCCATTTTAATGAATTGCAACACTGAATTCAATTCTAGGGAAGTAGGAGAACCTAACCCTCCCCTTGCCAGGACAGCCTTTTGATCTTTGGTGCCCATTTCTTTTGCCAGCCTCAGCTGTGGGTGGCTCATGCATGTGAAATCTAGATTTGCCACAGTAGCATTTGGTGCAACTTAGCTGTACTTGATGAATACCTTTGCAGTTGTAGACATGTATAAGTATGTCTGTATTTAGGTGGAATGGCTATCACTAGTGGTAATTGAGCCATTTCAGGTAATGCATTTGATGTCAGAACACTCTGAAGGCAGGTTGATATTTCTTGTTAGCAATCACCACCGGTGATTCACCAGTGTACTTGTATCTCCAGGTGGGTGTGCCTTAAAAGCTGGCTTCTTGCTTAGTAGTTTGATTTGTCTTTCCATATGATGAAAATAGTCCTCTTTTTTGTTTTTTTCTTCCATAGACTGTTAAAGTTATTGAGCAGTTTGGCACTGTTGTTGAGGAGCTGCTCCTCAAACATGGCAAGAAGATCATTGGTAAGATCCTACAGGACATCCCCCACACAAACTATTCAGTTCGATTCAATTTTATTGTCAATTCAAATGTAAAACAGTTTCAGGGCACTTTAACGAGCCCAGGACCTGAACCCCCCTGAGGCAAGGACAAACAGGAAGAAACCTTGAACAGAACCTCGTCTCATAAGCGGGGTGAGGGGGGGTGGTGGGGGGGCAAACATAAGGTGGCAAATACATGATACATACAAAATTGATAGTGGATAAGATGGGGAGAGTATTGTAGAACAGCTAAGTGGGTAAACAGTGTGCTGGTAAGGTTACTTTCACAAGGGTAAGTAGAGCAATCAAACTGGGGTGGGTAGGTGTAGGCAGAGGGAAGAGCGACTAGGGCAGTATCCCACAGCAGAGACAGTCTAGACCGGGAGGGGAAGAAAAGAGACACAGTCAGTGGGCAGAGCCTGGCTGCTCTTTACGTGAATATGTGCTAAATGGTGATGAGGAACAAACACACACACACACACCACACACACACACACACACACACACACACACACACACACACACACACACACACACACACATCTACACTACACATAAAGTGCAAAGGCCCTCAACCAGAGTACTTATTCTAATAACCACAATGTACCTGCCCCCTTATGCTGACCAGTGTTATTAATGTGGTTATGCTCAGATCTGATGAAGATGTTGATGAGGAGACATGACATGGCTAAGAACCGGACGGCTTTGTACTTCACACTTCCTCTTCCTCCTTTGCTTCTCAGATGAGCAGTTTGTGCTGAAGAGAGTGGCAGACTGTGCCATTGACCTGTATGCCATGGTGGTGGTCCTGTCCAGGTAATCGACATGCAGATGCAAACACCTGTATAATATATATAATATACTAATAAGGTCTGTCTTTTTATAGTATAATTCAAATGAAATTATTTTAATTTAAGTTGTATGTCAGTACACAATTATCTCAATTTAAAATTGTATGTCAATACACAAGGTTCACATGTTATAGTGTCTGGAATGATGCCTCGTTGGATGATCATGAAAAATAAGGCACCGGCAATGGAACTGAGACTGTAGTTAGTACATTGTTGCTACAGAATTAGATTGTTCTCTATGCGTCATGGAATGTCGTAGCAATAGTCACCTCGTCAAAATAGACATTTAACTGAACAGTTTATGCTAAGCATAACATTGACTAACATCGAACATAGCGCTAGTAAAACTGTCTCTCCCTGTCTTGCCTGCTACAGGGCTTCCCGCTCCCTGCAGCAGGGGCACCCCTCTGCCCAGCACGAGAAGATGCTGTGTGAGACATGGTGCACTGAGGTGAGAGTGCACGTCTCTCCAACCCAATGCTCACCCTCCTGCTATTCATATCGACATCTTCCTTTAATGTTCTTCCTCTCTCTTTCCTTTTTTGTTCTTTTCTTTTTCTTCTCACTCTCGATCTTTCTGTGTCGATGTTACGTTTATGTTTGTTGTTTTTCACTCTTCATTGTATTACCCTCCTCTTTGTCATCCTCTTCTGTCTTCCTCTTTCCCTCTCCTCCTGCTCATCCCTCCTTTCTTGTCTGTTTTCCTCTGACAGGCTCACGATCGCATCTTGCAGGAAATCGGGTTCCTGAGGTCAAGCACCTCGAAGCAGACCTTCAAGAACTTGAGGGCCATCTCCAAGGCCGTGGTCGAAAACGGAGGGGTGGTCACCCCTCACCCTCTGGGTTTCTAAAGCGCCATCCACCCCCTTTCCTCTCCTCCCTCCCCTCATCCAGTTTATCATCCCCTCGCATCTATCCATCTTCATGTTCTTGGCCACATTCATCTTGTTTATGCAAGTCTGGATGGATGTGTAATATATTTGCTTTCAATGCATCACCATAAAAGTGCTTTACTGTTTTATGTTCCCACAGGGGAAAAAAAGAGCTTGGTGCCAGTAGACAATAAGCTGAATATTCACAGGCTTCGTGGCTTTGGTACCGGCAAGGTTTTTAAGAGAAACCTGCTAGCAAGGATGCTGTTTTTTTAAATATATTTTTCAAAGTGAAAATAGCAGTGAAGGCGACTCTTGTTTAAAGTAATGCTACATAAAAACCTTGAGTGCCTTTGTTCCTCAATTGAGCAGCTCAGCACCAAAATATGTCATGCTGACAAGCTAAATAATGGACACTGTGCAATGGTCTGGATGGTTGCGATAAGGAAGTGTCAGGACTTTCTAATGAAATGCACCAAAAGAGGTGCACAAAAATACTTGAAATGATTGAAGAGTTAAGAGGGTTAAGCTTGACTGTTGTGACTGTTTAAAGTTCACTTGATCTCAGACTAAAAGGGAAGACCATGGGATTCCCTAACAGTAACCTGATGGTTGGTTAGCAAAGATGATGAGGTTAAAAGGCCAGTGATGATTTTTGCCCAATGATAGAGGCCAGTGGTATTTATAGGACGAAGTGACCGGTCAGCAGGGGTCAAATGAATTACCCCATATCAGTTCTTTCCCATTCTCAAATATTTAGAGTCAGTATTTCTAATAATCCAACAGTGTTCCGGTACAGTCCCATGTCATGTAACACACACTATTGTGTTCTTTAATGTTGTTTGGCACTGGTCCCACGCTCGATCACACAGACTTTCATTCTCTTTAACATATACCATGGAATTGTATTTGAATGTGGTTGGGAATAGGTTTTTACCGTATTTAGTGTTCAACTTGCTACCCTGTACTTCATAACATGTGCAAAGTTCAAATGAGGTGGTACTAACTCTTCACTTCAGGAATTCAACTCTGCCATAGTGAATCATTCAGACATGCTGGTAGAATAACCTTCAGTGGCTTACTCCAAACCAGAAAAAGCCTAATTTTTACAAACTAAATACTGATTTTCTGTTTTAGCGTTGCTTCACCGATAGCAACTCTCATTAACTTAAGTGTAAAGTTCTGAGGATGACTAGCTATGTGAACAGGATGTTTAAAGTGGCTCTACCTAAACGGAGTGCACAGGCTAATTCATTCAGCACTGTATTCAGCATCCTTTTGTGTGTCTTAGTTCATGTGTTATGCATCTAAAATTGTATTTAATTTATTATACCATACAATTATACCAAATGTACCACTTTTCCTTAATGGCATTAAAACATTTAGTTGTTTAATCATTTAACAGTCCCTGCGAGAGCTTGTATGTTCAAATGTATGTTTAACATGTATGCGTATCTTTACAATTCAATGTAAAGATACACATGTAGTACTGCACTAGTAAAGGCTTTTATAGCAATCGGTATGTCTTTATGACATGTAGCAATTAAGGGTATATTCTGACTATAAAATATTTTGCCCTTTTTGATTGTAAAGAAATATAAATTACTGAAATATATATGATTTCATAATAATGTTTGGATCTACATTTTTGTGGGTTTGGGTAAGTGTAAGGTGGATACCAAGGGCCTGATTTACTAACATTGCCGCACGCTGTTTTTCCGCATTTTCTGTGGTATTTATCATTTATGCATAAACTGTCTATTATAACAATATAGATGTGTACATGGCGAGATTTATAATTTCTACAAGGGACATGGGTTCCCTACAATACATCCCCACTGAAACAAATACATTTACCAAGGAGCCAGGCCTCTCCAAAATCCCTGTTGCTCAATCTTGGATAGATGGCACTATTCTGGAAGATAAAACTGTCATGGACAGATCCAGGGTATTTGGCTACCACGTTAGTAATGGTCATGTTGGCATCACATATGACCTGGACATTCATTGAATATGCGTGCTTTCTGTTTTGGTAAATGTGTTTGTGGATTGAAGGTGTGACTGTTTGGATGTGGGTGCAATCAATGGCTCCAATTACATTCGGAAAGTTTGCAATTAAAAAAAAATCCTGTTTGATGTCTCTAATTTCAGTTATGGCAGTCGGGAAATGTATTGACCAGTGCGCCGTAGCAATGCGTTGAGTACCTGGGTGAATATTTGGCTGAGTGAAGGCTGAGATATACCAACTGCTGATGTGGGGGGGCGACAGTGGTACAGGAGGTAGAGAAGTTGTTTAGTAATCAGAAGATTGTTAGTTCGATTCCCCGTCGAAGTGTCCTTGAGCAAGACACTGAACCCCTAATTGCTCCTGATGTGCAGTGTGCCATCAGTGTAAATGTAAAATGTGTATACATCCTTGTAAGTCGCTTTGGATAAAAGCGACTGCTAAATGACTAAATGTAAATGTGATGCTATAACTGTTTGAAATGATCCGGATGCCAATATTTGCAATGTTGTCCGGAGTTTAACAACTGATGGAATGGAATGTGATCGTCGGTTGGAGGGTTCGATGTCGTCTCTGGTTCAGTAATTGAAGTATTGCGTGGCTGGTTAACCTGTAACGCCTAATGATTTGTGGTTCGATTAACTGAATAAGTGTGATACGAGTTGAAAAATCCTTTCTGTGCGCTGTCTCTGTCTATGTCTTCGCCTTGCTCTTATAACTGCTGCCATATCAACGTTTTCAGACTCAATGGAAATGCGCTTCCTGGTTAAGACCTGCTTTTATCAGGCATGAAAACGGGTCAGGGGTGAAAAAGGTGAGGAGGATATTACCCCTCTAGGGGGGTCCGGGGTGTGCCCCCCCGTAAGTAAAATTTTAATATTCCATATTTTAAAGCGTCAATCTGATGCAGTTTGAGATGCTTTTTTTTCCAACCTGGGGAGATCTGGAGAAACTTAGCTTCAGCCATGAGTAAAAAATGATTTTGGCCTCCTTACTTAGTATTATGCAAGCCATTTCATGCCAGCCTGTCACTGGGTCTATCATTTACAGTATATGAGGCACAATGTGGTAAGGGCACCACAAAAGGCTTAATGCATAGCCCCCACGAGAGATGCCGTAACTTAACTTGTCTACTCTTCCATCCATGATTGACAGCCAATACAATGTTATGTAATTCAGATTTCAATACATTTTATTGGCAAGGCCCTTCGCGTTAATATTTCCATGCACTCGCATCCTCCAGTTATTCAACATAATAAATCAGCGGCGAAAAAAACAATACAATCATATATTCTTTAGAAGTACTAAATGATGCAAAATGTAAGGATCTCTTTTCATTTATGGAATTCTTGTCAAGAAAATATGATTCTATTGTTTTTTTTGCCGCTGATTTATTATGTTGAATAACTGGATATATATATAAATATATATATATATATATAAATATATGTTAAGCTCCAATTAAAGTATCAATCTACTACTTCTACTTCCAGTGGCACTTGCTCTTGACTGCTTTGCCTTGGCGACTTGGCCTTTTTGAGCAGAGCTCACCTTTCACCAAAGTGCTTATCATGTCAGTGCTCAGGGTCTTGTTTATGGTAACGAGACTGAAAATCGTCATCTGACGTCATGATTTGTTTTATACCTGCAAGGCTTGTAGGTTGACTGGCTGCAATAGTAGGAATTATTTGCTACGTTAACAGTCTGTAGTCAAACACCTTTGCAATGGTCACTTTGCCCCAACAGAGCGATTCAAAGTTAGAACAGGGAGTCTCCGTGGCGTTTGAGTTAATGTAGCTAAATGAGCTTACTCAGTTATTCAGTACTCCAGTTATTCACACCGTAGCCGTCTCGTAACCAGGCTAATCACATCATATGCTTGCTAACTTTTTTATACAAATGTATCTGAATGTTATACCCCTTGAAATGAATTATGTCGTTAAGTTACCGAACACGTGTTTTAACGTTGTATATGCTTACATTACGGTCACACACAAAAAATGCGTCCAGCAGGGATTCCAAAATTGTCCGGGATTTTGCCAATTAGTTACGTCTTTACACGTTTGGAAACTGTATCTAAGACTTACGTTCCACCTTCTTGCGCGAGCTCTGACTGTAGGCAGAATTGTCATTGGTCAAACTTTCCCAGTGTTGACAGATATTATCCTCCAAATACGATCATTTGGAGCCTTATTTACAATCTGGCAACACTGACGCCTGCCGCCACTGAATATGCCCCCCCCCACACACACAAAAACAAAACTCATCGAATCTACACGATTCACGTAGGTCACCTATTTTGTTTTCAAAACGGCGAATTTCGCTGAAAGGTGAGTGATTCTCATGCCTGTTTTATGAGGCAGAGAATTATCCCGCAAATTAGAGACGTGCGCTCGCCAGGCAGTTTTAGTAAATACCACGCAATACATCATTAGGTGCACTTAACTTCTCTCCTCCCATATATTTGCGCTACACCCCCACGTTTCTTATACCCTCCCACCTCGTTGCGGTTTGCACCCACAAAGCGCAAAAATGCGCTTCTACTCAAATGCGCCTCCTTTGTAAATACCGTTTTATGTTTACGACCGCTATCTTACGCCTGAAATGGGCGCAATCCTGTTAGTGAATCAGGCCCCAAATGTCTTAAGCAGATTTCCTAACACTTCAAGCGGTGAAATCGAAATGCCGGCTAGCAATTCATTGATGACACGACACAATTGTACCTACACAAATGTATACCGAAGTGTTCAGACTACATGACTACATGATTTCACACGCTGTACCCTGTTCTCACCACACTGCATAGCTCAAGCTGATCTGCAAAACACAGGATAAGCTGGTCAACACTACAGCTCTTAATTGTGTCAAAATGTGTGCAGTAACATTTTGGATTCACAGTAAACTAATTTTAACATATTGTTTCATACATGGCTTAAGGCTCAAGTTAAAGGAGCATTTTAGCTCTCTCTCTCTCTCTCTGCAAAATATTCCTGCATTTAATAAAGACAAATTCATTGGTCAAATACATGATTACAGGGATCTACTCCTTTTAAAAAATGTTGGGAAAGCAGTTAAATGTTTTAGTTTATAACTGAATTCCATGAATTCTGCATTTCGTTCAAAAAGGCTAAAATACACTGTTGCTCAGTTCATGTGTATGTATTTATTGGGACAGCCCTTAAATATTTCCGTCTAAAGAACCTATAATTTTGAAATAATTCCACACTTTTTGCCAAATAAATACAGTATTTATTCAATTGACAAACATTTATGCCATTTCGTGAAAGGAGATAATCCATGCCTGCCGGTTTACTGACTCACAGTTATATGTAAACTTGTCAACAGTGATGCAGTAGTACCCTGAGAACTATGCTGAATAAAACCCTACTCCCCTCCCCTTACCCAAATCGGAACATTGTGTGTTTTGTTTTTGTAAGTAGCCTACCCTTCTGTGTTTTGATAACTGCAACTGAATTGGTTTTCATACACTTGACAGTGATACTGCTGGCACTCCCTACCGTGCAATATGTTGAATTAACCGCACTGTGACTGCTGCATGACAAATTACCGAAATTCGTTGCTATTACATGTTGTTGGTTGTTTTGGATGCTCCATCTAAACAAACAACATAACAGCTGGTCTGATCAACTATAGAGAAGAGTTCATCTTGTCACACACGTTCCCACATTTAATTCTTTTTTTAAAGCCTAGGCTATACGTTATACTTGGTGATATCTCACAGCGGAGCATTTTTCATATAACAGACATATTCACATATATTCACAGCCTTCCTTCATATTCACAGCCTTATTCATACCCCCCACCCCACCCCAACACAGTCGGAACCAAAGGTCGTAGAGCACCGCGCTCCCGAATCTTCGGTTGGAAGTTGGAACTGGTTTCAAAACATTCCTGCAGGATGACTGCTGAACGGCATAATTAGGTTCACAGTCGCTCACGCAGGGGAACGAGGCGGTTCTAGTGAGAGCAGAGTCTGGGATGTAAGTCGTCTCTCCCTGGAGAAAAGAAACACATAGAATTTGAATTATATGGGGCTTCCCCAAAAATGACATTTCCCCCGAAGACACTCTGTTAACATTTCATGTGGGAAACTGCCAAACTTACTTCTTGCGCACAAAAGCTAGAACTGCAATCCTACACGTCATCAGAATTAGCCTGCATCTTGCTGTTGCAAAAATGTTGATTCATTTTTAGCATTAATAAAATGAGGTAGGCATATATGGTCGTACACTAGGGAAGAAGTTCGAATTTGAAATGAAAACTTGGACCAACAGACATCTTGTAATACTATATATAAATAATGCATATGGCTGTGTAATGTAAAACCAGCCATAAATCATCCAAAGAATACCCTCTACAAAAGAGCTGTGGAAAGATCACATACCGTGAATGGGAATGGTGACGAGGTTGAGTCAGACGAACGGTCCACTCCACCACATTTTTAAGAAAACAGGGGGAGCACCAACTGTCCTGGTTTAATTGCTCCAAAATTTCCTCTTTTCGAAGTCCATATATAATTGGCGCAATGCATTGCGCTATACTGAAGAACGCAAAGTTCACTACTGCAAACAAGTCCTTTGCATCCTGGTGAATGTGGTCGTACTTTCTCAAAATGTGCAAGAGAAAGTTTAAGAAGTTCGGAAGGATGTAGACAGCGAGCTGTACCCCGTGCCAGGCAATAGTCCTGCAGCCGATCTTATTGCGCCAGTTTAACACACCTAACCGGCGCCCCTCAAACAGTATCCTGGCATAACTGCAGAGAATAATTAAGCTACAGATGCTGATCAACAGAATTTTATGTAATTCTCCTTTTTTCAGCTGTTCTCTCCCACAAAGTCCATTGGAGTCTTTTTTATCTGTCCAGGGGAAAAGGCTCAGGGGTATAATACATGCAAGTCCCCAGGTCAGTAGTCCAAGAAGCCATGTCCATTGCCTTGCGCATAAATTGCTATAGCGCATGGGGAAACAGATAGCCCAGTAGCGGTCCACTGCCATCACCGTCAAGGTGATAAGGATATTGGACGCGCTTGTGGTCAGTATAGTAATCAGTGCAGCACAAGTCGACGCCTTTGGCCTCAGTTCTAAGTAAATCTGCAGATAAAATCCCCAACACACTGCAAAATAGATAAGCGCAGAGAGCAACAGGTGGAACACCAGCACGAAGCGCGCATGTTTCCGCAGTCTCTCCTGGCGCAGGATGGTACAATTGATAATGATGTTGAAGAAAGCCAAGATCAGGAAGGCGACGGCCGAAGCACAAACACGAACATAGATATGGTCATTTACTTGTGTGTTGTTTAAAAGCTTCATTGTTTCATTTAAGAGCTTCATTCTTTCGCTAGACTGATCATAGTTCACGTACCGATAATTGTTGAGATTTGACGTGTTAGCCTCCATCTTCGCTAATGAAATAGCACCAAATATGCAGTTCACACGTTAGCCCAAATATGCGTAATTTCTTTTCTAAGCACCCAAACAGCCCAAGTGGGGACATTTCCCCATAAAACAAGTCTCCAGATCACTTCGAGAATTGAATTAAATTGTGGTGCATCAATGCCACAGAGTACAGATGCACACTCCAGGTTCTTCTTACACGTCTGTTGGAGGAAACGGTTTACAAAAGCCCTACCCCTCTCTCATTCCCTTTTCCTCCGTACACACTGACACGTGACGAACAGAGGATGATATGTTGATGGTGATGACAACGAGAGTTAAAATCTAGCTTTTCTGCCTCAATTTTGTATTTCATTGTGGGTTAAATAATCAAATCAAATATGAATCACCACACATATGCACTCAGGTAATTGTTGCATTAATAACAAGTCCTATGTTCAATTTTACGTATGAGTGTGTATGTTTGTACATAGGTACGTGTGTGCATATATAGTTTGACTGTCGATAGTGCGCCCTAGTGTTTTTGGTGCAAACTGCATCCAACAGAATTTCGGAATAGTGAGTAAAGGCATCATGCGCTTGAGTTTGAGCATGAGTCTTATCCATACGTATTCACATGATCTTGTTTACATTAACTTTAATTGCTATTACTACAATAACGGTTTAAAATACTGCATTTGTGCTGTACATAGAGATGGTTTATGTGAGATGCATAATAGTTATAAATAGCTTTTGTAGTATAGCCTTAAGCCTAATAAGCCGACATTGTCACATTGTCACATTGACACTGTCTTTCCATCTTTACACTCTTCACTCTTTTATCCATCTACCCTCATATGCTGTACCGTCTCTCCTTTTTCTATCTCAAAAATATGAAGCCGATCATATAGTGCTCCCTCTCTCTCGGGTATATATCAGAAGGTGTGTTTATACACCTGACAAAGTATGTTCAATCAAAATTGATAACTCATAGATGAGGGTAGTGGAGACATGGTTGAGTATCTTTTATTGTGGCATATTGGACAGAGTAACATACTGGCCCTAAGGCAGAAAGTGGAGTAAGAACTGAGTGGACTAATACATGAATCCACACTGTATTTGCTGTGCCTCATACATGTCAATGTTTAAGTATTTATGACATTGCTTTTCCTACACAGCCCTAGCTTGACGATGTCATACTCATAATTCTAGTCAGAATATGAGTCTGAAACTGAACCATTGGGCTGTGATTATGGGGCGTGCTTCAACGAACCAGGAAAGAAAATTCCTCTTCGCTGAATTGGATACCTAGAACCAGGGGCGTAGCACCAGATTCTGGGCCCTATGCACAGTGGGTTCATAGCCCCCCCCCAAAAAAAGAGTGCCACGCCCCCTCCCCCCTGACAGTGAAACGAGTGCTGATGTGGAATGATGGTGCTGCTCTGACTACTTTTTGACCTCTCTTCATCCCTTTCACTTTTCTCAGAATCTTCTCTGCTATCACTTCCTTCACTTGTGTCATCCTCACATTTTCTCCATCTTCCTGGACAGAACCCTCTTACAAGCATGAAGCATATGATAGATATTACTGTAACAGGCAATTCCAATGTAGCCTAATTTGTGTGACTGAACATGTTTAAAGGTAGAGTATGGGATGTTTTCCTGGAACACTTTTTACTATATTGCGTAAAATCCCCTTCACACCCTGATTGCAACAAAAAAAGTCACCTTTGGATGGAACAGCCTGTGTTGCTAAACACATTAAGCCTACAGTATAGCTAAAAGTATGTACTTTCATTTTAAACTGCTCACCTTGCCTCAAGACCACAGTGTCAGAGGATGAGGGGTCTGCATCACCAGCTGCTTCTGAAACTGAGTGCCATGTTTCACAAGTTAACTTTGCTAGCCAACTAATTTGACAGCCTAACCTTATGAACCTATTGAGCCTAGACTAGCCCTACTAAATAAGGCTATTAGCCTACTTATGTTATGGCCCAATAACAAATATTAATTTAGCCAAATGTTCTAATTAGTATAGACATACTATTGCAATGGTGTGGTAGGCTATGCATAAAAATGAAAGAATACCCGCACACTGTTGCTGCAGCTCCCGTGTATTTTATTGGCACAACGTTTCGACCACTGTTGGTCTTCGTCAGGTGTTCGTCAGGTGTCAGCAGCAACAGTGGGTATTCTTTCATTTTTACGGATCTCTTTTTACCCTGCACCTGGATTGGATGTGCGTGCAACACACTCTGCAACTGTGGTAGGCTATGCAAACAAACATGTATTTAGAGTTTACCTCATATTACAGATAGGGCATGTTATTTCTAATTATGTGTTATGCCGTTTTTAGCAATGACAATCGCGGTGGTATTGATTCGTTTTATTACCACATCATGAGTTCATTTAATGTAGGGTGTTTGCTTTCACATTTGGGCTCACCTTTCTTAGGAAAGAAGTCTGTTAGTAGTTGCTTTCCCTCGTCTCTTTTTCTCGCTCTTGCCTGCCTTTCTTTTCTTTTCTGAAACCCGGATTTAACGTTCTTGGACATCTTCAATGCGCACCGTTGCTTCAGACGAATGAACGTTAACGTTAGTCAAATGCGCCTATAGGTAAAAAGCCCACTAAAGGCGGACTAAACCATTTTGTGCGTGGGCCGGGGGGTGAGGGTCTCCAGACATTATATGTAGACTAGGACACACAATTCAATCCATCATTCAACCAATTTATTTACCCAAAACATTAAAATTATATTAGTTAGCAAGAACATTTTGACCTTTAAATGATATTAATATTTAAAGGAAAAATAAAATTCCACACTACTCAAGGGCCCTCCCCCACAGAGGGCCCTGGTAACTCAGTCCCCTTTATCCCCCCCCTACGACGCCACTGCCTAGAACCAATCAGAGCAACGTAGTATTACCATCTGATAGATTAAACTTTTACCTGATCCCGTAGGAAGGACGGCAAAAACATATTTTCAATCGACAAATGCCTTGATCGCGTTTCTCTGTTCCTCTTTCAAAATTAATGCGCTGTCAATATCTGTTGAGATATGCCTGCTCACGTTACTTAATTAGCACTCAAGGCTAGAAGCTACCATTTGTTTCAATGTTTTTTTTGTCTACGCGTTAGCATAACCTATCAATAATGGTCTAGAGTGCTTCAGTTAAGACCTACAATCCTCGGCAACATTGGTGTTGCACATACACAACTAACCGAGTCAATGTAGACATAAAAAAAGTTGTGTAGATAGCTAAATTATATAAAATATGTCCCACTAAGCTCCCGAGACGGCGCCATCTTTGTTCGATGTATATTCTATCTATCTAATCAACTCAAGCGTTGGTTGGTCATCTGTCCATCAATGTATAAAGCCCGCCCTTACAATTTGATTGTTCAGATCACTTTTCTGAGACGTTTAATCTCTCCCAACTAGCTCAATTCCAGACTGAATCTCCCAGAACAAACATTTTGTGGGCGGAGTTCAGGCTGGTATCCAGGCTAACACAGCCCTGCTGGTTAACTAAAAAAACATTCACCACCACCAACAGGCCAGTTGGCGCTGATACAGTACAAGCTTGTTAACATGCACAATGATGTCTATTCTCAGCCCCAACTGGCCTGTTGGTGGTCTTGAATGGTTTTCGTATGCTTTTTAGGGGAGGTAGCTCGCTTTTGGACAAAAACTCCCTAATGCTGCTTTAATTGGTCTATGCCCAATGTTGTTGGCAATGTCTCACTGTTAAGGCTTTTCTTACATTTTTCTACCATCAAAATTAATTTGAAGATGATACCAAAAGTAGTTACACATAGCCAGTTGATGATACAAAAAGTAGTTGCACATAAAAACAAACCTCACAAAAGTTGTAACATAGTGTGACTTTAAAGGCACCCAGTACAACTTTATGTAAACATTCAATGAAAAATAAACATTCAATTTCTAGTCTTTTTTACACGTAGTAAGTTTCAATAACTCCATACCATTACATATCGTCATTCAAGGAGCAAAGATGAGACGTCATTGTGTGGTGAGAACTGATAGAAAATCGTAAACAACAACAATCGCCGGGGGGGAGAGGCCATTTTTCCATTGACTGGAAGCCTGCTGTATTTATTGTAGGTTACAAAAAATAAAGAAAATGGCGGCGATTGTTGTTGTTATGGATTTTCTATCAGTTCTCACCACACAACGACGTCTCATCTTTGCTCCTTGAATGTCGATATGGAATGGTATGGAGTTATTGAAACTTACTACGTTTAAAAAAGACTAGATATTGAATGTTTATTTTTAAGCCTCGAAAGTTGCACTGGGTGCCTTTAAGCTATTTTTTTCATTTACAAACGGTTAAACCGTTATACCAAATTCCAGACAACAGTTAGAACAAGTCAATACACCAGGGGCCGCTATTACACCTTACGCACCTCTACAACCGGTTGACCAGCTCCACGCTCTTTTCGCTTTTATCTATTTTCTTCCATTTTCTTCCCAGCCCCTTGCCGTCTCATTCCCCTCAATCTATCACGTTGCCTCTGTGTGAAAAATGACAAAAAACAGCTGCATTACCAAAATGTACATTCTTACATACTGTACATCCATTATTTCCTTGCCCTAAAATGTGCAATGTTATATGAAGGAAAGTTCTGCCCACTGAGTGTCGTCTATTGCATGCAGACCCAATGTTGCATGGGGAAATTTCATGGATCACTTGGAGCCTGAGGTCAACATGCACGTCAGCACGCCATCCTGCCATCTACTGTAACACATTTGGCTTTCACAGCCAACAATTGTCAGCGACATATCACTGTCATTTTTCTATAATTGGTTGTCGTAATGGATTTTTTAATGTTTTTTAAAGATGAGGCACTGACACATAGGTGACTAGGAGTGTATAATTGCACGTTATCATGACGGTCAACAATTTAGTAGCATAATTGTTTCCTACTGGCAGTTTCTGCTCTTACTGGTCTGTGGTTATTATTATTGCAGCCAGTGCATCCAAGGGCTGAACACGCAATATATTACTTTCAGTGAATCGTTGAAACACCTATGCAAGCTGCTCTTTGAAAGGGGATTTTTTTAGTAGTAGTTTATTAGTAGTAGTAGTAGTAGTAGCAGTAGAAAAAAAAAGAAAATTGGCTTTTTATCTACGGATGTTGGGATCGTGCATGAGCTCGCGCCGCCCATAACCATGAAACGAAACTTAAACTCGATCAAAACCTTATTCTGGTTCAAATCATTGCTGGCATAACCACAAGACAAAACCGGATATAACTCCAGTCTCTCACTTTCGTTATTCAATGATTCACTTTTCTCTTACAGGTCATTAAAACTGCACCTCAAAAATACCCTTTGCCAACCCGAGACCTAGGCACAGAAAGACAGCGAACTGCTATAAAAAGGTAAGACCACCTGCTGGGCACACACATCATACTTCAAGTTGCTAGCGACAGATAACATACAGTAATTCATATTTCTTATTTCAGCCCGTTACACAGAACTACATAGGGAATGTTTTTGGATGGCTAGTGGGGAAGACAGAGGTGTTGCTCTGTACTTTACATGAATTTGAGGATGGTATCAAAACTAGTTGCCTATAAAATTATTCCTCAAAAAGTGTCATATTCTATAATAACATTTGTTGTAGGTGCTACTACTGGCGAGCTGGAACCATGCAAACCACAGGCTAATACATACAAACTATTATTTGATTATCCAAGTGGTTCGCAAGGGAACGGAAATGATGTGTTCATTGAATTATGGCCAAGAATTATGTTTCATTCTGCTCCATGAACGATGCCGGGATAAAGATAGTGGGAGGCTTTCTCAGCCCCAATGTTGAACCAAGAACGTGTTTTTCAGGTCAAGTAATACTAGCAATTCTAGTAAAACGTGCTTGTCTGTATTTGAAATGCAGTCATACATTAATGCATTGAGTATAGTGTGAAGTGCTGTCTTTCAGGAGTTATTAACCAATATAAAAATGGATGGCAGACATTTTGAGAGTGTACATACAGTATACTGTATTTATAAAACTGACCTTGCTTCATCTTAACTTTATCTTAACTCTCTCTCTCTCTCTCTCTTTCTCTCACAGTAATGGCAGCAGTACAGGTAACCACGGTGACATCCCGCACTTCTGGTGCTTGGACCACTGGGCTTTGTGACTGTTGTTCAGACTGTGGCACTTGTAAGTCAACTTTACTACCCCTGAGTTTGTGAGAACAGTAGATCCAAAGATTTTAGAATACTGACCGCATCAATCCTCTCTGGTAGATCTAAGCACTGCTTATGTTTTATGTACCGGTTGTAGAATTGTCTTACAATTCTCTGCTATCAGTAACAAAATGGGTCGTGGTCATAGAACCAAGCACATTCAGATTCCTTTTCATGCTGACAGATAACAGGAAACTGCATCACATGATCAGCCACTCCTGCTAATTTAAAGTACTGTATTAATGATGTGCAGGTCTTACATGCAGTTATATTTATAATTTATGACCAGAGGGACACAGCTTTAAGGCATAAAGATGCACATGGAATGGCAGGGAAGTCATCTATACATCTAAATCAACGTGCCTGTATTTTCCTTTTGTTACCTCTGTCCATTCAAAAGGCCATGTGGGTGTTTGCTCTTTTTAAAGTTACACTATGCAAACATTTTACACTTTAGGAGGTTTTGGAACATAACTCCTTACTGCTGCTTAAATAGCGGACATTTGCTTGTGTTCTCATTTTCAGTACATTTTCATCATTTGTTGCGCAACTATTTGTTTCCAAGGGTGTGGTGCTGACCTTGGGCAACCACCCATTTAGCAAGCAAAAAAGGAATGAATGCCAGACCAAGGTTCTGTTGATACAAGTGCACTTGACCTGACCACTACATTAAAAGAGGCACATAATTGATCACCCATCAAGAGGGTAATGGATCTTTGTGATTGAGACAGACCAGTC
This sequence comes from Sprattus sprattus, assembly GCF_963457725.1. NCBI lineage: Eukaryota > Metazoa > Chordata > Actinopteri > Clupeiformes > Clupeidae > Sprattus > Sprattus sprattus. Next base: position 45,633,700 of record NC_137924.1, on the reverse strand, counting down.
ATTAGCTTGAGTGGTGGATGTGATGGAGAAGCAGTGAAGCAGTGAGTTTTACTGTAGAGGAGGATGCCGTTGAAGCAGACAGGACAGAAAGACAAGCAGCTGCTGCAGAATGTTATATATCATTCTGAGAGGAAGTTAGACTGTAACGCCAGATTACGAATGGTAGATGACCAATGTTTTGAATCAGTTTTGATGATAGTTTATCATGATATCACTCGTGGCAATCATCCCAGCTCCAATTGCAAGCAGCCTGTGTGCAGGTGTCGAAAGCGAATTTAAATCTGTTACCCCTTAGAGAAGGAACTACATTTCCCTGGGGAGTGTAAAAGGACTGCACTATGCAAAGCACTGTGAAGGTATTTCTCTGATACTACAGAAACACAGCCTTGGTTTGAACTAGGGTTTTCATTATATTTTCAGAGCATTGGGAAAGAGCGTTTGTAGATTGATTGCACAAGAAAAAAAATCCTAGGCTTGTATATAGCTCTGTCTTCTCATTCCATGGTTGTAAAAAAAAGATAGAAGTGCTGAAAAGACACTTTATAACAGTGGGGCTGAGCAATCTATCATGTCTGAAGAATGTTATGACGAGGTTAGATTGGCAAAACGCTCTTCAAAGGCCCTTTGTCAAGTAGGCCTCTTTCAGAATGCTACATGTATTTTATTGAGGTAAATTCCTCCTTATGTGCACCCAAACCCAAAGAGAAATACTGAAGGGGAACTGTGTTCTCACATGATGTAGTCCACTCAGGGCTAAAAGCTCACAAGTGCTGTGGTAAGACCTGCTACTAACCAGTCCTGTCCAAACTCGGGTAAGACCTGCTACTAACCAGTCCTGTCCAAACCCGGGTATGACCTGCTACTAACCAGTCCTTTCCAAACCGGGGTTTGACCCCTTTATTCGTTTTTTCTTTTCTCATTGTTGTGGCAGTCCTGGGTTCAGATGTGATGGGACTGATTTGAAGCCTGTGTACTGCAGTATCAGAATTGGGTGACATTTATTATATTTCAATTATTTTCATATTTCATTGTTAGCATATGTTTAGGATTGATCAGCTGTTGAGAAATCTGTGATGGTGACACCCTCCATTAGATAATGGAAAACATTGATACACTTAATTATATGAAGAGTTATCAAATGCAACAAGCAACACAGGTGTTAAAGGAGCTCATTGCCAGTCAACAACAGGATGTGGCATCATTGGTCGAGCGACTTTTGATGCTTCCCTTTGAAAATAACTCTGATCAGATCTCTCTCTGTATTTTTTGAATTCTCAGAAAACTCACATCTTTTTGTTGCAGGCTGTGTTGCAACACACAACAATCATGCATTCATTCTATATTTTAACATTTGTGTTTTGGCCATTTTCCTGTGCCTCACATCCTTCCAGGCTGCTGTGGGTTCTGGTGCTTCCCCTGCCTGCAGTGCGAGACTACCTCCCATCACGGCTGGTGCTTCTGCATGCCTCTGCTGGACCCCCTGGCCTGCTTTGCCGTCTCCTGCTGCCTGCGCAAGTCCATCCGGGAGCGCCATGGCATCAACGTAAGGCTGCTGCGGGTCTAAAGGGTGGGATAGAGGATGAGGATGGGGTCTGTATGATGAAGCAAAGGGGAGGAAAGAAAGGGAAAAGTGTTGTAGAGAGAGAGAGAGAGATAGAGATAATTGAATGAATGTGAATACATTAATGGATGCAATGGTAAATTAGATGGTGGGATTTAAGAGAATGAGGAATATAGTTGTGTCGAAGAAGACAAAGTAATTTGGTATGCAGGCTGGGCTACTTGTCCCTGCTCCTTGTTTACTTTGGTTGTTTTTGCTTTGATGTTTTGTAAGTGACTTTGGACTTAAGCATCTACTTAACTGTTATTATACTATAACTATGTTTATTTGTTATCATACATGTTCCATTGGATATATTAAATAGGAACATAGGAATGGTGTTACCAAATTGCACAAGTCAGACAGACAGGCGGACAAAAAGAAAGAGATTCCTGTACAAGCGATATGGTTGGTTGATCCATATTTATAAAGATAAAATTAGATTAGATTCAACTTTATTGTCATTGCACAGAGTAAAAGTACTGAGACAACTAATTGTAAAGGAGAAAGATGCTGGAAATAATTACCAGGCCTTTAAACATGAGTGCTTGAGGGCATAGAATGCAGTCAGGGCTGTATCCTGTCCAAAGTCCTTCATGTGTAATCACTATGACAAATAGACTGCATTTATATAGACTGCTTTTCTACTCATAGGGCTTTACAGATGACTGCCTCAGACATCTACCCATTCACACACCAATGGTGGAGGCTACTACCTATTTAGGTGCCATAATTCAGCGCTATTCAGCCTCTTGATCACGCCCCCCCCCCCCCCCCCCCCCCTCCCCCCCCCCAAAAAAAAAAAATCCCCCCTACCAAAGCACCAACCCCACACCCACCCCGACACTCACATACTTAATGATCCACGTTATGTGAAACTGACATTTATTGTTACTTAATAATAATTAAAATAAAATAAATAAACTATCTGCTAAAATAAGAATATTTTTTCTTATTCAAACATATACAGTACCTTCATTTGTCAGTCCAAATGCAGCATCTTTCCATTTACAGTGATCTTAATAACTGATAAGTTAGGTTTTGAACTGAAAGTTAACTGTTTTGAACAGAGTATTTTACCGGAAGTGAACATTGACTGGGACAGGTATCCATGAATTTTGGAAGAAGGTGTCATTGCCAGCATTTGTATCTAAGCATAGGGGCAAGTATCTACAGTTTGGTTCACATGGTCTACTGGTATGCTCAATGTGTTAAGTGTTTTGGGAATGTGAACATGGTTTAGGTAAATTGACTAAAACGATAGGAAAAAACTGTAATAGAAACAACTAAACAATGATTTACTTCATAATGATTAACTTTACAGCAAAAGGGCTAACTTTAACATCTATTTTGACTATGTGTGTGTGGGTGTGTGTGTGAGGGAGAGAGAGAGGGAGAAACTGAGTAAATGAGTGTGTGTGTGAAAGGGAGACGTGAGAGTGAGTAAGTGAGTTAGTGTTTGTGTGTGTGTGTGTCTATGTGTGAGGGTGAGTGTGTGTGTGTGTGTGTGTGTGTGTGTGTGTGTGAAAGGGAGTAAGTGAGTAAGTGTCTGTGTGTGTGTGTCTGTGTGTGTGTGTGTGTGTGTGTGTGTGTGTGTGTGTGTGTATGTGTGTGTGTGTCTGTGTGTGTCTGTGTGAGAGTGAGTAAGTGAGTTAGTGTTTGTGTGTGTGTGTGTGTGTGTGTGTCTGTTTGTGTGAGGGTGAGTGTGTGTGTGTGTGTGTGTGTGTGTGTGTGTGTGTGTGTGAAAGAGAGACGTTTCTGTGTGTGTCTGTATGTGTGAAAGTGAGTGAAAGGGGGGTGTGTGTGTGTGTGTGTGTGTGTGAGAAAAAGGGAGACGAATGAGTGAGTGAATGGGAGACAAGTGGATGTGAATGAGTGAATGTGTGTGTGAGTGTCTGTACACATGTGTTTCAGTCTTTGTATGTGGGGTTTGGTGAAAAGAGTGGGCCAAGGCGGGGATGGAGTTGGAGGGCAAAGGAGGGGCAGCTCCCCATTCTTCAAGCTGTACAGGAGGCGAGCAAATACCTGACAAAGCAGACGAAAAGAGAGAAGGAGCATATAAGTAAGCATTCAGTATGGGGTTGGCAAGTCGATGCGTCACCAAGACCAAAATCGCTAGCAATTTTAACATAGTAAAAGTCAACATCGAACAGTTACATCAGTTTTCTAGTCGACACCCACATATTTTAGCTAATGTTTCTCCTCACCTCCACCTCATATTCTTTTTTCTTCATGGAAGCCTGAACTTTCCCTTTCAAGCTGCCACCTGTCATAACATTCACACTCACAACTTGTAGCGTGGCTAACGTTAGCACAAACAGCACTGGGTCCTTTTTGTTAGTCGCACTTTCATGGAGTTCATTGAATGAGATATAAAGGTCTGATCGACTTACTTTAAAGTGTAGATGAATCCTCGTGGTCTCGTCTTTTCAACGAGGTGTTCCTTGCCTTCGTAACCTTAGCAGGCGTTTTACAATCCAACCGTAAATATTGGCTTTAACATTACAGTATACATTGGCAGCTGAGGATTTGGATCCGTGACGTCACACTTGCCAACCCCATAGCATTTTAATACAAATAGCATGAATTGTAAGGAGTTATAACTGCCACTTACTGTGTGTGAGTGTTAAGTGCAGGATTAAATCCTGATTCTTTGTGCTTTAGCATTGGCAAATGCAGTGATGACATCTTCCATGTCTAGCTTTCTCCTCACATCTGGCTCAATGGATATTACTGCCAGATCGCTCCTGAGCCATGGTTGACCTCAGATATGTCTTGATTAGTTTCAAGGCAGAAAAACTCCTTTCCTCAGAAGCAACAGTGACAGGCAGTGTGAGAAGTATTCCGAGTGCAATGCTTGGGTTGGGGTAACAATCCAGTAAGTTCTCCTTGTATATGTAATCAAGCATTTCTGAAGGGGAGGAGATGCCGTCTGGAAAGGCTTTGACCGCAGCCCTTATCTCCTCTTTTTACCACCTCCATCTTCTTGCAGCTAACGCCTAGTGTTCTTTCATGCACTGCTTTTTTCATGTTCTCCACTGAATAAAGAAACCCATAAAGACCGAAATATGTCTGAGCAAATCGATTTCTGATGCTACAAAGGGAGAACTCCCTGTTGAAATGCTCTTCAGGGGTGAACTTTGTCTCCTCTCTTCCTTCATACCGGCATCTTCGAGTAGTGGTTCGCTGTCTCTGTTCAGGGAGTGTCATCTCAATTTTGAATGCCTCTGCCATCTCCCTGGCATCTGTCTGCGTGGATTTAAGCCCACTTTCTCTGTACTCTTGCAGACTTTCTCCAAGTTCATCCATCTCTCTTTTCACTGTCTCTATTGAGATTTTTGGACTCTGAAAGAGTTTGATGATTTATTTGGTACAAAATGTTATACCAAACAATAACACTCACAAGGAAACTCCAGGTCTGTATGTCTTTCAGAAGTGCTTCACAGACACCTGGAATGTTGTCTCTGCCAGGAACTGGATCAAGGATGTCTCTATGGCAACCACAATCTTGCGGACTGAGAATCTGACTGATTTGTGGCCCAGTAGGGCAACAACCCAGGCCTACACACACACATACACCAATATGCATTTCACCCTCCTGACCCCCATCCCACGCCTTTGACTGCTTCGTGTTTGTCATGTCCTGGTACATGTCATGAGACTCCTCGCTATCCCTAGCGCCAACGCAAGTGAAAGCTTTTTCATGTAGCTCTGGTGTTTTGTATTCATGTATGTATTGTTTGTGAGTTGTATGTGCTTATGTGCTGAGGTGTGTTTTTTTACTGTTCCCACACTGTACTCCTCTAGGAGCATAGTCTGGGTGTTTTCTTTTTTTTTCTCCTCCCCTCCCCAATGTTATGCTGTTATTCTTCCCTCAACCATGAATTTCTATCTATCTATCTATCTATCACACTTGGACACAGTCTCAGAATCTTTAGGTCTTTTGGTCATAGCATGGTCAATGAGTACCTCCAAGGCTTCCACAAACTGAGGCATTTGGTACCGGAGAGCTTTTACACTGTCCACTCTGCACTCCCATCTGGTTGAAGACAGACTTTTGAAAGTCATCATCTGTACATGTTTCTGCATATTCTCCCAGGAACTGAACAAGTTGTACAATCTCTGGAGGACACCAAAGAAGTTCACAGACTGTCTATATGACTGTGCCGCGTCACAAATAACCAAATTGAAACTGTGACTCCCACATGGCACATGTAGGGCCTTCTTGTTTGTGTCTAGCACTCTCCTCTGTACACCCTGGTGCTTACCCTGCATGTTGCTCCCATTGTCGTATGCCTTCCCACGACAGTCACAGATGTTAAGATCAAATTTGGTCAGTTGGTCCATGAAAGTTTCATACAGTCCTTTCCCAGTTGTGTCACGGACGTCAACAATTTCAAGAAAATGTTCCTCAATGGAAATGCCCACATTTTCTGCACAGTTAACAATGCGCATTACAAGGGATAGCTGTTCAGTATGGCTGTTGTCTGGTGTACAGTCCAATATGACAGCAATGTACTCAGCTCTCTTTATCAGAGATACAACAGCTTTTGTGGTCTTTCGTGCTAGTACAGGTATTATCTCATTCTGGATCTGTTTGCTGAGGTCATGATCTTTGCATTTCTGGCTTTGGATTCTCCTTAAGTGTTCATGTATTACTGGGTCGAATTGGGCCATTAATTCGACCTCAATTGTGGTGTTTAGTTTCAATCTTGCCACAAGTTGGCGCCAATTCTCCATATTATTTACATGCTCCCTGCTGCGCTCATCGTTCTTTCCATGCACGAAATCCATTGGTGCTGAGTGCGGTTTTAACAACAATAAACTGCATCAGCACTGGTCGAGTAGACTAGCCACTTCCTTGTAATTTGTTCCCCATTTTCGTTTCAAAGTTTTCAATTGTGAATCTCCTTGGCGGGTTATCTGTGTTTTGGGGGAAATTAAAGTTCCTAATTTGAACGGGTCCTGTTCTTACAATTTCAATTCTCTCACTATCTGTTATTATGTCACGCCATAATGCTGGGTCTTCACTGATCACTGTATCATTGGGGTACTCACATTGCTGCCATCACTGCTCTCCTTATCATCCAGCTGTGCCTGAGCAGGGATGATGACCATGGCAGTATCATGTGCGTCCTCAGTGCAGGTGTCAGTGTCAGGGATATGGGCAGCTGTGGTACATGATGAAGGCTCATCGTTTATAGAAGCAAGGCAGGCAGGGCTAGTTGGTGCTTAGTTAGCTGTAGTAGCTGCTGCTAGCAATAGCTAAACCTGGCCCAGCAGCACATTATCAGAAATGTCTTCATCTTCCACGGATGAATTCTTTGATTGGAAAAACTGCGTTAGCTTAGGTACTTTCTCCTTTAACTTCTCCTCCCTTTTATCCTTTCTTTTGTCACTGCCCCTTTCAAATCGTTTCATGTTTCCACGATCACACACACTCCACCACACGACAAATTCTCCTGACAGAAACGTCACATGACCTGGAATAATATGTTTTATCATGGATTTAAGATACATTTTGCTATAAAGAGTAGATTTGAAGAATTGTATTTTCATGCTTAATTTGTATTGTCCTTCGTTTGCAATGACAAGTGATTTATTTTAATTATTAAAAAAAGAACGAGGCCCCCTGGTGGCCGAGGCCCTAGGCAACTGCCCGACTTGCCCAATGGGACGCACCTCGTCTGTTGTCTTTGCCTTCTCTCAGCAGCAAAAGATCGTAGTCAAGACTGTTTTTGTTCATGGCACCTTAGTGGTGGAATGACCTACCTATTGCTGTGCGTTCCAGTGCAAACCATGGTTCATTTAGAAAAAAAGTTTAAAAACTCTCTCTTTGTGTCACATCTGTGTAATTAGTTGATGTGGCGGAGTTGAGCTGGGTGTTGATTTGCCATTCGTGGGATGGCTGTTTTTGCCACGCCACTCCTTACATACTGATGACGTTGATTGACTTCCCTTCCTCTCAGAATCCAATATTTTCTCCTCAAATCTGCAGAAACCCACTCTCTTTCAGGATTATGGAGATGGTCATCATATTGCTGGGTGACTCTATGCTTGGGGTCCATCACAATTGGGCGTATTGCCTCAGCAGCTAACGACATGGTGCAGGCGCCTAGCAACCCATATGAGCTGTGAAGTACTATTTCATTCAGATGCAAGTGTAATGAGGAGACTGGTGCTACCCACTATCATCTGCTGGCGATGTAACCCAAAGCAATCTTGCTGAGTACTATCCTGCCCATCCATTGACAGACCAGTTGTTTTGACTAACTCTTGTACGGTCTGTAATCAGTCGCCATCAGGAACAGGAGGACTGACTGCTGTTGTGGTGAGACCAAAGGAAGATGGCTTTCCACTCTTTCTCACTGTCAGCAGGGTTGGGCCACACTTGTGGTAGTTGAGGCTTCTGGTCTGGTTTCTCTCGTAGGACGGCTGGCTCGCAAAACCAGCAGCGGTCTGCTGTAAATTCTGAAAGAAGATTCCCATGGATGATATCATCAGCAGGATTACTTCCTGAATCTACAAAACGTCGCGTCTCTCTGGATCCTGGATTTCAGCGATGCTCATACTCACAGACACCTTATTACGACAAGAATATGGCTGTGGCCAGACGAGGACAGAAGTTGAGATGTCACTTGTTGGATACGGAGGGTAAATTCTTCTTTCAGCACCTTGACTAGCTTCGCTCCGGATAGCGCTGCGCACAGCTCCAAATGAAGGGGTGGATTGTTGTGTTTCCGGAGCTGCGTGGGATCTGGCACTGAGGAAGGCTATTTCCTCTTCATCCCCAGGGCTTCTGTCCAAAGATAAGCCACAGAGCCATAGGCCATTCAGAGCGTCACAAAATATATGCATCTACGTTTGACTGCTTGAGGAGTCCATCTTTTTCCCACTCCTGCCATGAATGGAGCAGATTATCAGATAGCGATGGGATAACCTAATCCCTCATTTTGTCCCATAACCGCTGTACTACCACCTTAGCTCCGGTGGTATTTGGCACAGAAAACCCCAGAGGGTCATACTGGCTCGCTAGCACCTAGTATATTGTGCGCATGCTGGTGGCAGAGTGCTCTAAGGGGCAGATTGCCTTATTAAATTCTTCCGTTTATTTCTCTTAGATTAACTTATTATGTATTTGTGAGTGGTTTCTAAAAAAATAAACAATACAACAGATAATTAGTATTAAGATTACTTTTCTTATCAATCTGGTTAATAGATAGATAATAAATAATTACAAAACATGTTTTGTTAAAACATTCATAATACCATTCATGCTAGCTAGCACTTACTAAAAGCTAAACCACATGGTTAGCATGACCATGCTGGAATGAAACCTCAGAACATTCACCTCAACTATGGAGATAATTCTAGAAATGAAACATTTTGCAAGGATCAAATCAGTCACAGGGGGAAGTGAAACAGTCCAAATAGGATTGGACTTTTTACCAGCTATACTTCCTGCTTCGTCACCAACGATGCAAGCTGATATACTAGTTTTTCCCCCTCCAAATCCTGTTTGCAGTAAGACAGCAATTACTTTGCCCTTGATGAATAATATAAATGTAATTATTCGATGTTTGCTAGCATTGCTACTATAGTTTGTAGAGAAGTCCACCTCTGCCACCATTGTTGGAACTACATAAAAAAATCATTGCACTTAGACAACCCTACTGGTCGCTGATTGGTCTGCCCTTCAGAATGGCTCAGCAATTAATTCTGCAAAGAGGGTAACTAGACTGTAATCCAGGTTAAAACTGATCTGGGAGCAGTAGGCAGGCAGTGCCAGGCTAAGAGGAACCAGGGAGGAATGTGAATAAATGTGCCAATCAAAGTTGAGGAGAAGAATTCTCAGATCGTTGGAAACGTTGATTTGGTCAGTTTTGAAGAGAGGGAGAGACATGCAAAAGGATGGACAAACATGAGGAGAAATATAGAGAAATCCTCTTTGTCATTATAATTATAAATATTGTTTGTTGAGAAATAACTCAATAATAAACAAACATTCATTCATCAAGAACAAAACAATTCAGAAATGGTCCTCTAAATAACCTTTTTATACGTATACCTGTTGCCATTACAAAAGGACCATCAGACAGACTGAATACAATGGGCCTGTTGGCCAACTTGTGTTTATTTGAGGAATCGCATTTAAGAAAGTGTTTTTAAGAAATTGTTAATGCTAAATTTGTGAGAACTCGTTGGTGATTGCGTTCACATTAACTCTACAGACATCCTCGGATTTAAATAATTATAATAATAATAAATATGAGAATATTTGTATCATTAACAATTACGTTCACATTTAGTCATGATTCTACGAGGCATCTTGATGTAAATAAATAAAATAATTTAAAGGACTACACCAGGATGCTGCGCTAGTCTAGTGATCGTCGTACAGCAATCCAGACTATTCTCATTTGTAGTGTTGTGTCTGAAGAAGAAACATCAGAAAGAAACATTTTAGAAGAAACTTCAGAAAATGATCGAGAATGAGGCCCATTGTTATGATTGTCTCAGCCTTCACATGACGAAAAAAAACAGCCTCTGTCACTGTGATCTGTCTTGTCATCTGACGTCTTGCCTGCGTTTCTGCCGTTCTCATTCTATGCTTATCTATCAATTTTGCTATCCTTGTTTATTTATTTTATCCGTATAGGTGTTGATGTTTAATTTTGTGATTAATTTAAAGTCGTCCAATTTCAAGTCATCCATTCTTCAACACTAGCTGCTACCTTATCTTCAGACAGAAAGTAACGTTAAATCTCCATGGCAACAGCTCTCAAGGGTTTGGGAAATAATCGGATTTATTGCTTCCTTCATTATTCACACACAACCTTGCGGAAAATGATAAAAAATAGAAGCCAGATCTATTTTTGATTATCGGTGCAGACATAGGCATACGTTCTGTTTCCAAGTCTGGTGCAGCCATGCTCATTGGGCCTCATTCTCACAGGATTCATGAACGCCTGGAAATGTGTTCTTAAAAGTTTAAAAGTGTCCATAGCTGTGCACTGATTATTAAGCCCAATTCTGTCCACTGGTGAGGGTGTGCTCACCTGTGTTTGCGCGCACGTGTCTGTGTGTGTGTTTGTGCGCATCGGGACGGAACTCCACCGTGCGCAATACAGAGAGCAGAGGAGAATTGTTAACGCGCGACCATGTAGAGACAAAAATGACATGCCGTCGTGTAAATGAGATAAAAACAACATATTTGTTGTGTTTAAAAAAGAACAAGCTATCGACCTGTTATATAGGGAAGGTAACCTTAAATGACTTCGGTTGTGATCTGGCGCTATATAGAAAATTAAATTTAACAAAATGAACCTGAGCCTTCGAGGGGGGGCGGGGCGACCCCCTCATATAATGGTAGGGGAAACACTGCTTCTAGTGCTTTTGATTCAGCCTCTAAGGAGTTGTAATTCACAGAAAGACATGAGAGTGTGTGCAGCAGATAGGGTTTGGGACTGGAGAGTTTGGGACAATTTGTGTGTCACTGTTTCACACTGATTCACTGCCCATGCCTTGCTACACATGTTGTCCCAGCAAAAGAGAGGCTATATCCAACAGCCGTCTCTTTGACTGCTGGTGGTGGTTAGCTCAGGAGAACTGAAATAAGGAGGAAGTGAGTAAAAGCAAAAAAGCAGAGGTTAAACGCTTCTGTAATTTCCACCACAGGTGCTCTCTGGAAAGAGGATGAGAAGAGACAGAGTCTTGCGGTGTGGTTCCACTGGCCAGAGGAGAGGCCAGAACAATGAGATCAGACCTGAGGCTCCATGAGCAGAGCCTGATGAGGCACTAATGCTTTCAGGGCTTTCAGTGCTCACCAGGGAGACACAGAGAGGGCCGTGACGAGGCAGAGAGAGAGAGAGAGAGAAAGTGGGGTTGGTGGTGATACAAACAGAGAGAGAGAGTTTTTGTGAAGTATGGGTGAATACTAGAGATGGGAGAGAAAAAAATCGATCCAGTGGAGCATCGTGATATTTTTATTCTGTCTATGAAAATGGTTATGAAAGTAAGGTTTCACTTTTTCTTTTCTTTTTTTCCCCATTGTCATTCCAACCACGGTCTGGTAGATTTCATGTCTAGATAATCAGAATGGTCTATACTTGTAGATCTACAATATCTGCACATTTAGAAATGTCTAAAACTCTGTACACCTAGTTTTATTAAATAAACTGCTATAGTGGCTCTGTGGTTGGAGTCAACACATCACAACTACAACTACTGGAAAAGGCTACACAGAACACCTCTAATGTAGTGGTGGGTTTAAAAGACATCTGCATAATTGCTTGGGATGTTACATTTCAACCTTAGCCTAGCATGACTGGGTTTCTATCTTCTGGTTCCAGTGTAGTTTAACTGTGTTTAAATCAGCCATACTGTCTAAAATGCACTTCAAATAGCTTGCTGACTGTTGGAGCAGCTAGTTGCTAGCCCCCCCTCCCCCACTTAGTAAAACCTGTTCAGTTCTGTTTTAAACACACAGGGGTCTTTTATCTATTTTCATTGAATAGACTGTAGCACCAATATGTGTTTACTGTGTTTATCTTACAGTCACAGCATTGTGCACGCGGATATAATACAGAACCAGTTTGCTCATGTCAAACCTACTATAATTGCAAAAGCCAACAACTTTACACACACAACAATAAAGGAAGTCAGCAGAGGAGGGGGTGTTAAACTGTGGTGATATCATTGAGACGGATGCTGAAAAAACTAAAACCATGCAGGGGACGTGCAACACCATAGTTTTGGGCGCTGATGTGCTAGTTGTGGTTGCAGTTGACATGAGTGAAGCAGTAGTTGCTTTGACTGATGGCCTTTTTGGAAGGTTGCATTCGGAAAGACTTAAAACTATCTTTTCTCCCCTGTCTCTTTCTCACTCTCTCTCTCTTTTTTCTTTGGTTCTCTCTCTCCCAGGGTTCCTGCTGTGATGACTGCATCACAGTCTGCTGTTGCTATCCTTGTGTGTGGTGTCAGATGTCTCGGGAATTGAAGAATCGTGGCGGAGCTACCTCCACCACTGTAATCACCCAGCAGGTGATGCCCCAGCAGATGATGCATGCCTAAGAGAGAGAAAAGGGAAGCCACACACACACACAAACACACTCCACACACACATGGACCCAACCGCCCACAATCACAGACACACACATATATCTCTTACTAATGTTTTCATGCATTGTATGTTCATAAGCAGTGAAGAGTAGGACAGTTTAACATTTTTGACATTTCTTCCTTAAAATGGCTTCTCAAAATAATGCATGTCAGACTATACATACTACAAACGCATTAACATGTGGAAACCTTAACATGCTTGTTTTTGCACTTTGTTCGTACTCATATCTGCATACGTGTCTGGATGTGTGTATCTGTTTTTTTGGAGTGCATGCAGTTATATTGTAAAAGCTCATAACCAGTGTGTTCAATAACAGCGTTTGTTCAATAACTAATGTGTTGAGAGTGTGTTCAATAACAGCTAAATAAATGTTTTTTTCTGACCGTTTCTAATGATGTCTTTTATTTTATAACCTTATCCTGTCACGTGTTTCTCTGATGTGCTCTCACCTATACGCTCTTCCACACCTAATTTCCATTCTGGCAACCCAGGTGCCTAATAGTCTTACTAAAAGTATTACTGGGAAATAATAGGGATCTTAAGGCCTGATAAAACATGTCCATGTCCAAACATGTTATTTTTAATTGCATAAATCACAGTCCATAAATTCGTTCTGTACCATGCAGGCGATATGCATGAATAGTTTAACCAGTATTAAGATAATGGAAAGGCTATTACCAGGGTACAGTAATGTTCCCTAGAGGAGGCCATTGCAGTGGTGGGGAAGAAAAGTACTGATTTTTGAGGCAGGAGAAAAAGATTGATGGGATGAGGCAGTTGTGGACAAACTCGAAAACTCCTAAATCTCAAAACATTGAGGATAAGTTTTAACTGAAGATGGGGCCTAGGAAGAGTAGTCACATGGACCCACTGTGTAATATCTAAGGGCAGAGAGAGCCAGAGCAAACAAACAAACAAAGTCCTATGAGGGTCCATGGTGCTGGCAGTGGTCAAGGTGACTCCTGTGGGTTTTCTAAATGGTACCTTATTATATGTCTGAAATAGGTTAGGGTTATATTGAAAGTAGTTATTTTCCATGTTGAGGTGTAGGTTAGAATGTTTGATAAACATCTGCCCCTATACCTGTTGGAGACAAAGGCAGAAAGTTCTCATGGAGTTCATAATGGTGATTGAATGGCGAATGGTGATGGGGGTCAGGTCGTGGGAAAATATGACTTGGCAAAGATGATGACGTCGAGGGGCAGGTTATTGATTTTCCTTATTTTCACGAATCTATAAGAAGGGAGAACCAGGGAGGAATTGATTCTGGCTATAGATGAACATTTTGTGTTAACTTTTATTCGAATTAATAGATTGCCATTATAATTTTTAAAAAAAACTTTTATCCGTAGGTGCTTCGTTCTTAAAGATAGTTAACAGTAAGAAGCAACACATGCACTTGATCTTTTTCTTCATAGTTGTGGTAGAAAGATAGTTTCGTTTCCATTCTTAATGAAACCCACGTACGTGGATAGCGCCGCCCACAGTCAGGTCAGAGCCAACAAACATTTTTGCGCATCCTGGAGGAGGTAAATGAAAACCTTTTACCGAAAGTCAGGCTGTGGCTACACTGGATTACAACATTCTTCATCGCGCCTACGCACGCTTAAAAAGACTGATCTGCTCTGACATTAAGGACTGCTGCTGACACCCTGTACTGTTATTAACCGTTGCGTTAGTTCTTCAAAGAGGAGGCTACTCGAGGATAAAACTGGTAAGACCACAATAAACCTTTCTGATGGGTTAACTTCTCCACATGTATATTCTATTGCTTATTTATTTAGGCCAAGGTTTTCTTTGTTCACACAAGGTTCTCTGAAAAAAAAAAAAAACTTTGCAAATGTCCCTGAACCTGAAACAAACTCTACCGTACAGCCAAATGTCATAAGTGTCAATGTCATATGAGGTTTTGATTTATGTGTGTAACCGTATATCTTTTTTTATCCTTTATACAATTTCACACGTTCACGTTTCTCTTAGGAAATAAACGCTTTTGCTTTAGACTGCCATGTAGGACAATGTAATGCTTTTGAACATTTTTTTATTATTATTTTCTAACTTCTCATTTAGGCTACAATTTTGTCAATAAACGTATTTTATGTCCGACTTAATTTGAAATATGCGTAGGTTGCCTGTCTCACCTGGTATGCATTAATCTGTCAAAGTACCGGGTGTACGTGAAATAATACTCGTTCTGTTCTTCTATACGACTTTTGGAAGTTCTGAGCTAGAAGCACTGACCTTGGCCGTCGGCAATGTCTCGCTCGAGGAACAATTCCTGGATTTCAGACAATTAAATAAGCGGGGATATATGTGACTTGATGATGGTCCAAAATCTTTTATTACGGTAATGATTTAGACTGGCTGGGGGGATGGGGTAGGGGTAAAGACAAGATAACAGTCAAGGATAAGTTATTTGGGGAAAATATCTCCCTTGCATGCGACCAGTTTTTTTCTTTCTTTTGTTTTTGTCAGGGACGGTCAAAGTAAAACAAACCAGAGATTCTCACGTTCAGAACCAGACCCTGTACGAACTCAGCCATCTTAGCCTGAATGATAAACATGTGTGGAAAACATTGTGCTAACCCTCCCCCCAAACACACACACACACACACACACACACACACACACACACACACACACACACACACACACACACACACACACACACATATCTGACGCAAGTGAGTTTAATGTCGCAAAGCTGCATTTTCTAGTGGATGTCAACTTTAAAAAACGTTATTTTGAAACCTTCCTCTCTTGCTGTCTTAGAACCATGGCAGTGCAACAGCAGGTAACCACAGTGACCACCACCTACAGCACTGGCGCCTGGAGCACTGACCTCTGTGACTGCTTTTCAGACATGGGGACCTGTAAGTGTCTTTCCCTTCTTCAGAACAGTACACCTGAGTTCTGATCTTTTGCCATGTCTGTGTACTGTTTCCATGATTCTTTCACCATTTCATCCATCAAAAATCCTGTCGAGTGGTAGGATTTGAGTTATTCTGCTTAACTTTGCTTAAAACAATAATTATTGTTTAATAATTATTTCATGTTAGCCATTCTGTAATGTCACATAGTGCAGACATTAGAACTCACATTTCATGGGGTAAAGCCAGATGAAGTTGTGGGAAAAAACTGGTGCTTGTTGCAATCAAGACATCAGCACATTTAATTTAAAACACATGTTCTCTTCCGTGCCTGTAGTAGCCTTCCTACACCCACTGATTAGACCAAATGTTGATTCTCTAATGTTTAGTCAAAGGCCTTTTTTCTGTCTTATCCATGGGCTTATTCACGTGACAAGCTACTGTATTTAGATATTTTAAGCCTCTATGCTATTCATGTGATAAACACACGTACAGCACAAATTAAATGGGTTAATAAGCTTCTTTTTTTTATTGGTTACACTTTTGTAAATGCTATCTACCTTTTGTTTTTTATCCATCCCAAAGATCTTTGAAACAGTTGATTTGAAACGGTTGACAGTTGCGAGTTGACCTCAAGTTGACCTCAAGTCCAAGTTCAACATGGCTCTATGGGTCAATTCCTTTCATATAGGAAGCCATGTATTCAGTATTTGCTCTGTCTAATGGCTGGCAGTATTCTTACTTCCAGTCCCCTCTTCAGTCTGCAATGTTTGTTGCCCACCTTAATGGTATTTGATTGATCATGATCTACTGATGAGTGCCAGAGAGAGTTCATGTAGACATGCATACACTATGCAATAAATAATTTGCTACTTTTTGATGTATGTTTTAATAAGCAACTAGTTTTGGTTTCATCTTTAAATTTATTTAAAATATAGTATATGATCATGTGAATGATAAACACACCTATCTTTCCCACTAACCATCCAGGTTATGCAATGTGTAATTCTGTGAAATGGGATGGAACACCTTACAAATCTGTAAGAAACGCTTTCATGGGAAGGTTTTCACATGCGTTGGAGGTTGTTTAAACTCACTAGTTTAAGGAAAAAACGGACTGCTGCTTAAAGTGCTGGGTTTTCCCCTTTTCATGATGGCTGGACAGAAAACAATTACGTAGTAAAGAAGGGAAAACCCCTGAAACCCCTGGGGTTTCCAGGCTGGACAGAATTCCTGGGAAATGTATGATTTTGGAGGCTGAGAGTTGTCAGGGGCCCCCTGATAGAGAGAGGAGCAGTTTGGCAGCAAATTGCATTTTAAAGGGAGCGCTGGCTAAAGTAAACAGGAAAGCTGCTGTGGCCGCTGGTTTCCTCTGGTGGGCGCGGCAGGCAGGACAGAGTCTGTGTATGGAGTGATATGAGCCCTCCCTGCTCTTTTTGTCATCATGAAAATTAATGAAAAACCACAAAATCCTCACCAGAACCCTCTTTCCATCTGGCTTCGTCATTCATATATGTGCATGAATTAGCACACAACTCAGACTATATAAACCTGACATGCAATCACAAATGTGCTTTGGGAACTGTAAGGTACGCATGCATCTACCCTTTCTTATACCTCTTATCCACTTATGTCTTTCCAGGCTGCTGTGCGTTCTGGTGCTTCCCCTGCCTGCAGTGCCAGACGGCCTCCCAGCACGGCTGGTGCTTCTGCATGCCTCTGCTAGACGGCGTGGCCTGCATGGCTGTCACCTGCTGCCTGCGCAAGTCCATCCGGGAGCGCCATGGCATCGAGGTAAGGCTGCCGGAGGTTTCAGAGGGAGAGAGCAAGGGGGATCTGAGGGAGTCAGAAACATGCAGATAGGAATGGCCTGGGAAAGGGTTACAATGGGTGTGGTGTGCCGATGTAGAGAAAAATGCAAAAACAGGAAAAGAGGCAATCTTATGAAAATGGGATGAGATATTCACAGCTACCTATTGAGGCTGTTTTGATTTAACACAAACGTTGTGGTTTTGAGTTGAAAACTTAATTTCCTGGTGGCATCAGTCAGCTCATTCAGAGGGGGGATACAAACACAGTGAAAACCAGAAAGTCTAAAGAAATACTCTATTTTCAAGTCAACGCAGTTGCCAGGTGAAGATAGATAATAAGTAACATAATCTTATGGTAAGTCACTTGTCTTGGTTAATAGTTTGCACTTGAGCTACCTGAGGTACCTGAGTCATGTAAAGTTTGACTTTTCCTGGCATAATTCCTTAAGTTAAGAGTTAAGTTTTGACTACGTCACACATTCGTCTGTAAGAATGACAGAAGTCAAGGAGGAGGGTGGTGATACCTTGGTAACATGGCCGATTAGCTGCTGTTAAATGATATCAGTAACAATATTCTTCACTTCTTCTGTTGGCATTTCTCAGCACAAAGTGACTTTCCGAGTGGTTTTGCATAGTCTTACATGTGGGATAAAATGAGAAGTGTTGAAGGAGAGAGTGATGTGCAGGGAAATCAAGTAATGCGAGATACAGACAAAGCTATCTGTCTTGTAAACTTGTTGTCGTTCAATAAAGGCTTTGAATCATGTCCGACTGACTATAAAGGCTTTGAGTCATGTCAGACTGACTAATGTCCAAAGTCCTCTCCTTCTTTTTGGAAACCATAGTTAACAGTTCTGTGTGGTGAAAATTCACCCTAGTTACCTCAGGACTCAGAAACTGCATATAAGTACATTTATTAGACAAACAACAACAACAATTGCAATCCGGCTCCCTCCCAGCACAAGGCTGAAAGTGAAGCAATATTAAACACATCGCACAAGGTTTATATAGACAGAAGTTTAGCTTTCAGTAGGGATAACCACGTGGTGGATCTCTGACATCGGAGGCAAGGATGGAAGTTTTGCATGGTCGGAAGAAGCTGATCACCTCTGGTCTAAACATGCTCTTGAAGATATGCAGTCTAAGTGGCACCTAATATTCTAAGTTACACACACGCAGAAACACAGAAAAGCCATGTTCCTGCTAACATCAGTACATGATTTATATAAGGTAATTAATAATACAAGGCACTTGATTATTATATTCTTAAGTCATTAAGAGTGTTTGGAAATGATCTCCATCAAGTTCTGTGGAAGCATGATCACAGTTCTATGGAAACAGATTAACTTTCCACAGTTTCACTTTCCACAAGGAGCCAGCAGGGCATCAATCAGTGTAACTCTTGCCTCACCTGTTGTAAATATGCCTGATCATACATTGCATTGGTGAAAGAAGCCATGTTTCTACTATCAGGCCAACTCCAGCTGAGTTCTGTAATGTAATGCAACTTGACAGGGTTCATACCGCCATAAAAGCTAGAAAAATCATGGAGAAAATAGCAATTTCCAGGAGATGTTTTGGAAAAATAAATAAAGCCTGGAAGTTTTTGAAAAGTCATGAAAATTTGCTTCACAAGACCTGTCTATCATACTATATGTGGTTCAGTTAAGATCAACTGTGGAAAATCTATATCGGTTAAACGATACAAAACAGATTGACCGCGGTGAAGTTGCAAATAGACATTAACCAGATATTCACCAAATATCTGGATCTCATTAAGTTAAATAAACTACCCATGCCTTTTGTTATCCTACTTTATATTCGGTTGTAAAATTAGAAGTAGTGCTCGAATATAACATTAAATTAGAATACATTACAATTTAAGACAGGTAGCATCCTACTGTTCATGCCACCTTTATGGATGCGCATATGGCGTTTCAAAATAAAAGTCACTCGAATGTCCATGTATACTGAATGGTAACGTGTGTGCTGCAAGTTAAAAATCGTTGAAAGGCCAGGCATGGTCAACAAGTTTTTTTTCTTTAAATATTTCTCCTGATTGCTCCAGAATAAGAAGAATAACAACTGAAAACACATTTTGGGACCTTTCTATTCAAAGGTCCGAGCTGTTTCTAGTGTCGTTTAGGAGTTTATGCGGTCATGAAAAATGGTAACAATGTGTAAGCCCTTAACAAACATCTCTAATCAAAAGAATGACATAATGTTGCTTATTTTGAGAAAGAAGTATCTATATGTTCAAAACACATACTTAGCAACCTTGACAAGAAATGAATGTGATTTGCTGGTAAGACAATGGCCTGGTTTGATAGCAAGAAACGCAGACATTCTAACTGTTCTGTAAGGACACTGCTCTCTAAATCATCCTGAGCTCCATCTGAAAGAAGAACACTAAATGTCAAGATCTTCAGTCTCTGCTCAACACCAGAGCGTGGCTGTTGGTCCCACTCGCAGGCTGGAAAAAGATCTTCATTGAAAACTCATTGCTGCTGTGTCTCTGGACTCTTTTATAAGAAAACTTTGGAAGTTAAAAACTTCTATAACATATGGGAAGCTTGTAAAAGTTTCCGAAATGTAGAATCCTAGTTGTTGGTGTCAGTCAGTTGGCAACCCAAAACAGCGCTATGCAACTCTGCCTTGCATGTGCACTTTGCAGTATGTACTCAACCAAACATGTGCACTTTGCAGTATGTACTCAACCAAACATGATCACTTTGCAGTATGTACTCAACCAAACATGATCACTTTGCAGTATGTACTCAACCAAACATGAGCAGTTTGTAGTGCACAGTTACTAGATCAAACATGCTGAGAGGGGATGTGTGTGTATCTGTGTTTGTGTGCTGCAATGTATAGGCTTATTCAAATGAAAAACACATCACTGGAAAAGAAGGTAGTTAGCTTGGGTAAGTTTATCAGTTGGTAGCAAGGTCTGTAACATTAAGGTTATCAATGATAGCGGGGTATCTCTTCTTTTTTTTTAAAGGGATAGTTCGGTTTTTAAGACATGAAGTTGTATGGCATCTACATCACCAGTGTAATGCAATCCACGCTGATTTACCTCCGACAGCGTCCTGTGAGCAGAGTTCTCGTCCAGTTTTGGTCAAACCGAAAGTAGTCCGGCAGGTTTCTAGACCCAGGAAAATAAAACGTTTCTCTTCCCAAAACATTATGTGTTCAAAAGAGTGATATATTTGCATCCCAAAACCGTTGTAGTGGAAAAAGTCACACCTCGTTATCACTTGGCCCTATTTTCAATACACTCGATAATGCAATCTCACAGCCAGAGTCTACCTCTTTGATTCGCGAAAGTTGATTCGCGAAAGTTTGATTCACCAAAGTTGCCTGAGAGAAACGTCCATCACAGGAAAAGGATGCTTTATGTCAATTTTATCAAATGTTGTCTCAGTTTTCATCGTTTTCCTGTGATGGACGTTTCTCTCAGGCAACTTTGGTGAATCAAACTTTCGAGAAACGTTTTATTTTCCTGGGTCTAGAAACCTGCCGGACTACTTTCGGTTTGACCAAAACTGGACGAGAACTCTGCTCACAGGACGCTGTCGGAGGTAAGTCAGCATGGATTGCATTACACTGGTGATGTAGATGCCATACAACTTCATGGGTTAAAAACCGAACTATCCCTTTAAGTGTGAAAATCAATTAGCCGGTGACAGTGAGAGAAGAGACAGAGTCTTGCGGTGTGGTTCCACTGGCCAGAGGAGAGGCCAGAACAATGAGATCAGACCTGAGGCTCCATGAGCAGAGCCTGATTAGGCACTAATGCTTTCAGGGCTTTCAGTGCTCACCAGGGAGACACAGAGAGGGCTGAGAGGAGTCAGAGAGAGATAAACAGACATATTGCATCATCTGGTAGGCTAGTGGAAAAGATAGGTGTGTTTATCTCACAATGAATTTGAAGATGCTTCCAAATCTAGTTGTAAAATCATTCCTCATATTGTTGCTTTTGGAACATTTGGTATGACATTGGTCAAAAAAAGTTGAAGTAGTTAAATGTGCCTGAATCATACTAATACATTTTCTTGCATATCTACCTGCTGGAGCATGATGCACAGCGCTTATGTAACTACAAAACATCTTTAATGTCCACATGACCACACATGTAGAAGTGAAAGCAGTTGAGAGCGGACATGCATGGAAAGGAAGAGGTCCTATGAGAAAATGAGTTACGATGAAGACAGTTACCCGTTATGACTGTTCAAGCCTGACACAAACATTGTGGTCTTGTTGTGGTCTCTTGTTGTATGTTGTAAACTTAAATCATGTCCTCTCTCTATCTCTCTCTCTCTCTCTTGTTTCTCTGTCAGGGTTCGTTGGGTAAAGATGTCCTCACATCCTGCTGTTGTTACCCTTGTGTGTGGTGTCAGATGTCCAGGGAGCTGAAGAACCGTGCCTAAACTACCGTAGTTACCCAGCATCTAGAAGTAAAAACAATGGAAAAATGCAGGGGAGAGAAATGAGAGACACACACACACCACTAGGACTTTTGAGGGGAAGAGAGAGAGACACACACACACACCACTGGACTTGTGAGGGGAAGAGAGAGAGACACACACACCACTAGGACTTGTGAGGGGAAGAGAGAGACACACACACACACCACTAGGACTTGTGAGGGGAAGAGAGAGAGACACACACACACCACTAGGACTTGTGAGGGGAAGAGAGAGAGACACACACACACCACTGGGACTTGTGAGGTCTACTTATAAAAGTAATGTTAAAGTTAAAAGTTGTTTGACCATTTGTATTTCTCTGGTTGTAAACTGTGATTAACTAACAAATTTGGCCTTTCTTGAAATCCAGTCTGGGTTTATTTGTCAGTCCATCTGACTCCCTCTGCGTTACTTGTGCTCTGATAGTAAAGAACTAAATGCCCATTGATCTGAATTAGGCAGTACAGCTTAAATCAGCACAACAATATGCAGTATGAGCTCAATGTAAACTGATTGCCCATACTGGAGTTTTTACACGTCTTCACTGAAGAAAGCCAAACATCAATGCCAATCCAAATGTTGCAGAATTCAGATGACTGAAAACTTCTTACTGCTTGCTATTACAGTAAAGCTATTGTTTCTCCAATATGATGAGACCAAATTTAAAGTTAAAGTGTTCTTAGGTACTTAGATTATCACATAATCCTAATTACTCTGCTTAGAATTAAAGAAATAAAACAAGGAAGCTACAGCTCAGATAGCAGTAGATACATTTTAACACTCCTACACAAAACACTCCTACATTTGCAACACACACCTGCTCACATTAGCCGTTATGATGTCATGACAGGTGCTATCATGTATTATATATACTTTCTTTTCAATAATACTGTAAGTAGTCAAATATATACTTAAAGTATATGCTTTAACTTCAAATAACCCCGTCTTGTAATTTACACTCTTTCATATTGTCATTTTTGAAAGTACAATATGTAAACTGCTTTAAAGTATTTGTACTGGTATGCAAACACATCATAATCTTAATGAGATATGTTTCTCATAGTCACAGTAAATATGCTTCAGACATTCACACTCATTATGTTGCCATTTTACTAACTATGTGCTCAGCAGGGACCAAATAAACAAAGGATGTCTGCATATGATTGTCTTCTCATTTTATTTCCATATTGTTCTGTAACATACTTCTGTCACATGCCCATGCATAAACTGTATGTTCATATCACGTTTACCAGATGTTAAATGAGCGTGCTATCTATCTATCTATCTATCTATGTATCTATCTATCTATCTATCTATCTATCTATCTATCTACCTATCTATCTATCTATCTATCTGCCTTTCCTCTGGTAACCCTGGTCATGTCCTAATTTGTTTTCAAATCGAATTGCATTCTCTTCTTCTTTTGGAACGTTTTGCTTCCTCTTCACTTGTTTACTTGTGTGCAATGTAAGTAGTTATGTTACATAAGAGGAAGTGAACAAACAAAGGTCATTTGATCACGTTCATCACAACAACTGTAAAAGGCAGTCGGGATTCCCAACAACGGAAATTAATAGACTGGAAAGCTTATTTCGTGTATGGACAGGAATATGAATTAGAGTCATAGATATTACAGCAACAACGTTGTATGGTGGATAAATCGTCTCCTTTGTAAGATCACAAAGACCAATGAATCTGACTCTTACATTACAGTTACCCTGTGAGGCATTTGGCTAGATTTTAAATAAGTAAAAGGCATGGCACAGATGGAGTTGTATGATTGTTGAATGAGCAGTTTATTCTTACAATAATTCCAGGTTATTACAGATACAGACTGGGTGGGCCAATCCCTTGTTCAGTGGATTTACTTGTTCACTAAAACATCGAGAACAACAAGTGTATACAAATTTGTGCTAACAACCATGAACAATGACAAATTAAATGATCGGCAGTTAAACCAAACACACCTAAATTTACCTGAAAGAACCTGAAAACAAACCCAAATTGAATGAGTGAATAACTCAACAAAACTAGCGAGTGATGGAGGAGAAGATGGGAGAGACAGAGCATAAGCATGGGGGTGGTTAAACGTCCTAATATTTCTGGTTATGTAACCTACCCTAATCTCCATTCCAACAAACCAATCCAATGATATGGTCCAAGAAAAGGCCCTTATGCCAGACTAACCCTGTGATTGGTCATCTGCTGGGACAGAGGTGTCAAGGAGGCTGATCAGTATGCAGAACTACGGTGAGACTCTGGTCAAACACAACTATGCACAGATACTTTAGATTGCCATGATTTACATTGCCATCACCACAATCAGACTACTGCCTATGGTGGAGGGATCAATCCAGGACCAAACATGCCATCCTTAATCCTAAAGTTTTAGGAAGGGTGAATCACCAGTGTGGGCCCCAGCTTATCAGGTGAGGCCCTCTGCAACAGGTGGAGTGACTGATTACCCCAGATGTGTGAGGCTTGTAGTCCGGTCCAGACTCTAGTCTGAAAGTCTGGTTGTCCATTTTGTAGATTCCATCATTTACAGGGAAGTGTTTACCCAATGGAGCGCAGACGGATTGCAGAAAAATGTAAATGATGGTCGGTGGCACCTGTTTATGGAAATTAGAAAGGCAAATGTGGCGGGGGAACCCTGTGTTTAGGCTTCACTCTAATAAAACAGCGTGTGTTCGTGTGTGTTTGTGTGTGTGTATAGGGGGTGGGTGATATTCCACTGGCAGTGGCCTACAAGAAAATAGCAGGCTACTATACAGCACATGGCATTGCCACTGTGTTACTCTTATTTTCCGATAATAAATGCAGGTTTCAACTGAAGCTATATCCCACAAGATGTGATACAGCTGTAAGTACGGATGATCAGTTTAACAGATGTGCATACCTTACACTGCCACTTAGAGCCAGCTGAATTAACAAATAAAGTATTATCGTAACAGTCTTAAGTTATAGTCTTTTACAAATGTACTCTTTTCAATATACTTGCTTCACCACACGACACAAAATCCATCTGTTGAATGAAAAAGTATAATTAATCAGTCAGCTAGTTGTCCTCGATCAAAATCTTGGTCATATCTTATCCATGTCTATTCATCGTCTTTCAATCGTCCATCCATCTCTATCACTCTCACTTTACAGACGTGCACTAAAACAGAAACACAGACAAAATAAAAGGTGCTTGAGTAAAAACATGAAGATTTTTGTCAGGCTTACTACAATTAAATGAAGAAAATAATACAGTTGGACAGACACGGTCAAAAAAAGAGTCCTTGTACAAAGCCATGAAATAAGGCTCCATTGAGGGTGGTGAATTAAAGTAAATAGACCTTTTTAATTAGGCTAAATAGGCCTTTGGACACAAGTGTGGGAGAGAGCAGAGAGTAGTCATATAAAGTCCAAAGTCCAAAAGTCCCTCCATTCTAATGGGAAATGACTCTTAGTGTAACAGTCTTCATGTCTGTGGAAACAAAACTTAACTCACTCTAGACAAAGAGGCGTGAACTGTTCAAGAGTCCAGTTCTCACTTTTATGCACCATGGTAGTGTGTGTGGAGTGCACATATTTAAGAAACTTGCGCGGTGAGTCTAATGCTCTAATTTAGAGACTAATTTTATGATAGCCTACTTTCTGTTGGTGTGCTGTGTCACCTATACATGGCCTACTGAGCTGATTGCTGATGGGCGATTGCCTTCATGTACGGTCGTGGCCAAAAGTTTTGAGAATGACACAAATTTACATTTTCACAAAGCTTGCTGCTTCAATGTCTTTAGATATTTTTGTCAGATGTTATGGAAGACTGAAGTATAATTACAAGCATTTAATAAGTGTCAAAGGCTTTTATTGACAATTAGTTTTCAAGTTAATGCAAAGAGTCAATATTTGCAGGGTTGACCCTTCTTTTTCCAAGACCTCTGCAATCCGCCCTTGCATGCTGTCAATTAACTTCTGGGCCATATCCTGACTGATGGCAGCCCATTCTTGCATAATCAATGCTTGGAGTTTGTCAGAATTCGTTTTTTTTATGTTTGTCCACCCACCTCTTGAGGATTGACCAAAAGCCACTTCTCCCACCATGTAATTATACTTAAGTCTTCCATAGTAACATCTGACAAAAATATCTAAAGACACTGAAGCAGCAAACTTTGTGAAAATGCATATTTGTGTCATTGTCAAAACTTTTGGCCACGACTGTACTCGATACTGTGGTAGACCAGTGACCTTGAGGCACAAACATTTTGAGGGGGGGTTTGTCTGC
Organism: Sprattus sprattus; assembly: GCF_963457725.1. Classification (NCBI taxonomy): domain Eukaryota; kingdom Metazoa; phylum Chordata; class Actinopteri; order Clupeiformes; family Clupeidae; genus Sprattus; species Sprattus sprattus. The sequence goes on along the minus strand of NC_137924.1, from coordinate 45,607,555 downwards.
TTCCTGGCAGATCTGAGAGGGACACAATTTGCTTCTGCTTGCACTGTGCCTTGACCCCCCAGTCTATCACTGTGGATATTGGAGGGTTAGTATGAGAAGAGACAGAGTCTATCACTGTGGATATTGGAGGGTTAGTATGAGAAGAGACAGAGTCTATCACTGTGGATATTGGAGGGTTAGTATGAGAAGAGACAGAGTCTATCACTGTGGATATTGGAGGGTTAGTATGAGAATAGACAGAGTCTTGCGCTGTGGATATTGGAGGGTTAGTATGAGAAGAGACAGAGTCTATCACTGTGGATATTGGAGGGTTAGTATGAGAAGAGACAGAGTCTTGCGCTGTGGATATTGGAGGGTTAGTATGAGAAGAGACAGAGTCTTGCGCTGTGGATATTGGAGGGTTAGTATGAGAAGAGACAGAGTCTATCACTGTGGATATTGGAGGGTTAGTATGAGAAGAGACAGAATCTTGCGCTGTGGATATTGGAGGGTTAGTATGAGAAGAGACAGAGTCTTGCGCTGTGGATATTGGAGGGTTAGTATGAGAAGAGACAGAGTCTATCACTGTGGATATTGGAGGGTTAGTATGAGAAGAGACAGAGTCTTGCGCTGTGGATATTGGAGGGTTAGTATGAGAAGAGACAGAGTCTATCACTGTGGATATTGGAGGGTTAGTATGAGAAGAGACAGAGTCTTGCGCTGTGGATATTGGAGGGTTAGTATGAGAAGAGACAGAGTCTTGCGCTGTGGATATTGGAGGGTTAGTATGAAAAGAGACAGAGTCTATCACTGTGGATATTGGAGGGTTAGTATGAGAAGAGACAGAGTCTTGCGCTGTGGATATTGGAGGGTTAGTATGAGAAGAGACAGAGTCTTGCGCTGTGGATATTGGAGGGTTAGTATGAGAAGAGACAGAGTCTATCACTGTGGATATTGGAGGGTTAGTATGAGAAGAGACAGAGTCTTGCGCTGTGGATATTGGAGGGTTAGTATGAGAAGAGACAGAGTCTATCACTGTGGATATTGGAGGGTTAGTATGAGAAGAGACAGAGTCTTGCGCTGTGGATATTGGAGGGTTAGTATGAGAAGAGACAGAGTCTATCACTGTGGATATTGGAGGGTTAGTATGAGAAGAGACAGAGTCTATCACTGTGGATATTGGAGGGTTAGTATGAGAAGAGACAGAGTCTATCACTGTGGATATTGGAGGGTTAGTATGAGAAGAGACAGAGTCTATCACTGTGGATATTGGAGGGTTAGTATGAGAAGAGACAGAGTCTATCACTGTGGATATTGGAGGGTTAGTATGAGAAGAGACAGAGTCTATCACTGTGGATATTGGAGGGTTAGTATGAGAAGAGACAGAGTCTATCACTGTGGATATTGGAGGGTTAGTATGAGAAGAGACAGAGTCTATCACTGTGGATATTGGAGGGTTAGTATGAGAAGAGACAGAGTTTATCACTGTGGATATTGGAGGGTTAGTATGAGAAGAGACAGAGTCTTGCGCTGTGGTTCCACTGGCTGGAGGAGTGTCCAGAACAATGCGATCAGACCTGAGGCTCCATGAGCCGAGCCTGATGATGAGGCACTCATGCTTTCAGTGCTCACCAGAGAGGCACAGAGAGGGCTGAGAGGAACCCAACAATATTTCTAGTTTTCATGATTTCCTTTGAACTAATCTGTCACAGCCTCTGCTACACGCTCCTCTGTTCCTGCTCCAGTCCCTGCAGCAACTCCAGTCCGGGTTCCTGCTCTGGCATATGCTACTCATCTGTTCATCCTCCTCGTGTTTATTATTAGTCTTCCCTCCAGGTTTAGTTCTCACCTGTAGCCAATGTATGCATTGAATTCCTATTTAAGCCTTGGACTTTTCCCTTTGTCTTTGTGTGTTATCTATTGTTACTACCAAGACGCTACGTTCTGTGTTCTCCGAGTCTTGTGTTCTCTGCATCTTGTGATCTTTGAGTCTTGTGTTCTTTGCCTTGCTTGCCCATCGTAGCCTTTTGTTTATCCAAAGTAAAACACGCTGTGAGAGTTTGTATCCAATACCTTGTTTCAAGTCTACATTCCTGGCAAAATCAGTTTGGCTTGCCCAACAAGGAACTCGCAACATGATAAAAATATCTCCCCTCAGCTCATGACAGAAAGCAAAACGGAGAGAAAGACTCAACAGACAAAGAGGGAGTGAAGAAGAGTGATTAAGGGAGAGGGAAAGAGAGAAGTGGAACTCTTCTTTTCATTTGATATTAAGACTTTCAGTATGACTTCCATTCCAGCACTATGTTTCCTGCGTAACTGGAGGCATTGTACAGTCAGTATCATCAGAGTGAAGAGATCTGCAATAGCACAAATTATTAAAATTCACACATCCATAATAACAGTAGAATAACCAAGTATGATATGGCAGATGGGTTTATTTATTTTTCTGTTCACATTCCTTTTTTCAGAGATGTTTCTACATTACTATTGTTTCTAATAGGATGTGTAAAACTTCTTCACAAACATTTCCTTCCTCTGTTCTCTTTTGTGGATTTTTCTTTCCTCAGGGCCTTCTTGGTTAAGACTGGATTCTAAGCTTGCTTTGTTAGCCTTGGGTGTGGAGCCACTTGTCCATAGTGCTGCAGAATCCAGCACATACCACCAGAACAGCACAGCACAGAGAAGAGAGATAGAGACAAAGTATGGGAGAGAAGAAATAAAGGGAACAACAAGCATTCACTCTCTCTCTCACACACACACACACACACGCACACACACACACACACACACACACACACGCACACGCACACGCACACGCACACGCACACACACACCCAAGAAGCACCCAATATTGCATGCTTTTTCTTGGATGCTGTATGACTACATTTGCCTGTTCATCAGACCCTCTGAGCAGTATGTCTGTGACGATGAGAGACAGAGTAGGATCGCGCATCATCATACAATCACAGGCCCATTAAGGCCGACACAAACAAAAAACATATAGAATGATTCAGATGGTTACGTTTTCAAGTTGTACTTGTATGAGGGCCATACATCAAGAGGTGTCTTGGCTGGAAAAAAAATGCTGCAGAAAAGATGTTGACTGACAGGTTAGGGAGGATGGGATTGAGTACATCACAACCCTGAGAATGGGCAATTTATGCGGGCTATTCCCTTATCTACAGTTGGGACTCTAGCAGGTTACGTTCACGGATAAAGCTGTCAACAAAGCATGAAATGAGACCCACACCGCTGGGAACCTGCTGGGAAAGCCTGACCTTCTCTAATGGAAGAGACTGATCACTGTTGGGTGAAAATTCACACTCAAAGTTTTATGTCAGCAGAGATAACCACATAGTGGCTTTCCCACATCCGAGGTCATCTTACTATGCTTTTTGCAATGTAATGCATCAGCAAGGCAGAAAAGAAGGACTACTAGTTCTTCTTATCAGCCCTCGCTAACACACACACAGAAGGTAAACTTTTTAAGCACACATACAGAGTTAGAAACGTCAGCAATTAAGAATGAAAGACATAAAAGACAGAAACGTCATGTTTCAGCTCACAAAGGCATATGATTATAACACATACATACTTGATTAAAGTCAGAGTTTCACATTTCTCTATCAATCACATTTTGATCTGACTTCCTATTGTCAGACTTGTATAAATATTAAATAATACTATGTATGTCTCATTTAAAAACACGGAATCTGATTTTTTTTATTGTGTTTTGGCCAAGGGCGGTTAACAAGTTAATGCCTGCTTCCTCTTCCACCTTATCTATTCAGAACAGTTGTGTAAGTGGTCATGTAAAGATGAAGTGAATGTATAAAGACTTGAGTATTTTTAATTCAGCTAAGAAGAACAGGGCTGAGCAGGCAAGAATCCCCTCTGACTTGCAGGACAAAATAGGGAAATAGGGAATCCTGAGTTTAGGTTTAGGTTTCCCTTTATCTAATGGTGTATGTGTCAGCGTGTTTGTGTGTGTGTGTGTGTGTGTGTGTGTGTGTGTGTGTGGTGTGTGTGTGTGTGTGTGTGTGTGTGTGTCTGTGGGTGTGTGTGTGTGTGTTAGGTGTGCGTGTGCGTGTGCGTGTGCGTGTGTGTGTCTGCCTGTCTGAGTAGGAGGGCCATTCCGCTTCGTTTTACTACACTCAAGAGAGGAACATTATTTAGAAGAGGGCCAGTTGTCCTTTCTTTGCATTGTGGCACTCACCACCCATGTTTTTGGTACAAACTTCTATAAACAAGAGTAAGCTTGTCCTGTTTACAGACAAAGGAGTTTATTAAAAGTACATGCTCAGGGAGTAGATTTTGTTCTCGACTGAGGTTCTCAAACGTCGTCTTCTGAGTCACAGGATTGTCACTGGGAGAGAAAGACACACACGTTAGAGATTGGGATGATCCTAGGTGAGGATGACATTATTAATTATTAATCTCTGAGATTCGTCTTTAATTTTCTAGGTTCACTTTTTCATGTCGCACTGTAATGTATCTCTCTCTATCTCTGTCTCTCTCTCTCTCTCTCACACACACACACACACACACACACACACACACATACATATACACATGCATGCACACACACACACACACACACACACACACACACACACACACACACACACACACACACACACACACACACACACACACCTCACCTTTAACTGTCAAATTTTTCAGACTGTTTTGAGTTGGCCTCCGCTCCCAGGCTCTCCAGTTGTATACCGAGTTTTTGGAGCGCTGCCATTGCCTGGCGTGTCCTGAAAAGACAGACACACACACACACACACACACACAAATAAGAAGGTTGAAGCCAGCCTGTCAGCCAGCTCAGGGACTACTATACATTACTCTTGTAGACTACATTTTCAAAGCTACACCCTCTTGTTCAGAAAGCACAGTTGTTTGCCTATGCAAACACATTTCTTCATTATGGAAAAACAGACTACAACTAAAGCAAAAAGACATCCATTAATCTTGTGTCCACTGAGGGGTCAGGTCAACCTTGCCAGCTCTGGCTAGTTACCGCCCAACAACACTCCTCACAGAGGTATTTCCAGGGTAGGTCCACCACTGAAACTCAGTGATTTCTATAAAAAACGTCATGAGGTATTCAGGGACCCTCAAGAACAATGGATAGCATTGCACAAACACACACACACGCACACGCACACGCACACGCACACGCACACGCACACGCACACGCACACACAAATAAGAAAATGGAAGTCTGCCTGTCAGCCAGCTTAGGGACTACTTTATATTACTCTTCTAGACTACATTTTCAAAGCTACAACCTCTTGTTCAGAAAGCCATCAGATCTCTTCATCATGGAAAAATAAATTACAACTAAACCAAAAAGACATCAATTAATCTTGTGTCCGCTGCAGGGTCAGGTCAACCTTCCAAGCTCTGTCTGGTTTACCTGCAGACCACCGCCCAACAACACTACTCACAGAGGTATTTCCAGGGTAGGTCCACCACTGAAACTCTCATAAAAAGAAATAATGGATAGCATTGCACACACACACACACACACTGTAAACCCAGACAGTTCTACTAACTCATTAACATTATGTATTCAGTACTTAAAACCTGGTATTTAGTTGACCCAACTTAAAATGTATTAGTTTTCTGAGTAAGTGAAGACATTTTAATTGTATTGGAATGTATTTGTTTGAGTAAACATTGCCTGATAACTCAAATGTTTTTAGTATCTGACGTCATCAACGTCGTTGACAACACCATTGCAAAGCTCTTGTGATGAGCGATGGAGACAGCAGACTTAAGGTAGAGGAGTTGTTTAGTAATCCAGAGGTTGGAAGGTTGCTGGTTCGATTCCCCACTCCTCCTTACCAAGTGTATAAGTGTGAACCCCTAAACTGCTCATGATCTATGAATGCAAAATTCCTTGTAAATTGCTTTGGATAAAAGTGTCTGCTCAATCACAGATGTAAATGCAATGGCAACACTTGGAAGGCGGTCGACCAATGACAGTTCTCTCTACAGTAAGAGCCTGCGAAAGAAGTTGGAACGTAAGGAAGATACCCTTTCAAAAACTTGTAAGGGCGTAATAATTAGTTTGTGAAAGACCCAGAGAAACACAAATATCCGACGAGGCAAAATCCTTTACGATTTTGGGATAATATGAGTTCAGAGGACTACAAAATTATGAAAATGATAACAAAATGAATCAGTATAATTTTTAAGTTAAGTTTACTTAAAAAGAAAATATATATATGTACTCAAATTTTATTATGTAATTGGTTACATCAAAAGTTTTAAGTACTCTGAACTTGTTCAGGTTTACAGTGCACACACACACACACACACACACACACACACACACACACACACACACACACACACACTAAATACAAAAATATTATTTTCCCACACACCTACGGTAACCAGGGGCGGACTGGCCATCAGGGAAACCGGAGGAATCCCCTGTGGGCCGACAGGGTTTCACAGATGAGGTAACGTTCCCTACAAGCTAGCCTAGCTAACGTTAGGTAGATAAATGTCCAAAATTGAGACTGTTATGATCTGGTAAAATAAGCAAGCTGGCGCTGTTGTCATCATCGAGATTATTTAATTTAACACGTTAGCCGTAGTCACTTGGTTACAATCGATGAGCAAGCTATCCATGGTGGTAGTTGTAAAGAGGTCAATCTTATAATTTTGTAATAACTTATGTCAAATAAGTTAACCAGTTAGCTTGTTATGTTAAAATCACTTTGTTACACACAACACTAACATTATAAACAATGATAATATGTTATCTAGATTAGATAGTGAGGTAATAATAACACATGAGTATACTGATATTGTTTTTTATTACCATGTGACTATAATGCACTATAATGGTGGCAGGCCATTTCTTCCAACGAACTTGCCCACAAATGAGTATACTGATATCTTCCAACGAACTTGCCCACACATGATACTGATATTGTTTTTTATTACCATGTGACTATAATGCACCCAGGCTGGCAGAATTAGTGTAGGTTCTGTTACTTAACTTATTGTTTTGTTATACACCTTCAACACCCCTACACACACACACAATCACACACCCAGCATGCAACACTACTGATACCACTGATGTGCCGTCGTATGTTCTATTCTGTTCATTTCTACAATATAGTTCATACTAATTCTACCCTCTGATTCCAGTTTCTTTATTATGTGGACATTCATTCCTTAAGGTATTGAGTGGGCCGCACGCCTTGTATTGAGTGGGCAGCGCACCGTGTACTTAGTGGGCCGCACGCCTTGTATTGAGTGAGCCGGTCTAACAGTAACCCCCGGGCCACTTCTTCCCCCCAGTCCGCCCCTGACAGAAACCAAGACATTTTAGTCACGAAGCAGCATTAGTCACAGTTAAATTACAACTCCACACCTCTCTGTGGTGACATGAAACGTGAAAACGGGAGTCAAATTCCCGCAAGTGCTGAAGCAAATGTTTCTCAAAGGGTGGCAGGCCATTTCTTCCAACGAACTTGCCCACAAACACACCAGCACTTCCTCTCTCTTGGGTCAATTAAAATACAAGATGTCCACCACTGATCTGTTGTCAATATTTTCTGCCAGTAAATGTGGATAATAAACTGATAATGTTTGCTAAGTGCATCAGTCTCTGTCTATGTGGGTTCACTAATTGTGTATTAACTGATGGGACAACGTCAGAACTATTACAGATTTGCTCTTGCAATGGCTATTATTGAAGTAGCATCAACTTACTGCGTGTCGAACCCTGAGAGAATGGAAGCATGAATGAGTTTGTGAAAAGGTTTTCGAACTGCATTAGCTACAACATACACGCCACACACAAACACACACAAGGCACACGGCACACACACACACACACACACACACAAACACTCACATATCGGCCACTTCCTGGACCTCCTGCTTGAGCTGCAGGAGCTGGACGCTGCTGCAGCCCTCCTCATTCCTGTTGCCACGCTGGGCCGAGATCAGGTCCTCCACCTGCCGCTGGAAGTCCTTGAGCACGCGCAGCGCCTCCTTCTGCTCCTGGCGCTCCTCCAGGTGGGCCATGCGGAGGCGCTCCACATCTGCCCTGCAGGTGGACAGAGAGGAGGAGATGTGGCGAGGGAGGAGTGAGTGGGGACACTACATCCATTTTTTTATCATTCTTATCTGTTTTGTTTCCCTTTGGAACTTGTTGTTCCTGTTGCTGTAGCAGTTGCAGTAGTCGCCCTTCCTTTCCCCTGAGAACAAGGGCAAGAGCATCATCCCAACCACCACAGCTAGTGCTGATGGATGTGCTGTGTGAAACACAGAGCTGCACAAATCATAGAGTCAAACAGGCTAAGAAGCTAATGTTGTTGTTCACCTTCTCACTCCATAGTGGAGACATAGGCCATCGATAACGAGTTTCCACCGGATTTGGTATCTACTTGTTCTCAATGTTTCAGTAATCCAGTAAATCCACTGAGCGAGGGATTGGTTCACCGAGCTAAAGAAGTTATAGCCCTCTTGAATTTATGTTGTTGTTGACGTTCCTCTTTTCTAAGACACGGGGCTAGAGCATCAGGTGACGATGGAGGAAGTCAGGAGAGGAGAGGGAAGGGGATTGAGTGGAGCACAGAGCTACATCTGTCTTAGAGCCCCTTTGAACTTGTTGTTGTTTTTGTTATTGTTGTTGTGGCTCAGTTCAGTGGTGGCCTACGTCAACTTCGAACCCTCAAACCCTCTGAGGAAGGAACTCTACTGCTTTAGGCCACACTGTCGGAGTCCTCCTTGTGGTAGCCTAGGTAACGGAGAACTGTTCCTACTCTATGGCGTGCTTGTTTGCGTAAGCCTGTTATGCGTGTGAGAAAAATAACGGAAGGAAGTGAGACGTGACAGAGAAGAAGAGGAACTATCCGTGTATCAAAACACACAATCGTTCACACAGCATTACTGACCTTTCCTCTCATCACAAGCTTATCTCACGTGGTCCCATTTACAATTTACCAGATGCTTTTATCAACTTACAGCAATGTATACATTTTCAGCAAACATACAGAATATATTTTCATCAGTCTGTGTCCACCCTAGGTTTTAAACCCGTATTCTTATTAGTTTTGCGACCATTTTGCACTACAAGTTCTTCTGTCAACTAAAGGAGGAACACAACCCCATATTCTACCCCCCCGGGGTCCACACCTAAGCTCAGTGATGGCGCTGAAGGCTGCTGTCCGCTCCTTGGCTCTCTGGGCACAACTGGGCATGTCAGTGGGCAGGGCTGCCTGGCAGCACTGGCCTGGGTTGAGGCCGTCCGTCAGGCAGGTCTTGCTGGTCACCGGGTGCAGAGCTTTGCAGAGGGAATGGTGGTGGTGGTGGTGGTGATGGTGATGGGCATTGGCAGAGGAGTGAGCCCCACTGTGGTTTGGATCGGCGTCCACTGCGCCAGCGTAGAGGGGGTGGAACTGCTGGGGGGGTAGTGGTGGGGGCGGGGATGGATCGGGCATGGCATCTCGAACGTGGTGGCTGCTGCTCTGGGCTTCAACCAATCGGATGAGGAGAGTCCGCAAGGTCTCCTGAGGGGGTTGTAAGTAGGACAGAGACGACTTGAAACCACTTTCTCATTTACACTGTTTATTTGAAAAAGTTGTGATTTACATCTCACACCGATACATATTCATCACATTACGTATAGCACATCAGATATTATATTTACAAGGTAGGCATGTATTCAAAAGTATATAGTAATGTAAATGGGCTTAACAAAATATCTTGTTTTAGTAATTCTGCCTCATTTAAAGTCCAATAATCATTCTAAATGAATCTCAGTTAATGAATCCTGAAGCAGTGACGGGCAGAAGCTCCCAACCATTCATCTCTCTCACCTGCACACACTGCATGCTGCCGTGAATGAACTCCATCTTCCATTTCACGCTCTCGCTCTCTTTCTCTACTCCCCTGCATTCCTCCTGTGGGCCAACAAAAACAAGCAGCATTCAACTCCCCCCTATTCACTCCTTCTCGCCATTTTCTCTCTCACAGCAGGAGAACGGGGTTCTGAGTCTTCTGAGAACGGGGTTCATTTAGGATGGTGACAAAACAGGCTTATGTAATCGTCTAGCCATTACAGATGCAGGCTTCAAATGAGAAAGGGGCAGTCAGATGAGTGGTTCAATGTGTTGGCATGAAGCCATGCTCAGCTCTCTCCAAGCAGTGGCTCTGATGGTTAAGTCATGGAATGTAAGATCATGACGGCCCCCTGAGAAGAGTTTGAGTTCCCACAATCCTTCTTTTTCTTTTTCTGTAAGGAGGCTCATTATGGAAGAGAATAAAATCAAAAGCTGTGTTTATAATGCATTTCACTGCTTGGACTCAAAGCACCAAGGATCACACCTCTAACAAAATCAAATTCACAACCCCAAATTGTACATGGATAGACTTTCTCCTTGAAACCTTTCAAACCCTAGCACTAATTCAATGACCAAAGGAAATTCACAGTAATGCTATATTTTGTGGGAATGCTTGTATGTGAATAGGTAACTTTATGTGATATTGGGTGAATTAGTTTAAATTTAGAGACAGAAGATAGATGTTGTTTGAAACAGGGGGGATGGACTCAGTTGATTCAAGGGAAAATAAGGCGTGGGTTATTAGGTCCAATACAGCATTCTGTATGGCTAAGGTCAGATGAGAGGTCAGAGGTTTAATTGGCTAACGGGGTCAGCCAACCAGGGCTGTTGTGGGAGTCTTAGATGAACTTTTAAATACAGTGACGCAGGTAATATTCATTAGATCGCCCCTCTCTATTGCTGTTTAAAGTATGCAATACATTTGGCTTTGAGAACTTCACATTCGTCGTTCAACTCCTAATTGCTGAGAACACATACTAGGTGTGTGTGTTTAGATGTGACAATTTCTACTTAAACACTGTTTGGGGAGTGCTTGAAAAAGAAGAGTGGCCAAATATAATCTGGAGAATTTACAAAATGGCAAAAAAGGCAAGTTGACCAACATACCTTATATTGAATATGTATCTACATACCATATCTATAACTTTTTGACATGACATGAAAATAGAATGTCCAAACACATTATAGCACATTGGGACATAAAGCAACATATATACATGTGTGTGTGTGTGTGTATAACCTCTATACGTATGTTATGGTATAACATACATAATATCTAGCACTATGAGTGTGGTGAATGAGAGTTTATGCCTTAGCATTGAGTGCCTTATCTGCCAACTACCTCTGGTTTTCTATGTGATTGTATTACCCATTAAGTCCTATTAGCTGCAGTCTCTTTATCATCTGTCTCAACAAGCTTGTTTAGATGTAATGTAGCTTTCCACTGACCTCCAACATATACAGGCAGTGCGTGATCTCAGAGGATACCAGACTCTTTGGCAGTCTATGAAAATCCTGTAGGGAGAACAAAAGGACAAGAGAAGCAAGCTTAAACTCTGTATTTCTGTCACTACGTGCAATGTATACAATATAGAATGAAATAAAAATGGGAAGTATGTAGTAATTCTGCTGACCGACACAGAAATGTTTAGATACTCTGTTCAAAACCGTTAACTTACAGTGAGTTAGATCACTGTAGATGGAAAAATGCTGGACAGACAAATTAAATGATATGCTTGAATAAGAAAAAGTATTCTTATTTTAGCAGAACGTTTATTTAGATCATTTAGTTTTTTTGACTTGTAGACTTCTTACTATCTCTACAAAAGGCAAACATAGATGTAACTGTTCCAGAAGAGTTGTTTCACCTTTTACAGTACTGCTCTATATGTAAGTAATAATAATAATAATAGGGACATCTATTGTGAGAGGCAAACCGACATATGAACGCTGCCTTCAGATACTTGGCTTGGATTGACGTATTTCCAAGATGCAATGGCAGAGGAGAATGTTACCGTAAATGCAAAGTTTAAACATGCAAAAGTTTGACACCAAATGCAGAGGACAGAATGGATAAGCATTAGGGCTACAGCAGACTTCTAGTGGTATTACAGTACTGTATCTTGTGTTGATGTACTGTATGTCATTTAATGTATTGGGAATACTGCAGTAAATACGTAGCATATTCATGCCTTTTTGTTGTAGTATAGTAAGCCTATATATAGTGCAGTAACACGTGCAATTTTAGCATATGGCTGTAATGAAACATACTGCAGCATTTTAGAATTATTTGTTTACTGTAATATTACAAACTTTATTACTGTAGTCCAAAGAAGTTTGTGTGTGGGACCCACTGTGGGTGTGTGTTTTACACTTCAGTAATCTATGCCAAACTGAGGACACAGCAACATGCAATACATGCAATTGGCAATGCTTCAAGTTGTTAGTGTTTTTAGGTCATTGTACTCTGAGAGAGAACATGTGCTAAAGTTACAGCAGCATCGGTTGTGTTTTGGTGGTTGTAGTGCATTTTCACCAAAGGTAACTGATATGCGAAGGTGTGTGTGTGTGTGTGTGTGTGTCTGTAAAGCCCACTGTGTGTGTGTGTGTGTGTGTGTGTGTGTGTGTGTGTGTCTGTAAAGCCCACTGTGTAAAGTGTTTGGGAAAAGTGTTCGTGGTATTGATACAAGAGTTAAAATGATTGGAAGAAAACCAACATTTCCATCATGATTCCAGCACAATCATTTAACAGTAATATTTGATCTTTATTTCTGAGGAGTGAGTGGTGAGCCTCCATCCCTCACTTTTCACACAAACCTCTGACACACCTCCGACACACACCGCTGACAAACCCCCCCCAACACACACCTCTGACACACACACCTCTGACACACACCTCTGACACACACCTCTGAGGCTGTGACTGTGACCAACCTGCAGGTAGTTGGAGTCTTCATAGACAGAAGCAGCAGTGTCATCCATACATTGGTGTTTTTTCCCAGCCTGACCAATGAAGGGCAGGGGCATAGCTCCCTCCTTGTCCTCTTCCTGCTCCCCCTTCACCTCTCTGCCTTCCTCTGTACTCTCCCCAATATCCGAGGCATCCACCCACCTCTCTTCCTTCTCCTCATCCTCAGCCGACACAACCCCTGCTTTGGGTTTCTTGTCGCTGCTCTTGCCCTCCCCTGCTGCAGGCCGCTCCAGTTCAATGGAGATCTTGCTGCCCTCGTGGCTCTTTGGGGTGATGTCCATGTTGCTCTGAAGCTTGTCTAGATAGTGAATAAATGGCACAGAGCCAAACAAGACAATAAGTAGTAACTAGTGTGTGTGTGTGTGTGTGTGTGTGTGTGTGTGTGTGTGTGTGTGTGTGTGTGTGTGTGTGCGTGTGAGTGTGTGTGTGTGTGTGTGTGTGTGTGTGTTAGGGTGTTGTGGAGATGAGTCACATGTGAATGTTATTAGCTAGGTGAGTGCAGATGCCCGCTAGATACAGCAACCCAGCCTATTGCTTGAATTGTGGAGATTTCGCGCTGGCATTCCCTTATTATCAGGTAATGCTAGAACCACCTTTAGATTGGCTTTTAAGAAATGCAGTCTCTATCAACTGCTTTCTCTACTTCTCCCTTTCCTTTAATATCCTAGTGTTCAGGGTATAATACATTACAATATTAGGAGCAGATGATACTACATGATAAAATAACAGAACACATGTCCATCCCTGACCAAAGATGGACAGTTCACTTCACCTGGTCCCCGGGCACTACATGCTGCCCACTGCTCCTGGGGGGTCCTTGAGGAAGGACGCTCCAGGATGGGAAAAAAGCAGAAAATAAATTCACCGCGACCTCAGGCCTGCCTGCGTGTGTGTGTGTGTGTGTGTCCTGTGTCGCCTCCACATGTGTGTTCCAGGGTGTCGTGTGTGCCATTAAAAACCTGACAAAGGTCTTAATTATTAAACTGGTTGTTCTGTATTTACGCCTGGTTTGGCTTCTTGCCACTTTTTTTTTTTATTAAACATTCCAAAGTATTCTCACACCTTTTGTTATATGTGTGAGTAATCTATCTACATATATCATGTTTACATTAACCTCCTCATGATTGGTCATCTCAGTCACTTTTAAAACAGTTAAACAGTTTCTACAATCGCAGATAACAGAATAAAACACACGCATTCTCTGGAGTTTCTCTGGAAATGCAGTTGACTCATCTCAAGTGTGTGGGGGGGGGGGTCTGCCCACTCACACTTCCTCTCTCTCTCCCTCCCACTGCCTCTCCCTCTTTTTAACGATGCATTTATTTTCCAGTAAGTTTGATGTCCTACCTCTGAATTTCTGTACGCTAGAAGGAAACTAAGTCATGGTTGTTTACAAAGCACCAGTACCCTCTGCATTTTTCTTTGTAGTACAACTTCTGTCAAAGACTCACGTGTATCTCTCTCTCTCTCTGTGCGTGTGTGTGTGTGTGTGTGAGAGAGAGAGAGAGAGAGAGAGAGAGAGAGAGAGAGAGAGAGAGAGAGAGAGAGAGAGAGTGTGTGTGTCTATGAACAGGAACTCTATTTGAATGTGGCCAATGAAACAGACATCACACACGTGGTAACGCTTATGACAGACTAGGCTAAATACAACATAGTGTAGATACTGTTTATCTTCAGATCCTGTCCTTAGGCCTATATGTTTTCTGATCTTGTATCTTTTTATTTCGCCCTCACCTATATCATTTTCCATTCCACTCCCATTTCAAGGATTGTGTGTGTTTGAATTTGATAACAAGGCAAGCACATAGTTCGGGAGAAGAGAGGGAAGTCTCTAACTGGACAATACAAACACGGGGAGGGAAGTCATCGTGATGTTGATGGTGTTGTACCTGAGTGTAACGGCATTGCCCCCTCCAGGCTGTCGGCGGAATCGCTGCTAAGTGCAATGTTAGAGTTGGGATGTGCATTGTGGAGAAGGTCTGTTGAACCGAAGGAGCGACGAAGACCTCTGTCATGTGATTGCACATAAGAGTTGAGTCTGAGAGAGAGGAAATAGGCTACATTATGTCTGAAGTAGTTGACAATCACGTTCACAATGGACCATGTTTTGGGAGACGTTTCTAGAATGCTGCTCCCACTGGTTTCGCAAATATGCGGTATTGTAGGCTAACATTCTCCATAAATGTACTGCAATAATGTAGAGATAGCGAACACATATGACATTAAACCTAAAATCTTTAAATCTTAGTGTGAGGGTTGTTACAAAATTGTTAATAGTTCTTAATAGTTAAATGGTATGTGTAAAACTGACTAAACTGATTGTAAAGGACTGTATAGGTTGTAGGGTAGATGTGGTAGTGTCGCCCTGGTGTGTTGGTAAGAACACAGTCAGAATGCAGTCTCAAGGATCTTTATCTTTGTCTTTATCTGTTTGTGTTGTGTTTATGTTTGTGTTTGTGGTCTATCAAAAGAAATAAGGTACAAATTATACATTAGTATAAACATATCTCTGACACACACAGCAAATAAGTTATGACAGTAAATAGTGGTGATTACACTATGTGATTTTACCGCCATCTAGTGGTCATTTAAATGCGCTTTAGTAATCTAATTATAGCTTAACTGCCATTAACGGGCATATTCGCGGTAGGAATAGAAAACCTAATTATGCTACAAATAATAGTACAAGAAAGCTTATAACTATTACACAGGTCCAACATAGTTACTAACATTAATAATAGTTCAACTAAACTTTGTTTAGAGTAGCCAGACATCTCCACATATTAACTAACATATTAACTAACACTTATATCTTAACTGCTACCTAAACTAACGTTATTAAAGTACAGAATTACACATTATACATTATATAATAGGAAATAAACACAGACTTACAGTTCGTCAGTGGAGCACAAACATGTCTGAAGGATAATATATAACAGAATATACTACTAAACTGTACACCAACAGCCAAACTAACACCGTGCAGACTCTTCAGGTTTTTGCCGTGAACTAACTCAAAACACAGGAGGTTGCTGTCCAACGGATTTCTGCGCGTGCACAATCTGCAAAAGTCTCTGGTCTTTCTAACAGTATGCATATATAGATAAGGTTATAGGCCAACTCATTTCGCACTGGTTACAAAACACAATTCAATTCCACCTCTCTCTCAAAAATCTCTATGCATTTACTTCGTCAAATTGTTTATTCATAGATATTCTCCTTAAAACCTTTTAAAGCCTTCAAGTGCTTGAAAAAGAAGAGCGGGCAACCATAATCTGGAGAATTTCCAAAAGGGCAAAAAAAGACAAGGCAAGTTAACCAATTAGCTTAATATTCATATTGAATATTTATCCAAATACTACTTTTTGACATGAATGAAAAAAAATAAAAAGATGAATGAAAAAAATGTGTGTGTGTGTGTGTGTGTATAAACTCTATAGCACTGTGATATATTTAGCGCTATAGGTGTCTTTTTTTTGCCCGCTCTTCTTTGCATTGAGAGTGCTTAGCGATGTTTGTTACCGATGGGATGATAGTGGCTTCACTGCGGGAATGGGGTTCTCTCGGCTTCCTCTGGGCACATTGTCATTTGCCTGCCTCAGCTCTGGAGACATGTAGATGGTTTTGCTCTCGGCTTGCTCCGCCATCTCTGTCGTTTTGTCCATGGTGACAGAGACACTGTTCACAACAAGCGTGGTCTTCTGAAACTTGTGTGGCCGATTCGTTGCTAAAACCACAACAGCAGCCTAACAATCAAACACACTCTGACGACAAGACAGTCGTCCTACGCCTACGTGTCTTCCATGACGCAATAAAGCTGACAGGCTGAGTGAAAAAGTGTCGCTAAAGAAATCAATGTGAAGGCAGCATTTACATTTTGTGACATAAGTTCATAAGTTCAAGACATATTTTATGTCGAGTATATGTGCAAAGAGCCCTCCAGTGTATCTAGAACCTAGAGTCTAGAACAGAAAGTTTTGACATATTAAGGTTGACCTAAACACTGCAACCGTCTGGGGGCAGTCTCGTCAAACATAGAATAAAAACGCAGGCGTTGACAATAGTAGGTTACTGTTTTGTAACCTCAATGACTTCTTTCATTATCCAGCGTAGGCTAATGCACGGTGCAAACAACGCGTGCACATAACATATAGCATAGTGTAAAGCAAGGAAACACTCTAGTCACTTTTGAATCATCTAGGCTACTATCGTTTCATAGCTGACGACGAAAAACCTCTATATTGAACGTTTGAAAAGTAATTTGACGGAAACGCTACTTGTACCCCAAGTTTGAATAAACCCTGTTTAGCCATCATTAGAAGTGACTTTAAAATGTGTGCCCTGCTTGAGGAGCTTTGCAGAAGGTATCCTGATGCATTGACGTGTAGCACCTGTCGAGATGAAAACTGCTCACATAAGTGTTAGCATTTGAGATTAACAACTAATATCAATTAAATATAGGGGACACTGATTTAAATACATATACGTGACATCACATACATTTAGACATCACAAATCAGAAACGTTGGCTTTCAGAAAGCACGCAAACAAATACATAGAGACAAAGGCTGCCGGGGCTTTCCTCTTCTCCTTTTTTGTGCAGTGTCAGAGAAACAGGAAGTGCTGTTCACACAAGCTATTAGACGACCTCACAAATCAAATGACCCACTGAACGAGGGCGAGAGTGAACGTGCGGAGGGTGAGACTACCAATGCAGAGGCTACTAATTTCCTTTCACCGTCGCAATGGAGCTGTTTGAGGAGGCTTTAATGTACCTACAAATTGAGAATGTTGCCGGTGCGTAATCAAATGGTTTTAAATTATATCTCTCTCTCTCTCACACACATACACATACATACACACATTCATGTGTGTTTGACAAAAAAGACAAATAACAAATGAGGTATGAATGGATGGATGCATATTCTTGGAATTGTTATTAATTCAACAGTCGGACCAGCAGGTTCGGACCTCTTGGAAGAAGTCTTTACAGATGATAGTTTTGATCAAAGCCCCCTGCAGACAGGTCCCTTCACACTTCCAGATGTAGGGGTGAGTAATGTCTTTATTTTGATAAACTTGATGGTGAGCACACACACACACACACACACACACACACACACACACACACACACACACACACACACACACACACACACACACACACACACACACACACACACACACACACACACACACACACACACACACGCACAAACACACACACATTGATAAGGTAATTGGTTTTAACCACTTAGAACTTGGTTGGTTCTTGAGGGTATATTTTTTGCAGAAGGTGTGAATTGTGATGGAAGTGGTGAAGGTAGGGATTAGCTGGTTATGTTTTTGGCGAATTTCGGGGAATTATTTGGTGAAGTGTCTCATTGGTGAATTACTGTGTTTTTGCAGACCAAAAGCACATCCGAATATCTGCTGGAGAAAAGATTGGTGGTCCTAAGAGGTATACTGAATAGTGAACAGCTTTACCTGAATGAACTGGAAACACTGTTGATGGTGAGACACACACACACACACACCCACACACACACACACACACACATGCAAAGATGCACTGAGGTAAATACATTCAATTATGGACACACACACAACATAAATCTGCACACCACAATATGAAAAGCTAAATTTAACATGGGTATGCCTCTAGTAAAACTGCTATGACAAGATCAAATGCAATCTAATGAATTCACAATCTATCCAATCTATCACCACTGTTCTTTCTCTTTATATTTTCACTTGCAATGTTTGTCGTGCAAATTGTCTGTGAAGTTTGGCACATGGCGTTGGACTGTTCCTTCCTCATTTGTTGGCATTGAAAGCATATTCGCCCTGGTGACTATAATTACACTAATAGTTTATCCACTGATTTTCAGCATCATTTATGGAGCTGTGTGTGAAAAAAAAAACTGAAAAAAGAAGCAGTTGCATTCAAACCACAAAATCTAATTGTGATCCGGATGATATGTCATCCTTGACACAAGCCTTGGACCCATCCAGTGGCGCAGGTTTGATTTGGAAAGTGATGGGGACATAAATATGAGGGTTTACTATGCCTGAGGTGCTTGTCCTTGGTGATGGTCCCAAATCAACCTGACTAAATCATTATTTGATGCGCAGTATATGAAAAAAATATTTTCTTATAGTAGTATATTATACATTATAAGCCAGTGATTCTAAAATACATACAACAAAACATCGCTAGACCTTTTGTGATGCACATATATATAGTGTATTACAAGTGTACTCTATAAATATTTAAATGTGTTAACTCTAAGCACTTATTATGGTTTATTAATCCTATTGGTAATGTTTGATACATATGTAATGTGTTATGACACTAACTTCAATAACTTATTATGGTTCCTCCTATTAAATCCTATTAATGATGTTTTATAAATATTTGAAGCAGGAATACACTTTTTGTCAACACCAATGTTAACTGGTCACCCCTCTCTCCTCTTTAACCTAGGCTCTGTAGCACCCTCTCTCTCTCTCTCTCTCTCTCTCTCTCTCTCTCTCAAACTAGCATCCTGGAAGCAATTAGTATTCCTGCTTTTCTAAGTAACACAGTTGGGCTCAAAGCTGGTGGTGAATTTTTACTAAACTCCACCCACTGCATAATTATAAAATAAAAATAAAAACTAAGGAGCGGTATGGTCTTCACTGCAGAACACAAGATCCAGGGGTTGGATCCAGATTCAATTCTTTATATTGCCTACTCTGATCCAGCAGATTACCCAGCATACAGCATTTGTAAAGTTGCAGCCCGTCGCCCTGCGGAACACACTATAAGCTGGTCAAGATCAACTACTACACTTATGTTGATGTAAGCAGAGACAGTAAAAGGGAGGCAAATCACTGATTGGGAAAGTAAACAGGAAATATGGGGGAATCCGTATTGCTAAATATGGCTGATTTTGAACTGGAAGTCCTGTTCTTTATTACAAACTTGACAGCCAGGTAGCTTTCTTCGATCAAGATCTAACTGGTGAATAAGAGTGAGTGATTTAGAATGAATGACAGAGGGAGAAGCACAACTGGTTAAGAGTGGAGGAGGGTCAGCAGCAGTAACGGGTTAAGGATGAGCAGTCTAAACATGTGAATGAGTAGTAAATGGGCATTCATTCATTATGCACTTGTCAACGAATCCTTTCGTTATGCACCTGACAACGAAGCCAGAGCTGGTAGCTTAAGGCAAGTTAAATGTCACAGTCTAGTTCCTTGTGGCACTCTGCCCATGACCAACTTCTGTATTTTCCCTTGAGCTCTTCCCTTTCTGCTCTGGGCTCTTCACGTTGTCATGACCACCAGGGCCGTTTAGTATGCCCCCTCAAATGGACAGAAGGCATCTTCCCTGTTAACTCTCAGTCAATGCCAAGGCACATTTTTGAATATTATTTTAGATTTATGTTATTGGTTTCTATAAATACCTCTCTAATTACTCAACCCACAAAGGAAATGCATATATTGATACGCTTGGAATTTTAATCACATTAGAAGTGGTTTGTTATCACTGAAGCTGGAGAAAGAGGGGTACTGTGAGCGTGCCTGGTGTGTGAGGTAGGAAATGAATGGTAGATAATGTGGTTCCTCTTGTCAACGTCTGTGTGACCACATTTTATTTTAAGTGTGTGTGCAGTGCTATTTTCATTAATTGTGCAATTGGTGTGAAATGGTTCTCACTCTTTCTGACGGCCTCTCTTATGCCTTTGCTTTATAGTTGTTTCTTGTTTATGTAGCCTGTAGTCTTTATGTAGCCTGTAGTCTTTATGTAGCCTGTAGTCTTTATGTAGCCTGTAGTCTTTATGTTGCCTGTAGTCTTTATGTAGCCTGTAGTCTTTATGTTGCCTGTAGTCTTTATGTAGCCTGTAGTCTTTATTTAGCCTGTAGTCTTTATGTAGCCTGTAGTCTTTATGTAGCCTGTAGCCTGTAGTCTTTATGTGGCCTGTAGTCTTTATGTACCCTGTAGTCTTTATGTAGCCTGTAGTCTTTATGTAGCCTGTAGTCTTTATGTGGCCTGTAGTCTTTATGTACCCTGTAGTCTTTATGTAGCCTGTAGTCTTTTTGTAGCCTATAGTCTTTATGTAGCCTGTAGTCTTTATGTGGCCTGTAGTCTTTATGTAGCCTGTAGTCTTTATGTAGCCTGTAGCCTGTAGTCTTTATGTGGCCTGTAGTCTTTATGTAGCCTGTAGTCTTTATGTAGCCTGTAGTCTTTATGTAGCCTGTAGTCTTTATGTGGCCTGTAGTCTTTATGTAGCCTGTAGCCTGTAGTCTTTATTTAGCCTGTAGTCTTTATGTGGCCTGTAGTCTTTATGTAGCCTGTAGTCTTTATGTAGCCTGTAGTCTTTATGTGGCCTGTAGTCTTTATGTAGCCTGTGGTCTTTATGTAGCCTGTAGTCTTTATGTAGCCTGTAGCCTGTGGTCTTTATGTAGCCTGTAGTCTTTATGTAGGCTGTAGCCTGTAGTCTTTATGTAGCCTGTAGTCTTTATGTAGCCTGTAGTCTTTATGTAGCCTGTAGCCTGTAGTCTTTATGGAGCCTGTAGTCTTTATGTAGCCTGTAGTCTTTATGTAGCCTGTAGCCTGTAGTCTTCATGTGGCCTGTAGTCTTTATTTAGCCTGTAGTCTTTATGTGGCCTGTAGTCTTTATGTAGCCTGTAGTCTTTATGGAGCCTGTAGTCTTTATGTAGCCTGTAGTCTTTTTGTGGCCTGTAGTCTTTATGTGGCCTGTAGTCTTTATGTAGCCTGTAGTCTTTATGTAGCCTGTAGTCTTTATGTGGCCTGTAGTCTTTATGTAGCCTGTAGTCTTTATGTAGCCTGTAGTCTTTATGTAGCCTGTAGCCTGTAGTCTTCATGTGGCCTGTAGTCTTTATTTAGCCTGTAGTCTTTATGTGGCCTGTAGTCTTTATGTAGCCTGTAGTCTTTATGGAGCCTGTAGTCTTTATGTAGCCTGTAGTCTTTTTGTGGCCTGTAGTCTTTATGTGGCCTGTAGTCTTTATGTAGCCTGTAGTCTTTATGTAGCCTGTAGTCTTTATGTGGCCTGTAGTCTTTATGTAGCCTGTAGTCTTTATGTAGCCTGTAGTCTTTATGTAGCCTGTAGCCTGTGGTCTTTATGTAGCCTGTAGTCTTTATGTAGCCTGTAGCCTTTATGTAGCCTGTAGTCTTTATGTAGCCTGTAGTCTTTATGTAGCCTGTAGCCTGTAGTCTTCATGTGGCGTGTAGTCTTTATGCAGCCTGTAGTCTTTATGTAGCCTGTAGTCTTTATGTAGCCTGTAGTCTTTATGTGGCCTGTAGTCTTTATGTAGCCTGTAGTCTTTATGGAGCCTGTAGTCTTTATGTAGCCTGTAGTCTTTTTGTGGCCTGTAGTCTTTATGTAGCCTGAAGTCTTTATTTAGCCTGTAGTCTTTATGTAGCCTAGTCTTTATGTAGCCTGTAGTCTTTATGTAGCCTGAAGTCTTTATTTAGCCTGTAGTCTTTATGTAGCCTAGTCTTTATGTAGCCTGTAGTTTTTATGAGCCTATTTTCATTCATTGTGCAATTGGTGTGATACCTTTTTTAGTTTGCAGTCGCATCTTAGAAATTATTCCACAGAATAAATGAATGAATGGCTTAAAACAAATTACACATGTGTTTTGCCCATGGTTTCCCTCCCTCTCATTGTTCCCTTCTTTCTTTCTTTCTTTCTTTCTTTCTTTCTTTCTTTCTTTCCAAATGGAAAACTTGATTCAGTTCAGGGGGGAATGGTGTGTAAGGGAAGGGATAGTTACCATTCATGTTTAAGTTAAGTCTTTCTTTCTGTTTTCCCCTCTTTTCTCTCTCATGCCCGTCTCTCCCTCAGCCCATGAAGGCCCTCAAAGCTACAGCAGGAACCTCCCAGCCGGTCTTGTCCTGCCAGGACATCCAGACGGTGTTCTTCCAGGTGCCGGAGCTGCTGGCCCTCCACAGGGACTTCTACCAGGGCCTTAAGGCCAGGCTAGAGGGGGCCACAGAGCTGGGTGAGGGCCTGGGGAACGAGCAGCACCAGGGGGCCTTCCGGAGCCTCAGTACAGGGCAGGGCATGGGGAACGAGCAGCACCAGGGGGTCTGCCGGAGCCTGAGTACAGAGCAGGGCCTTGGGAACGAGCAGCGCCAGGGGGTCTGCCGGAGCCTCAGTACAAAGCAGGACCTGGGGAACGAGCAGCGCCAGGGGACCTGCCGGAACCTCAGTACAGAGCAGGACCTGGTGGTGGAGCAGTGCAAGGACCACTATCAGTTGTCTGTGGGTGACCTCTTTCAGAAGTTGGTAAGCTTGTGTTGTGATGCCCTGCATGATATAACTATATCACCAATGATATGTTTTACGACTAATGAGCCCTATAGAAATCATGTTTGTGTATGTCTCCTGCCTTTATGCTTTAAGAACAAGTTATCAAGTTACTTGTTTAATGATAAGAATTAAAGACTTCTCAGCAGATTACTGTAACATAGGTGAGTAAGTTGTTATTACTGTACTGTTCATTGAAGATGTTGTACTGAATTTATTCATACAGGTTAGCCAGTTAGCAACGTATCGTGGCTTTGTCGATAACTATGAAAGTGCTGTGGAGATAGTGCGGAGCTGTACCCAGACTGATGAGAGGTTTAGGACACTGGCTGAGGTATGTTGTTTTCACCTCCATACATCTTTCATTCCCTTTATGTTATATCTTCCTCATACGGTATCCCCCCCCCCACAGGATAACACCCAGTCATAGATTCAAGTCTCTCCCTCTTCTGTTTTTCAGAGCATGAAATCAGGGAAAGGATCTGACAACTCCCAGTCTGAATACACATTTGAAGGTACGCAGAGAGATTGTGGAAACAATTGTTGCCATCTGCTGAAAGCTGTTACACTACTCAGATGTTATTGATGTTCCATTACATGTTTTGAAATTTGTTGCAAAACCCAAAAAGGCTTGTTCATGTTGTGGTCAAAACATTGTATCTCCTCCCTCCTCCCTCCCCCTCTCTCTCTCCCTCCACCTCCCCCCTCTCTATCCTCCTCTAGCACTCCTTTACAAGCCCCTGGATCGGGTGACCAAGACCACACTTGTACTACACGTGAGAACAAACTAAACACTTGTCCACCCACCAGTTTCATCCTGTTGTGTTGAGTGATTGCACTTTAATTCCGCTTATCTACGCACTGTCCTCTCTCTTGATCTCCTCTTCTTCCCCTTCTCCTCCTCCCATTTCCCCTTCTTTATTCTCTCCTTTATTCTCTTCTCATCCACTCTCCCCTGGTCCTTTTCCTCCTCCCATTTCGCCTTCTTTATTCTCTTCTCATCCACTCTCCCCTGGTCCTTTTCCTCCTCCCATTTCCCCTTCTTTATTCTCTTCTCATCCACTCTCCCCTGGTCCTTGTAGGACCTACTGAGTCACACTCCTCCTGATCACCATGACAACCCCCTCCTCCAGGAAGCTCTTCGGATCTCCAGCAGCTTCCTGGCAGGACTCAATGAGACGTCCCAGTGCAAGAGAGCTGTCACACTGTCAAAGGGCATGGTGAGTGTGAGGACGCACTTTGGGTTAGATAGAAACCACATTTTTTTGTTGTAGGTTCTCAGCCACTGGCTTCTTGAACATCACACTGTTGAAGATAGTTCTGTGTTATAAATACACGTGGACATTCGATTAAGAACCCTACAATGTAAACAACATCTTTCAAATCAAATGTCATTTAACTCCTGTATGTATTTCTTTAAGAATAGATCTATTTTGAATATGAAATAGGGTTGGTAGACCTCGTGATTGACAGTAGTAGGTATTTAAGAAGTGAGATATAAACCATAATGGTATACGTGACTCTGTATTGCAGAGACGACAGCTGATGCATGACGGATTTGTGGTGTGTGCGTGTGAGAATGGGCGGAGCCTGCGACACCTCTTCCTATACACAGACTTGCTACTGTGTGCCAAATTAAAAACCGGGACATTAGGGTAGGTGCAAAAAATCGCTTCATAGAAACCCATCATATATGTTGCATCGCTAAACTGGTCACATCTGTGTGAGTGTGTGAGTATGCTATATGTGCTGTACGTACTTCTGGAAGAGATGTGTGTTTGTGTGTGTGTGGGTGCGTGGGTGTGTGTATTGGCCTATATGTACTGTACGTACTTCCGGAAGCGATGTGTGTTTGTGTCCATGCACACGTGTGGGTGTGTGTGTTTAAATGTGTATTTGCCCATATATACTGTATGTCCTTCCGGAAACAATGTGTGTTTGCGTGCGCACATGTGTGTGTGTGTGTGTTTAGGTGTGTATTGGCCTATTTCTGTACTGTACACATGTGTGTGTGTTTGTGTCTTTGTGCTGTGTTTCAGAAGGCACTCCCAGTACAGGTACTGCTGGTACACGCCTCTGTTTGGGCTGAAGGTGCG